>NW_021604628.1:863408-893317 GCF_004785775.1 Grammomys surdaster | reverse complement strand
AAGAAGAAGAAGAAGAAGAAGAAGAAGAAGAAGAAGAAGAAGAAGAAGAGGAGGAGGAGAGATTCTAAAAGAGAGAAATCCAGTTCAAATTAGTCTACTCACAAGAGGGAATTGGAGGTACTGAGAGGGCAAGTGCTTGCTCCCTAATGACCTGATTCAGTCTCCCAGACCCACATGGTCATAGGAAAGACCTGTCTCCAGCAAGTTGGTCCCTGACTTTGCACACACACACACACATGCGCGCGCACACACACACGCACGCACACACCCCACATAACCAGGTAAGGTGGCACACTCTCCTAATCTAACACTCAGGGAATAACAGCAGCATCAGAAATTCAGGGCCGTCCTCAGCTACATAGTGAGTTCAAGGACAGCCTTGGCTCCGTGAGAGAGCTCCAGCTCAAAAAAAAAGAGTAAGGATTTATTGGTGTACATCCCAGAAGAGGCAAGGGTGACGCAGAGCCACGTGGATCCCGGGGTTTTACCATCTCCAGGATTCTCTCCGGGTTGTACCAAATGTCACCTGTCTCTTCAGGACCTCATCTCTCTCCAATGACAAGAGAACACGGCAGCTAGCAGTTACAGGATTCCATTTCTGCCACATCAGCAAGAAAGGGATAGCACCTAGCAACAGATAGGTGAGAAATCTCAAGGAAGGTCTCTGACTGGCCCAGTTAATGTCACGTGGTCTCCTAATCACCCTATAGGCGTGCCTGTGGCTCCATGATTGACAGCTCAAGATTGGTCAAACCTCCCACACACACCACCCCCACCCCCACAGTGATGTCAACGTTGGAGACTCTGGGATAGTTTCTAAAGCCAGCTCACCTCAGTTTGTATGCTTTCCAACAGGCAGCACCAAAGTTTTTATCTCCTTCCAGAGCATCTACATCCAAGAGCCTGCTGAGGTGGGTGAGGTGGCTCAGTGGGCAAAGGTACCCACTGCCAAGTCTGATGACCTGCGTTCGATCCCTAACACCCACTGGGGAGAAATTTGACTCCTGCAAGTTGTCTTCTGACCTCTGCATACATGCCTGCACACGTGTCTTAACACGCACTAAGTAAATACATTTTAAACGATGTTTTTAAAGCCACCTAGTTAGCTGTTGGCTTCATCCCCTCGCCTTCTTCAAAGGGAGCCATTTGATCCTCTATGGAGAAGGAGCGGCTCCGCCCTTTTCTGTGGGCAACCTTACAGATGGACCCCACTTCTTTTTCTGCAAAATGGGGGTGTCAAAGCCAGCTCTCCCTTCTTTGCTCACAGAGCTCATGGATACAGAAACTGCTTTAGGAAGAATAAAGTGTCAGGATTACAAACACGGGATACATTTATTGATTTACTCAGGTTCCTCTGTGTCCTCAAAATAGGATTCCAGGTCTCTTGGTGAAATGCTCATCATATTGTGAGCTAAAAATAGATACTGTGGCGCTGCAGAGATGGCTCAGCAGGGGAGAGCACTGGCTGCTCTTTCGGAGGACCAGGATGTAGTTCCCAGCACCCGCACTGCAGATCACAACCTTCAGTAACTCCAGTTCCAAGGGACCCAAGGCCCTCTGCTGGCCTCCAAGAGCACCAGGCCACGGTACACAGCCATCCATGCAGGCAAAACACCTGCACACATCAAATAAACACACAGGTTTTAAGTTGAAAGAGATAGCTACTGTGACGGAACTAAGAGAAAGCACTGAGAACATAGGGGGAGCCAGGGAAAGCCTACATCGTGGAAACCCAAGATCCCCAGACAGGTTTCAGTCTAAGGAGAACAGAAAGCCCCATCAATCACAGAAGGGGAAAGAGCCCCAAGACCAGACCACAGGGCTGACATTCTTAAGAGGCCAGTGAGGGGCTGGAGGTCTAGCTCAGGGGGTAGAGCACTTGCCTAGTAGGCATGAAGCCTTGAGTTTGATACATAAAATTGGGCGTGATGCTGAATGCCTGTAATCCCAGCATTTGGGAGGTAGAGGCAGGAAGATCATGAGTTCAAGGTCATCCCCAGCTACCTAGTATAGTCAAGGCTATCCTGGGCTATCTGAGATGGTGTCTTAGGAAACTTCAAGACAGGATACTGAAGGATCAAAGAATCTGGATTCCTGTGCCTTCAACAAATATCCCCCCTCCCCATTCCTTTGTTTTCAACATCTCTTGATTATCTGCTTATTATTTGATTTCACTTGTCTAAGAACTGGACACCAATTAAGAAGTAAGCAAAAAAAAAAAAACAGTCTAGTTTTTACGATATAGTCAAAACGAAGCTGGATTTAAGCCATGGTAATATATGAGGCTCCCTCAACGGAAATACAGAGGGGGGAAAAATGTTTCAGGCTCTTGGCTTAGCTGAAACATATAAAACCCACAAAGATATGAAACCCATCCACGCAGCCCATAAAGACACCGCTGCCTTTGCCTGGGAACTTTGGGCTATGATCTGCTGCCCTGGAACAAAACTCAAACATAAATCAGCTCCCACTGTATTTTTAAACCACCTACGAAACTCTTCATTTCCTGCCTGAAGTGCTTCTGACAGTGAACGATGCGGCTCTCGATGGCCCCTGCTCTGAAAAGGCTCCCTCGGGGCACTGCTGAGGATGGGAGCCTGGGTCTCACAGTTCAGGCAAGTCCAGATAGAGGAGAAGGACGGAAGGAACCATCTGGAGCTTGGGCTGAGGCCAGCTTCTGTAGTGCTGGTACGCAAAGTTGGAGAGGGCTCTTTCTGGCATTCTCTGCCAACGGGGATCCCTTCTCATCACTGCCCAGTGCGGTCTCATCTGTGCCCTCTGACCTAGAGCCCCTGCCAAGCCACCCCAGGTGCCCACGGCACTCTTCTATTGCTTCTATTGGAACCAATAATGCAGCAACAGTAAGTACCAGGCAGCTGGCATTTAGTTCTACCATGCCTGGCATTCGCTACTTCGTGCTGTCAGTCTGTCTCTCTAACTGGATTAAAGATATCGTGAGGGTTCTTACGGCATATGTCTACCCTCCAGTTAATCACGGCGCCTTATGTCTGGGCATCTTTCAAACAACAAGGTCAGGAAAGCAGAATGGCGAGGTGTCGAAGCTGGCCAGTTCTCTCTGCTCCGTCCGTTTTGCAGAGAAAGAAAATCACAGCCAAAGGAGAGGCTTGACCGACCCGAGGTTGTGCCATGAGAACCTTCCAGAAGGTTCTCCCGTCCGCCAATGCGCATGCTCTATTTGCCTTAGCCATTCCAAAACCCTCAGAGACAGCTCAGGCCCACAGCACACTGGGGAACCAAAGACGCACATGCAGGCTGTCATCCCCCAGGACTCCATCTGTTCCTGGGCAGGACTGCTAGGCCAGGCTGCAGTAAAGCTCAGTGAAGAGCCGTCGTGGAAATAGCAGCCAGGTCGCTGTACTGGCGGGTGGGGGTGGGGGGGGCCGAGAATGAGGTATGTTAAGACCTGAGCGAATTACTTGGGTGCCCGAAGGCTCTACCCACAGCACCCTATCGACACAATTTGTGTTGCCCTGACACATCCAACTGTGACTGATGGTCCCAGCTCAAGGACAAGTGGTGAGAGAGAGGGCAGACCCCTGAGTGGAGACAAGATGTCTGTGCTTGCTGCCGGCTGCAATGAGCTCCACACACCAGGTACGTGCCTCAAACTCCAAAGCAACACATGCGCTATAGGAAGGTGAAGGCTCACAGAAACCAGGCTCAAGATCAGAGAACAAATGGCAGCAACGGGTGGCTCCTCAGTCCTGCCGACTCTCCTGGTCACTCACTCTGCAGCTTCAACTGTACTTTAGCAGGTCTCACAGGGACCTTCCCACACCTGGCAAGATGACCCTTAGCAGATGTGAAAGCTGAGGGGTGGAAAACGGGCGTGCCTTGCTCCACACCTGCTACTTTGTATAGCTGCAAAATGACATGGGTGTGGCTGGCGTCCAGGACAACTTCACCATAAAGGTCCCCCTTTCGCTATAACCCACGGAGACTTTGGTGCTAGTCTTTTTTATCTTTGGTTTTTTTTTTTTAATCTTTCCTTCGAGACAGGGTCTTTCTATGTGTAGCCCTGGCTGTCCTGGTCTGTAGACCAGGCTTGCCTTGAACTCAGAGATCCACCTGCCTCTGCCTCCCAAGGGCTGGGGTTAAAGAGGAGCACCATCAACACCTGGCTTTTTTTTTTTTTTTTTAAGATTTATTTACTCTGTTTATGTGCTTGGAAGTTTTGCCTGCGTGTTTTGCCTGTCCACCGTGTGTATTCAGCGTCTGAGGATGCCAGAAGAGGGTGTCAGATGCTATGAAGTTAAAGATTGTCATTAAACACTGTGTAGACGCTAGGAATGGCACTGAGGTCCCACGCAAGGGCTAAAATGCTCTTAACTGTGCTCCCCTCTCTCCAGCCCCTCGTCCTGAGTATTTTATTCTATCATCTGACCCAGGGGAGAAGGTCTGTTGAAAAAAACATGGAAGTTGAGAGCATTCCTGACTTTGCACGGAGCTGGGAAGAGATGAGACCAGCATGAGGCACGCCCAGAGTTCTGTGGCTTTTCTTGGTGCCAGAGAAACACAGAAGGAGCCACTTCTAAAAGAACACAGTGCTTCTCTTCTTCATCTTCTCACCTCCCCTGGGCCAGCGCCTGTGATAATTGGGAAGCAGAGTCTGTTTTTTTTTTCTGGGACGGAACCAATGCTGGAAGGGCTGTTGATTGACAGCTGATAGACAATGTTCTCGAGTAAGATTTTCCTGGGCCGGATGTTAAGCTGAGAACACTAAACAACTTCAACAGCCTGCCTCCTGTTCAGGTAGAATTTACTACCCGTTCCCTCTGTGGGTCGCAGTCAGGCGGCCAAACGAGATGGTATCTCAGGTCCCTTCCTGTCCTCATCATTCAAGGGCTCTGTCACGAAGAAAACACGGCTCTGAAAAGATTTTTTTTTCTCCTCCACACACTGAGGTGGGGTTATTATTCACACAGAGAAACGGGCTCAAGAGCGGAGATAACTGAGTGAAAAACAAGGAACTTCGAGTCTGGTCTCATCATCTTTGACCTACGGGGCAAATTTATCTTTAGAAAGAGACACGAAAGGACAGAACCGTGTGTGCAGACAGGTTTGCTCTGTTCCCTGAGTACAGAGAGGCCCTGCCCTGTAAGATAATGTCCAGCACAAGAATGAGATGTAGTGACCTGGTGGTATCTATGACAGTTTGTTTGAACCACATCCCCACTCTTTCAGATCATATCTTCGTTTTAGGTTTTTGGCCACACTATAATTTTTTTTAATTCAAGATTGTTTTTTTTTTTTGTTTTTTTTTTTTTAAGCCGGGCAGTGGTGGTGCACGCCTTTAATCTCAGCACTTGGGAGGCAGAGACAGGCGGATTTCTGAGTTCAAGGCCAGCCTGGTCTACAGAGTGAGTTCCAGGACAGCCAGGGGTACACAGAGAAACCCTGTCTCGAAAAAACAAAAAAACAAAAAAACAAAAAAAAACAAAAAACAAACAAACAAACAAAAAAAAAAGATTGTTTTTTTTTTTAATTGTTGAGGTTTCACTGTTGTCCAGGCTGATGCTCCACTTCACTATCCTAAAAAAACTGCGACTGCACGTATGTCCCATCATGCTCAGTTAACTTTAAAAAAAAAAAAGCAAATAGACTACAGAAAAGAAAAACAAACAAAAAACCAAAGCATAGCACTTCACAGATGCTAAAGGTACTGACTTGTAAAACTTTGGTCGCAGTTCTCTGGTCTGTGGTAGGGTTCTAGTCAAAATATATCAAAGACCACATGTCTAAACACTCTAAAATACTAAGCATGAACACGCCTATAGAGTTATACACAGAAGCAAAGGTAAGACCTAGTAATACTCGGGCTGAACATGTATGCTGCTTGCCTTCCTCACGGTCTGCAGGCCGTTCTCGTCTCACCAGAAAACAAGCTAATGCATAAGAACACAAGACGGAAAGGATTAACAGTGCAAGGCCATATTAGATCCCAAAGGGCAGAACGGTTCAAGTTGGGACTGAAGGAGCAGAGCTTGCAGGCTGAGCCTCGCAGGAGCGACAAAATTTGAATGAATAGGTTAGCCTAAAAAACTGTGCAGGGATGCCCTGACGGTTACAAGAAGGAAGAAGATGTTTAAAAAGAGAGAAGGAAAGAAAGGAAAAAGCTCTCAAGTATGTCAAGAGGGCTCCACCCACGGGTAGACCAGAAACTGCTTCTCTGCACATCTTATTCCCTGAGGCTGCCCCTCACAAACATGGCCGCTGCAGGATGGACGCGCCCCTCAACAAGATGGCGACGGCGGTAGCCCCGCCTCCTTCCGCCGCGTCGGCCAATGAAAAAGAAGCACGAGGACCTGCGCGTGCGCAGTACGACTTAGTGGGCTGGTCCAGCGCGGAGGGACCACAGCGAGCAGTATGACTAAAAAGAAGCGGGAGAGTCTTGGCGTTGCTCAGGAGGTGAGGGGAGAAGTCGGGTTCGGGTCACGTGGTTAATCGCTGTGTTCCGACGCAAGGGGCGTCGATCGACCCGGTGGCTTGCGAGGTCGAGGGCCAGAGGGAGGAAAGCGAGGGCGACGTGGCTTTGGGAGAGGCTGTGAAGGGAGAGGGCCCGGTGAGCCTCCTTACGTGAGGGGGCATGACCCGGAGGTGAGGGGTCACGATGAGGAAGGCAGTGATTAGAGAGCCCCCAGGAGCCGAGAACTCAGAGGTCAGGGGAGCCCCAAAGAAGACAGGCCATAGTGGGTATTCCAAAGGGAGAGAGACTCGGAAACTAAGGGGACACTTTAGCCAAAAGGGACAAGTGGGTACCAAAGATGAGGGGACTGAACCAAGACTCAAGGATGAGTGCGCGTCCATCATCCAGTATATTGCTAGTGGCTTCAACGTCTCCAGAGGTGGGATGTCAAACGTGTAGCCTGGATATTACTTCCGAGAATCTTGGGACATTTGCAAAGATTCCTAGGATTGGCGTTAGGGAAGGCCTTTAAAATAGTTTGTCATACGTGGAAAGAAAGTCACCTGATGCAAGTTTCGCTTGCACGCCCCACGAATCCTTGCGTGTCCGCAATGTCTGTATAGACGAGGGGACTGAGGGTCTACGTGGAACTCGGGGGTTGGGCATGGTGGGGTATGCTTATAGTCCCAGGAGTCAGAGATCTAAGGCTATAAGATTGTTCAAAGCGAGCCTGGGATACAGAGCAACAACCTTGCCCCAAAGAGGGAAAGAAAATGAGAAGGCGGGGGCTGGAGAGATGGCTCAGCGGTTAAGAGCACTGACTGCTCTTCTAGAGGTCCTGAGTTCAAATCCCAGCAACCACATGGTGGCTCACAACCATCCGTAATGAGATTGGATGCCCTCTTCTGGTGTGTCTAAAGACAGCTACACTGTACTCATCAATAAAATAAATAAATAAATATTTAAAAAAAAAAAAAAAGAAAAGAAAATGAGAAGGCGGAAGCCAGCTTTACGTGGTGAAGGTGATGATGATGTCCAGGTGGGCTTCCCAGATGCTTCCTGATAGACTGAAGGACGCATTTCCTCTCAGTTACAAAGAAGGCATGTTCAGCCTGGGCCCTTAGGCCACAAGTGTTGGAGTGCATCTAGGCATGTGACACATGTTTGTAGAAGACAACATTAGGCTGTAGTGTCAAAATACTGGACACCCCTGGGGGTATCCTCCGAGAGGCTACCTACCTATTCAGAGATTCTCAAAGACTCACCCCGGGAGAGCTTGCGGAACTGGAGATATTGACTGTTTCTTCCATCCCAGTGGCACTTGAGTGTGTGTTTTAGATAAGCTATGCGTGTCCATGCGAACACACGAGTGTGTGTGACCGTCCTCAGAGGCGAGCAACCACATCTAAGGAAGTTCAGCTGTCTGCTTGCAAAAGGACCATTCCAGCTGTGCCTGTTGACTGTTTACTTTAGGAAGGTTGGGGATGGTCACAGATTTTCACCAAAGGAAGTGTCCAGCCTCTCCCCATACCACCTGTTGTGTGCACCTCTGATTTAATTATATGTTGCCTCAGGGCAGGCTAGAGGAGGAGGCTCCATTTCAGTGGCTGTGGAGAAGCCCTCATCCCTGTTTGGTAAAGAAAGGCCTTCCAAGTGTGGTCTGTTGGGGGAGGAGCGCCCACACCCCTGTAGGTAGCCCCATACCCGTTCTTTAAAGAAGCCCAATAAACCCACCAGGACGAACTTAGTCAGAATTGTACTTGGTTTATCATTGGGACCTTTGGAGGAGGGATAGCTATTGCTTATGTCTCTCCCTGGGAAGGAATTTTAGCAACAGGAGATGACTGCCATAGGGCTGCCTCCGCCTGGGTATTGGCCTGTTTAAAAAAAAAAAAAAGGTTAAAAAAAAAAAAAACTTGGTGATGTGTTTATAAAAAGATAAAGAGGGACTGGAGAGATGGCTCACTGGTTAAGAGCACTGACTGCTCTTCCAGAGGTCCTGAGTTCAATTCCCAGCAACCACGTGGTGGCTCACAACCATCTGTGATAGGATCTAGTGACCCCTTCTGACCTGCAGGCATACATACTGTATACATAATAAATAAAATCTTTAAAAAAAAAAAGATAAAGAGAGGAGGGAATATGTTCTACAGGGGTGTGGTGAGGTATGGGGGAAGGGGATGTCTCACCGGGCCCATGCTGAGGCATCCCTTCTCCCTGAGGGACCAGCCACATGACTGTATAGTATAGAATAGAGTTTATTCAGGGCATGGGGAGGGGAGTTAAGAGGGTAGTAGAGGCAGAGAGAGGCGTGCGCGGGGGGCGAGGGGGGAGAGCATGAGCACGTGGAGAGATGGGGACGGGAAGGGGAGACCAGGAGATGAAGAGAGATCAAGAGAGAGAGGAGGGGGCAAGCATCCCCTTTTATAGTGGGCAGGCCGACCTGGCTGTTGTCAGGTAACTGTGGGGTGGAGTTTAGACAGAATGCTAACAGTTGGGATTGTGAATGGCCTTCTTAAAAAAAAAAAAAAAACCGAAAGTGTGGTGCGTGCTGAAATACGAGGTACCAGGGCAGGGGCAATACAACCTGACAGGCTGTATTGGAGTACAGTGCGCTGCCATAACAAAAACCCCAAACTCAGACGCTTCAAGAATACAAAAGCCCAGGAGCAGAGGACAGCAGACCTTGTGTAGAAAGTGAACCAGTACCTAGTTTAGGCTTTGCGCCCAGGGTGCCTCTTCGCCAACTCTCTTCGGTCTGATTCCCAGACTCCAATTTGCCTCCTGGCTGTGGTGTATCTGTTGCTCTCAGATCACTGCCAGCGTATTTGGAAAAGAAAGTGGCCACCCCCGCCCTCAGAAGTCACCTGAGAGGCACTTTACCAGCTGAGGCCGAGCGAGTGCGGCTCTGGCCTATCTGAGCTGTCGTTGACATAACAAATGTCCTTTTTATGGGCTTTCTAGTGCCGTGATTTTTGCATTTTTGTGCTCTTTATTGGTGATTTTGCTACTTCAAGGGATCCGGAAGCACAGCGCAAAAGTGCTGTGTAGTGTTCCAGGACGATGACGGGGCTTGGAGGGGCGATCGGTTTGTTAGACTAACTGTTTTCAGGCTCGGAACAACTCGGCACTACGCAGTACTCTGGGCAGTGAGTTCAAGGCTAATGAGAATGGTCCGTTTATTAAACAAGATCTCTTTAACAGAAACACACATCAGAGGACATTGTATATGGATTAGTTGATGAATTTGGCTTTATAGAAGCCCAGCCCACTTCACTATTTGCTAATTAATGTGTGCTCAATTTTAAAGAATGCAAGTACTGGGGGTTGGAGAGATGGCTCAGTGGTTAAGAGCACCGGCTCTTCTTGCAGTGGACCAGGGTTGGTTCCCACCATCCACACGGCAGCTCACAATCTTTCTCCCTCCAGTTCAAGGGGATCTGATGTCTTTTTTGGCCTCTCTGGACACCAGACATGTATATGGTACACAGACATATAAGCAAAACATTTGTAAAATATAAGTAAATCTTGGGGAAAAATAAACTATCGTGGCTAGGTATGGTGACATAGGCCTGTAATCCCAGCACTTGGGAGACAGAGGGGAAGACCAGGATTTCAAGACCTTCATAGCCCAACCCGTGCTACATGTGATCCTGGCTCAAATACACAGACAAAAAATATAGCAACCATATGATCAGTCTGTCTTAAGACAGAAGCAGCCGTGGACACTGTGTGAGTGCAGCAGCTCTGGTAAGACATTATTTAAAGTTAATTGTGTGCTTAGAAGGCTGAGGTAGCAAGCTCATGAATTTAAGGTCAGCGTAAACAACCGTGAGAAAGATCTCAAAAAGAAACCAAACCCCCATTCTTCGTAAGAAGAGGAAGAGGTGTATGTTCCGTCCACAGCCCTTCGCTTGACTGGGTTCTGCCATCTTACCAGCAAGATGAAGACTACCCCAGTGGCATGTTCTTCGTCAGGAGAGAATAGAGGAAGTGCCCACTATGTTAAGGTCCCTGGTCCCAGACTGCCCAGTAAGCAAGGTACACGCCTCACTACCTGCCAGGGCTGCTGGGAAACCGGCTGGGCTCATCAGCTAAGAGGCCACACGCTCAACTGCAGCCTGATTCCCAGGGGAGGAGGGGCTGGCATGGAGTTGGGAGCAGGTCTCCCCGCAGGTCACACCTTTCCTCACCATGTGGCTGTCAGGTGCCCAGAGCGCGCCTGGCACAAGGTGGCAGAGGACAGACAGCTGCTCCTTCATCTCCCCAACTGTCTAAATCTGTCCCCTTCTTCCTGCTTTCGTTTCCACATCTGTAACGTGGTGGAGGAGGAACGTCTGTCTTTTGTCAGGCTGACACAGATTAATCTGTCTGTCTGTCTGCCTGCCTGCCTGCCTGCTAGGGCTAGAGCCCAGGGCTGCCTGCCTGCTAGACTAGTGATCTACCATTGGGCTACACTGTCAGCTTTTTAAGTGTTTGAGTCTGACACAACGTGTATTCTCTTAGTGCTTTATATGGGAGCAGATCTACCCATTTTGCAGCCTTATGCATGGTAGAGCACTGGCTAGTTTTCTGTCGGGTTGACACAAACTAGGGTTATCTAAGAAGAAGGACCTTCAAGAAATTGCCTCCATCACCTTGGCCCACGGGCAAATCTGCGGGGCATTTTCTTGAGGACTGATTTGAGGTGGGAGGGCTCAGTCCACTGTGAGCAGGTGGTCCGGGGTTCTATAAAGAAAGCAGGCTGAGCAAGTCAGGGGAAGCACGCCCGCAAGCAGCACCCCTCCATGGCCTCTGTATCAGCTCCTGCCTCCAAGTTCCTGCCTTGAGTTCCCTTCATGATGGACTGTAAACCTTAAGTTGAAATTAACCCTTTCCTCCCCGAGTTCCTTTTGGTCATGTTGTCTATCACAGCAACAGAAGAGCAAACTAGAGCGGAACTTGGTACCAAGATCATGGGTTCCTGTGGTGGCAGACCTGACCATATTGTTTAGGGAGGATTGTGGAAACCTTGGGCTGGAAATACCATTGCTGATCAAAACTTAATGAGCTGTTTGTTGGAGCCTGGAAAATAACCAAGAACAGCACAGACCATGGAGACCTGGCTGGTACCGTTTCAGGGCAAACACAGGACTGAGTCAGGACTGACTGTAGGCTGTTTTGTACTGGGAACGTGTAGCTCTGGTCAGCTGTGACTGAAGAACCAGCTGTGATTTAACAAGAGACCAGCACAGTAGGCAAGCCCTCTAGCACTGAGCTCTGTCCCCAGCACACTTTACCCCCGCAGTAACACTCCGCTCTTACAGATGTTTGCATGGATGTTTAGACATTGGTAAATATACAGATGTATAATAAAAACGTATGAGACATACCTTTGGTTTTGTCCCCAAGGTGACTTTTTGCTGGGATATTCAAGGTTTTGAAACCTGTAACCCTGGGCCTTCGCAGAGAGCTGCATCCGGCTGTTTCTCCGCCTCCTCTTCTGTTGCCCCCAGCGGGTCTTGAGTATTGAATGTGCACTGATGCTCTGTAGCAGTAGATATTGTCCTCTTATTAAAAGTCGTGCGCTCAGAGCTACTGAAGTGGTGATTTAATCAAAAATGTTTGTTAATCTGACGAGTGCAATAAAAGCCCACAAGTGAGATCTCAGCACCTGCAAACAGCCCTCGCTTACTTGTTGTAATGAAACAATTACCAGGCAGGTGGCCCTCACCCGAGGGTGGCCATGGGCCAGCTGTGTAGGTGGTCACCTCTAGTGTAGCCAGGCCCCCCTTTTAACTCTCCAACTCCACTTCCTTCAGAGGCCTGTGAGACTCAGTCAGAAACGACTGACTATGTGTTAGGTTGGACAGGCAGAGTTTGGCCTGATAGGAAACTTGCTTGCATTTTGAACTGTGAGTGTAACTGGCCTTCAGCCTTCCGCCACTTGGCCTTAAGTTACTAAGTATGAGTCTCAGCTGCTGCCTCCCTTTTGCAGCATTAGCATTTGAACCCAGTGTCTTCTGCATACTTAGAAGGTGCCTTGCTGCTGAGCTGTGTCCCCAGCTGACACCCTGAAGCAGATAACTTGACTAGATTTGGTCCCTAGTACACAAATCTTGTCTGTTTGGGAAGTTCTTGTCTATGGGGTTTCAGAAGACTGGCGTGTGTGTCTTCATGCACACGGGAATGATGGGTACGCTCCTGCCCTGGTTCAGGAGTGCAGCTTTGTTCAGTAGCTAGTACTTAATAGCAGGGCTAGTGTTTCTGCATACCCTTAACTGTGTCCATAGTCACAAGACAGCTGCCATGTAGCTCAGTCATCACATGATTCAGCCATAAATCAAGACTCTTAACTAGCCAAGCGTAAACTCCCAGGAGTCTCTCAAATGACATCTGGAACATCTCATTGCCTGAAGCTGAGTTGTGTGTGACCCTCCCTGGCTGTCAACGGACTTTTTCCCAACATCTACAGTGGAGGTGAGCTGAGCAGAAGGGCAGGGTATAGCCCTGGACTGGCTAGCTAACAGTATCTTCAGTGAGGGATAAAAGCACAGGGGAAGCAGTTAGTGTCCCCTGGTTCTCAGCAGACGGACTGAGGACAGGACAGGTGGAGGCTTTGGGAAAGACATGCTTTAGCCTGCATGAACTGTGACCACTGTTAGTCTAGGAGTCCTAGGATGAGCTATGCAGGCGCTGTGGGAGAGCCCCCGTCTCCTGTGACAGGGCGAGAGGCAGTGCCTTGGCTGGAAGGAAGTACTTACCCAATCGGCCTAAGTGGCAGGAGATTATTCCGGCAGTGGCAGTGTTGATTCCGGGTGGGTGTGGAGTCCGGGTCGAGCATTAAGATGGAGCTGCTTTGCAGGGAGAATGGCATGTGGGCTGTTCAGGGCCTGTTGACCATTAAATGAGCCTCACCTGCTCAGGTGGAAGCGACAGGTCGCTATTGGGCAGGTGATTCTCTCGGCAGCCTGCATCTGGCACCGCTCCACTTAACGGGGGTCAGGAGACTAAAACCTCATTACCTAACACTGCTGGATGTCAGCATGTGTGGAATGGCTGTTTGCCAGCATCTTAATTAATGAATTCATAAGGCACGGGGCGGATGCCAGCTCTTGAAAAGTGCTTTGAGCCTTTCAGCGATGGAGAAGCTTTTGCCAGTTTATCGAAAAATAGATCTGGGGAGAAAGAAAAGAAACCAAACCCCAGATTCCATTTTGGCCTAGAGCAGCTGAAGGCTTAGGGCAAGGTCTGGCCTGCAGGGTGACTTCCAGAGCTGCACAGCTCCTCCCTGTGCTGACCTTGGCAGCTCTCCTGGACCACAGCAGCCCTCATCCTCATGAGCTGGGGTGGGGTTAGTGTTCAGATGGGTGGTCCCCTTGGCGGTCACTAGTCACCTACGAGATACTGGGAGGCTCGCTTTTCTTGCCTGCTCTGCCTGGAAGAGAAACTTTACACCAGAACTATTGATTTCCGGGGATCTGGTGGTTTGCTTTCTTACTGACAATCCTGAGAACCTCCTCCACGGAAAAATATCACTTAACCAATGTCATGGAGATCAGCCATTTAGGTTTGAAGCTGGTTACCTCGGAGATAAGGTACATTGTCCCCTGTGACATGGCTGAGTGGCTTGGAGGCCACAGATGGAAAGCCCCAGTGGTACTGCCAGGGACCATCTGGGTAGGCGGTCTAGCGCCTTTACCCATTACAGTAAACATCCCAGGGCTCCTGATGTGTGAAAATGAGTGGATTTCTTGGACTAGCTTCCCAGGCAGTGAATTAAAAGAGGAGGAAGCTTTGATGCCCTTTGGGGATGGGGAGGGAGAGGGTTTACCAGGCACTGCTAGCCCACACACTTCCTTCTCCAAACTCGATGTGTGTTGTGTGCATTTGGGAGAGTACTTCGACAGTGTGGCAGTGTGGGGGAGGGCGCGTGTGAAGGGACAATCAGCTTAGTATGAAGACAGACGCCAGGCTCCTGGCGCCTCTATCTCCCAGCACATGGATTCCAGGCAGGCAGGCCCTTCCAGGCAGCGCATCTGTCGTGTGAGAAGAGACCAAGCACAGGCAGGCACAAGGTCATTCTGAGGAGAGGATCTGTTGAAGCCAGACCAACAGACTTCCACAGGTTCAGGGGCCATGCTTGACTGTCTCTGACGTCACTAGTCCTTGTTGGTTGTGGATATTTTCACTAAGGGTGGGTGCTGGAGAAGACCTGGTCCCACCGCCTTCCAGCCATGCAACCTCTGCCAAGCTGCTAACCATCTCTGCCGAGAGTTGGCCCTCTGCACAGAAGTGACAGCCCCTTTGCAAGGTGGATGCAAAGTCAGACTGAATGTCTGCAGCTGCCCATCCTAGGGCATGGGGGTGGAAGTTACCTCCTTTTCTACTGGGGGGTGATGGGGTTAGGGGACACACCTAGATAAGCTGTTTCCTTACTGTAAGTCTGCCCGTCTGTAAGATGTGGACTCTGGTTGTCCGCCCTCCTGTGTGTAGAGTGTCTAGAACAAACCCTGGCACCTGGGCAGTGCTGTAGATGTGTTCCAGGTGTTGTATCCACCTTGTGGGCTCTTGGTTCCCAGTGCTGTTCCTTATGTTCTCATCCAGACTCATGACACCATCTAAGTCCTCAGTACCCAGCCAGCTCCTGGCCAGATGGGTGGGGCATGCCCCATGACCACTGCCTGACCCCTCAGGCAAGCCCTTTCCCAGCTTCCTGTCACTGGCTGGCCAGAAGCTTCCAGGAGCCAAGGCCCTTGAAAGGCAGGAACCTCTTCCGAACCTAGAAAACAGTGGGCGGTGTGGCCTTGAACCAAGCGGCTGGGGAACCTCTGCCCTTTCCCAGTAGAGCCTGGCCTTCAGGTAGCTGCAGTGGCTGAGGCTGTGGGCCAGGTAGTGCCTCCCCGCTGTCCAGGTGCTCTGTTGAGTGTTGTATTCAATTTTTCACTCTCCTACTGAAGAGCTCATGGCTCCTGCTGACTCTTGCTTGTCAAAGGAATAAAAACTGCCCATGCTCCTTGGACAGCCCTAGAGCTGGCACCCTGTGGGGCCTGACCTGACCTGTGCAGGGGCAGCTGTCGTGCAAGTGGCACGAGTTCCCGCCTCTGAGGAGCCTATTTGGGGCTTTGATTCCTGGAGGCTCCATCCTCTGAAAAGATGCCTCCTGGGGATTTCAGAGGAATTTTACAGTTTCTCTTAACACAGTGGTTTTACAGTGCATAGGACCCCAGGGAGACTTGCCTAAAGCTCTGGGAGTAAGGCTGTATTCCAGAGTCAGGGAGGGGCTGTTGGTCTGGCCTGGGGCTGGGCTCTACAACCCTCACCTGGAGCAGACAGCAGTGCTCAGAGCTGTGGGCTGCGGAGGGAAGCCCCGAGGAGGCCCTGACATCCACTTCCTGCGGTTCTCCTGCGCTTCAGCTGGCTTGAGTCCTGCACAGATGCAGATATCCAGCGGCCTCTTCTTGCCCAGACTACAGTGCAGGCCTCACATGCAGCACCAGTCTTGAGGGTTGGGCCATCCCCTCTCCACCTTATCTGCTGCTTCTCCCCTGCCTCCAGACAGGTTTAGCTACTGTCCAGTCACTGCTGGGTCCAGGCTAGTCTCTACAAGACCACACTGTTCCACGGGGGCTTACGTGGTGCCTCCGAGCTTCTCGGTGCCTGAAGTTTGCTTGCTCAGAAACTCCAGCTCCACCTTTGTGTCTCAGGGTTCCTGCTCCTTATAGAAGACTGCCAGCCTGTTTAGCCACTGGTTCTCTTTCCTCTGATCCCACCTTGTTCCTGGGTGTAAATACAGCACTTGGATGTTTCTTTCTCTTTTTTTTTTTTTTTTTTTTTTTTTTTTTGGTTTTTCGAGACAGGGTTTCTCTGTGTAGCCCTGGCTGTCCTGGAACTCACTCTGTAGACCAGGCTAGCCTCAAACTCTCGAACTCAGAAATCCGCCTGCCTCTGCCTCCCAAGTGCTGGGATTAAAGGCGTACGCCACTGTCGCCCGGTTTACTTGGATGTTTCTTAATCTACCAGGGGACACCCATTTACCAGGGCCATGCTGCCCCCTTTAGTTCCAGGCTAGTCTCAGCACTTGAGTAGCCAGTGGCTGCTCTTCTGCCAGGCAGGTGCTCTAGGTGGCTCCATGGCCTTCCCTCTCCACTGGAATAGTTCCCATCTCTTTGTTTGAACCTCTTTCTGCCACAATCCCCAGGATACTCATCCTACTCCAGCCTTATGGGGTGCCAGGTCCCCTCTGCTGCCTGTATTTCCTCAGAGGACCACTGCTTCCCTGGGCCTTGGCTGAGTTCTGCCTGGGGCTCTGTTGGTCTCACCCTAGAGGTCTGCCCACACCTGGCCTCTGCCACTTGAACCTATCCCAGCATCATCCCCCAGAAGATTACAGAACTTGCCAATGTGCCATGTTCTGGGTGAGCTGGTGGGCTGACTCAGGGCGGAGGCCCTGCTGTCCCCCCTGCCCCTTCGTAGACAAAGGACCAGCCAGGTTCTGCCAAAGAGGATCCCTCTCACTGCTGCCTGCCCACAGCAGCAGGGTTTCCCGCCACCCTCGAGCCCACTGCCTTCAGTCTTCCCCTCAGCACAGAGCCAGTGAGTCCATTCTCTAACACAGCTGGCACTAAACCCCACCTGTGTGACGCTCTTCCAGGCTCATCATTACCCTCTCAGCTCCTGAGGACAGGCAGGCTTAAGGAGCCTGCCATTCATTCCCAAGTGACAAGTGACCAGTTACAGCTGGAGCCCTGTAGTGCACTTCACCTGATAGCCCATTTTTAAGCCTCCAGCTTTCAGTCCAACCGCTGGCCCAGCCCTGACCCTACTCTTCTAGACTCTTCCTGAGATCTGTCTTCTTATTCTGATCCTAAAGCGCCTAGCTGCTGGGCCTGGCTTCCTTTGGCCTGAGGGCAGGGAGGGAGTGACCTGTCAGTTCAGAACCCATGTGCCTGAGAGTCCAACTGGGGGCTTAATGTAAGGTCCTTTTTCTGGTCTTTTCTTGCCTTTTTGACCTGTCTTTTTGGCTAAGTCAGTTCTGCGGCCACCTCTGTGGCCCCTGAGTCACATCTAGAACCAGCATTAGGACCGTCCCTTCCTGCCTCCACAGCCTGCTTCCTGGACTCTCTGCCCCATTACTAGTTTCTGACTTTGCCTTCTGCTGCTGGTGTCTAGTCTCCTAAGGATGAATCTGCTGCTTGCTGAAAAGCCTCCTTCAAGGCTCAAGCACCCAGCCCTCTGCATTGCCCCCAGCCCTGAGCCCACAGCAGTTGTAAAGAGAGCTTACTATTTAGAAGGTAATCAGAACTGTCAGCAGGACATAAATATTCATAGAGGGAGGTCAGAACTCAGTCCCTAAAACCTTGATTTGTGTTCGTCCATTTAAGCCTCATTAAAAAGTGGCAAATGAAAGTGGTGATATTCAGTGTAACTGCAAATAAATTGGGCTTGTTCAGATAAAGGCCCCTGACTGCCAGCTCCTCAGGCCCTGTCCAGAGCATGATGGCGGAGCAGCTTGGCCATGGCCTTGTCTGTAAGACTGCTCAGCAGGAGTGCCTGGCCTTGTTCCGGGGCAGTGACCACTTGTTTGGGCACCTGGGCACCTTCCAGAGGCATTCAGGGATGGAAATCCTTCATCGGATCCCTCCCTCGGCCCTGCCTGAAGCGTGGCATGGAAAACAGAACCTGGGCTGGACAGATGGAGCCAGCTGCATCAGCTGTGTGCACACAGCTGTTTTCTTGTTTCAGTGAGCCTGAGGTTTTCAGAAGTCCGTACTATCAACTCCTAACAGTTCAGCCCCAGCCCCAGCCCTTCAGTCTGTCCACACTGAGGTGCCACTCAGTCCAGCCACACATAGGAAGACTGCAGACCAGGCCTTTGGGGCACAGAGGGGGCAGATGGCCTAAGAAGCTGCAGAGTCAAGCATTCTTGGGGCCTGGCAGTCATGGCGGCCAGAAGTACCTATATCAGACTGTTGTCCCCAAGCCTGGCTCTCCTGTGTTCACTCCCTGCAGTGTAGTTCAAAGAAGGCTTGTGGCTTCTCTGGGGACTACCCAGTCTGCTGGTGGAGACTGGTATTCATCAGCAGAGAAATGGCACAGTTAACCAGGTTATTCCCACTCATGGAGCTGTCCTGACTCTGCTGTAGGAAAAAAAGTTGACCTTTTTTTTTTTGGACTTACCAAAGTAGCTGACTGAGACTGTCTGAGATGGCTGTTGGCCAGGGAAGAAGGCAGAGGCCCAGGGACTTAACCTTCCTGGTTTGCAGCCCCAGACTAGTGGCCTGGGACATCCAGACTGAGCAGCCTGCTTGGGAGGGAGGATTCTTCCAGGGGTAGCTCCGATAAGGAGTGGGGCTGAGACCAACAGAAGGGTGGCCCTGACTCGTCAGAAAAAAATACTCCATTTAGGGAACCCTATCCTTCCATCTGCTGTCTCTCCTGGGGACTTGGTTAGGGTGGGTGAAGTCAGAGATGGAAAAGGAGTGTTACAGGGACCCAAGGAGCCTTCAACACATCCAGCCACCAAAAAGCATGGTGCTAGCCAGCCAGCCAGCCTAGACCCAGCCAGAGAGGTGGCCACTTGAGATACCTAGAGACCAAGAGAAAGCCAAGTGGGCACACGGCACGCAGATGTGGGCCATCCTGCTCAGCATCTTACAAACCATGTTCCCACACCCGGGGTAGGTTCTCTAAGATCACATCTCTCAACTGACAGAGTACATGAGAGCAGGTATGGCTGGCAGCTCTCCAGCTTTCAGAAGCTCAGCTACTTTGCCACTGAGTTTTGCTGACCTTGGTGATAGGCAACATTTCTGCCCAAGAGTCACATCGGAGAGAAATAGAAGTGGTTTTAAGTTGCATTGTTTCGCCAATTTTTATTGATTCTCAGAAAACTGTCTCTTGTGACAAAACAGACTGCACTGTTATATACAAGGAGGCACCGTAGACATTTAACTCCATCCACCCACGTGGAGCGCTTGGGACCTGGTACTGGCTCTGCAGCGCCTTTTCCCTCTAGTGCACCATAGGGCAAGTGCTACAGGCTCTGCTGGAAACAACTGGTGTTCTGTTCTTGCGAGACATAGCTAGCCTGGGGTTCTGCTTCACCCTCAACCTGTGCCTGCTTCAGAGGGTCAGAAGCAGGTGACAGCCACTTTTTGTTTCCCAGGACTCAGCCTGGCAGTTCAGCTTGAAGTACTCTGTCAACAGCAAAGCTGGGCCCTGCCCAGTACAAACATGGGGTGCACGGGTGAGGGTGGGGGGGACTTAGAGGCGAGTCCTTCTGAAGTGCCAGTGTCAAGCAAGGTTGTGGAACTCTGTGCCTTTGTCTCTTTCAGATTGATGGGCTAGAGGAAAAGCTGTCTCAGTGTCGGAAGGACCTAGAGGCTGTGACCTCCCAGCTCTACCGGGCCGAGCTGAGTCCTGAGGACAGGTAACACCTCTGTCCAGTCACCACCCTCTAAGCCAGGGCAGAATGGTCCCTAACTTTTGAGCTTCAACTCCTGTGCCCTAGGATCCTAGTTTTTGACCCCCTTATTCAAACAGACAAGAACTACTGCTTCTCCTGTTAAGACAGGAAAAGGGTCTGAGCTGTAAACTTCTTCCCCACAGGAGGTCTCTGGAGAAGGAGAAAAACACCCTCATGAACAAAGCCTCCAAGTATGGTAAGAAACTTCCCTCCTATTGTCAGCCTGGTCCTGGCATCTGGGAAGACTTTTTTTTTTTTTTCTTCCAAAGGAGGAAGCAATAGCAAGGGTCTGTATTCTTTGGGGGTGTCTAGGCCATGTCCAGAAGAAAGGCCCACATCCATAGACACTGGATTCTGCATCTCATGCCACACCCCACCAGAACAACCTAGACTGGGAATGGTAGAGGATAGTCCTCACTTGGGGCAGGAAAGGCATTCTGTGGGTGGAGCAATGCTGCCACCTTCTGGGTGCTGAAAGCAGTCAGGTAGAGCCCAGTACCCCTTTCCCTGAGGCTAGGACTGTGGCCTGCAGAGAGCTCTTCAGATGTGTCCCCTCCCATCTCTACTCAGCCCAAAGCCGGCCGGCAGGTCTCCTCTTAGTCCATTACACAGGTAGAGGAGGTGGCCAGGACATCAGCTTAGCTTCTGCAGGTAGAACCTGTATACAGTGGTGACTGGTGAGTGCAGCTCAAGAATGTCAGGTGGACCTTCAGGCAGCAGCAGTACAGGAACTGTGTGAGCCCAAGGAGGCCCTGCTGTCTTGAAGACTCCCGAAAGATGAGCACTGCAGAGCTACCTTCAGACGGCTGAGAGGATGTGCCTGCAGTGGTTTTCGGGAGTGGCCACACACGCCATGCTGTGCTCAGAGAAGTGGTTAAGCAAGTCAGGCCTGCTCTTAGGTCTAAATCTAGCTAAAGGATTTTGAGGGTCTGGCCAGATCAGGGCCCAGGGCCAGGTTTTGGAGGGTGACAGTGGCTGGAAGGAGACACCTCTTTTCAGTAGAACGTCCGTTTTGGGAAGCAGAAGCAGCTAGGTGGGCCTCAATGTTCTGTTTTGTTCCCATCTTTTTCCTCCCAGAGAAGGAGCTAAAGCTGCTTCGACAAGAGAACCGGAAGAACATGCTGCTCTCGGTGGCCATCTTCATAGTCTTCGCCCTGCTCTATATTCACTGCACTATGTGAGTCAGACCTCTTCAGCCGAGCAAGTTCCCCTCCACTCCCTAACCAGGGACGGAGCCGCCTTTCAAGCTCATGACAGAGGTGGGGCCTTTCCCCTTCGGTTGCCCAGCAGCTGTAGCAGAAGGGCGTGGTACTGCTTCCTTCTATTGCTTAGTAGAGGGGCAATAAAGAGCCCCAGGCTCTGCTGTCTAGTGAGTAAATACTTCCTGCTGACTAGGGGAGGGTGAACAAGGGAGGCACTCTGGTCTCAAAGATGAAGGGATGTTCTAAAATTCTTGTGTACAGTTCAGGAGGGAGGGAGTGGCTGGGAGGGCAAGCACTGTGCCATCTGCAGCTCCAGACTCTGCCCTGTGTAATTACAGTGGTAATCCACTGAAGAAAATGCAGCATGCACAGGAAAAGCTGACTTGAAGTGGAGGTTCCAGGAGCACGAGGAATGATCTCGTCCAGAGACAGGCGGGGCCAGGGAGGCCTGCAGGTGCTAGTGGCCAGCAAGAGCTATGGCAATGACCAGACTGACATGGTGACAACAGCCAGTGAGTAGGAGGGGACTGAGGAGGCCAGTCAGGAGCAGCTGACGGTTCTACCCTAGCTCCACTCACAGTAGAGAGCCCTAAGGGAGGAAGAACGCCTGCTGCGGTGCAGCAAGTACACACAGTGCCATCCTGGACACTCAGGAGCCCACCAAGTCAAAACAGGCTGTGAAACATGAAAACAGAATCCAGCTGGAAGCAGCCCACCAAAGTATGTGATGATCAAGTGAAGGAATTCTCACCAGGAGCTCATGGAGACCCAGTGAGCATCTCCTCAGTGCAGACCATGGCCTCTTGTGGAGGGAGGCTAGCCAGAGTCAGTGGAAGATCCTTTCTCCTGTCCCTTGTCTAGTGACAGTCATTGGTCTGAAGCCTTCACTATGTAAGTCACACAGATTGATCCTGGACTGTCACAGTGCTGCCATGGGGTCAACTGTGTGGCTTATGCAAGAGAAGGAAAGTGGCTTCCCACCCTCCTAGGGCGGTGGGCTCGTTCACTCCCAGTCCCTGCTCTAAACAGGAACTGCACCTTGATGTCTTTGGGCTCCCTGTCTAGCAGGCAGGCAGCAGTCTCGGGAGCCGGAGAGGCTTGTAGTCTACAAACACTCCCCCTTCCTCAACCGCACAGCACTGTGGACAACAGCAGCCTAGCACAGAGCCACACAAGCAGTAAAAATATGTTTAATGATCCAAGATTCTGTAAGACACACTGATAGACCCAGAACTGGGTGGAACTATGGCATCTTAGCACTTACTGCTGGCTTAAGGTTGGTGGAAGGGACCTCCCATGGTGGAGTCAATTCCAGCCTCACAGGTGTCTCCATATCCTATCTCCATGGAAACCAGTCTGGCATTGGCATGGGGCCCTAGGGAGCCTGCACGAGCATCTCTTGAGAGAGATTTCCCATTAGAGACAACCACAGGTGCCCTCCCCAACCCAAAGCTGTTGCCATTCCTCCCTCTTAGAGAGACAGGAGATGGAGTGACTATAGACAAATCTAAGGTCGGTGTGTACCTCCTAGTGAAGAGGAAGGGGCAGCTAGAGCCACCGCCAGCTCAGAGCTCTGCCAAGAACCTCAGGTAGCCTGGACCGCTAGAGGGCAGGTGTTACCCCTACTCCCTGTTACTGCTGAGACAGAAAGAGCTGCTCTTCCCCCTGGAGCTGCTCAGTGCTGAGAACACAAGAGGTGGGAACTCAAGGAGCCGTTACACGCAGTCCCCACAGCTCCTTCCCGACCTGCCAGGACAAACTCTTGGATTGGGGTGGGGAAAAGACCACAAGAAACAACGTTGATTGGTACAACAGCTGCTCCTGGCCAGTGCATGATGGAGGGCCTCCACACTTGGCTGGCCTAGTAGAAATTGGGGAAAACAAGGACCCAACTGCTCTTGGGGGCAGTAAATGGAACTCAGAACACTGAGTCTACCAATTCCAGAGGGGAAGCCTGAGCCCCAAGCATACCACTCTGGCAAGTACTAAGCCTGTCCTGCCTTGCGCAGCTGCTCTGAAAGCTCACTCCTGCTGGTGTCAGTTGTCAGGCAGCAGAGGTCCACAAGGATGCATCCTATAAGGTCCCAGTTGAGCTCCTTGGGAATGGGGAAGAGCCCATCTCCCTTAAGACCCGGGACAACAGTCCTAGTTCCTTTCCAAGAGGCAGAAGGAACCAGACACTGGGCCATAAGAATGACAGGACAGTCATCAGGTGGAAACCCTAAGGACCTAGAGGATTGTGACTCTGGATAAAGGAAAGGACATCCTCCTTGGACAGCTTGTCTGGATCCTGGGACTTCTGGGAGTCACGCATGTGGAAGCCATCTCCCCACTCCCAGAAGAGCCGGCTGTAGTAGCAGGTACTATAAAGGAGCGGGGGAGGGAGCCATCAGAGTGCTGTACCTAGGTGGTGCAGGACCAAGAAACCACTAGCACATCCCTGGCTGGGTGCACTTACCCTGGGTTCTGTCCATGACTGATTGACAGATACCCCTATGGCATCTAAAAGAGTCCACCCAGTGGGCCCCAGCTCCGCCCATGCCTCCAAGAACTTAAGTTGTGCTGCCACCACCTGCATCCAGCTAGACTACTGGTATTCCTAGCTCACCTGTTCCACTGAGATCAGTACTAGCTCCCTACAGACACAAGTGCTGGCGGCTAACTTGAGATCCCGTTGGAGAGCTGCAGAAGTTCACGTCCAGCAGCAATCTGACATGTCCCGAGGAATACCTGGGCCCTTGAGTCATAAGGGGCAAGCTTCCTGCACCATGTTCCTCCAAACTCTCTAGCAGGTCCCCCCACCACCTAGCGAGTCAGCTGTCTAGCCAGGCTCTGGAGGAGTCAGGCCCGTACGGGGCAGCTTCCTTCTGCATGGCAGTGGTGGTTTCAAGGCAATGCGGGGCTACTTACTGAAAGGGGGCAATGGACTCTGCAGGGAGTATGTAGAGGGACTTCTGGGTTTTCTTGTTGTAGAAGAACTTCTTGTTGCTGCTCTTGCTGAATCCCATGGTCCATGGCTCTGAGGGAGGAGAGGGCAGGCACTCAGGACAGTACCCATGGGGATGGTCTAGGTCTGTCCAAGGATGTCCATCCTTCCTTCCCCCTGCTTATTCCCTCCAGCTTCCAATGGCCCAGCCCAAATGGGTCAAGAGGATGGCATATTATAACTTCCCTAAGGCCTATTCTGGTCCTCAGCACTACGAGGGAACCTCCAGCCTATAGGGGAACATAGTGGAGAGGCCATGCTTACCTGCTGAGAACACCATATGGGCGTTTACAATTTCATCTCTCTCTGCCCCCAGCCAAGAGCCAGAACAGGCCCAGTTTGAGTGTGTTTCCAACAGGTACCTCAGAAATTGCCAGCTGACTGCTGTCCACCTCAGCAAAGACGTCTGCGCCGGTCCCTCAGCACCTACCATTTACAGTCCTGACGATGTAGATGCCCGTGGGCACAAAGTGCCGGTCGTCCCGCCCCGTGTAGCTCAGCTTGGGCGTGCCGCCAGAGCCTTTGATGAGCTTCATTTCTAACCTGACGTCCCCAAACGGATGAGCATCCAGGACACATGCACAGGGACAGAGTCGGGCATGCTAATGTTAGTCTCCAGTCACTCTCAGAGACACTAATCCCACTATTCTATCCTGGCTTGGCAGAAGAAACCAAAACAGATCCTTAAGCATGCTGCTCCAACCATACTAGGGAGAGCACAGGCTCCGCACTCGCAGTCAGCCGAGGACGACTTTGGAGCTCTCACAGTGGGACCCACTGGCCGAGTGTGGCAGGCACACTGAACCTCATCTTTGCCCCCAGCCGCTCCAGGCTCAGGCTATGAGTTGGGAGTTAGGGTTGGAAGCAGCTTGCATCACCTCTGTTCCTTGCAATACTACTTCAGTAGTGACTTTACCCACACTTCTGCTTGACATAAAAGCACCCTGTCTCCTTCCTGATAGGTGCTGAGCTAGCTCACAGCTGGGACTCCCCACCATATCGGTGAGAGGGTGTGTGTGTGGGTGGTAGGTAGTGCCAGGGCCAGCTCTATATAACCCACCCTGCAGAGAGCATATGGGTGCTCCTTACCTGACGAAAATCTTCTCCATCTCTTCTAGCCGGTATACCTCCTTCACCCTGTGAGCAGAGCAGGTGACAGAGCTTCTTGGGATATGCTTGTGAAAGGCATGACAGGGAGGTCCTAGACCTGCCCTTGTCCTCAGACCCTCCCTGCAACCAGCAGCCCACAAAGATGAGGCGGCTGAGCCTGTGGTACTGCTATCCTATAGCCTTCCTAGGTTTCAGGGCTACCACATAGACCCCTGGGGCTGCAGCAGCAGCTGGGACTCAGCAGTACACCCTGAAGACGGGAGACTTAAAAGGAAAAATACTGCAGGCACATTTTTCTAACAACACCCTTTACCTCAAGTAACCTTCACCGACACTATAGGCCACACGTCCTGGCTCTATCTACATAGATGTTAGATCTTCCCATAGCTCAGTTCTGCTCAGTAGACCTGGTGGTCCTAGTCTTCCTGCAGGCACAGACCCGGTACAGGGTATAGGACTCTAGTCTGAGGCCCAGCCCTCCATATCTGGGGACACCAAACCTGCCTTGGGAACAGCTCCTGAGTAAGCTGCCTGTTGAAACCAGTAGGCAGGACACCATACAACACAGGCTAAGCTCACTTGGAGACTGTCCTGCATCCTCAATGCTGGATTCAATTCTAAGTTTATTGATGAGCATTACCAATACTTCTCTGCTGTGTAGGAACAAGCACCTCACCCTCCAGTGCTGTAACATCATCTGACCTGGAGAAGATGTCTGCTCCATCTACCCTCTCTCCTCCTGCCTAGAACTTTCACCCTAATGCTTCCTGTTGACAGGGCCCTCTTTCTCCACAAGCACCAAGTTCCATAATCAAATCCCCATCCCATGCAGTCGGCTAAGGATGCTCAAGAGTGAATGGGTAACTCAGGGGCAGACATGTGCATCTCAAAGTAGGAAGCCCTAACCTGTCCTGCCTTGAACCCTGTCATGCCACATAGAACAAGAGAAGTAAGCAACAGAAAGCCACAGCCCCAAGGGCTCTGGGAGAATGACATACTCACCTGATAGGATTCATATCCGGTCGACTGGGCTTAGAAACTGCTTTCACAAATTTCTCAGCAAGTTGAATTCTATAATCCAAACATAATCCTTAGAGGCAAGCCAGGGACCTCACTGTGCTAAGGCATTGCCACCAGATAAGAGGACCCAGACCTGCACACACCATCCAAGTGGCAGCATTCATGTCCCCCAGAGCCCAGTCTGTCCTCTGGATTCTGACCTCTGATTTTCCTAAAGTGTCCTTCCGCTGTGTTGAGTCATGTCCAGGAGGACTTCAAGTGTTGTTATAGTACGCACATGCTCTGTCGCTCGAGCCCAGGTATACTAAACTGAGACCACCCACGCTCTGGCCTCTTCAAACCAGATTACCCTTGTTGAATCTTTACACAAAAATGACCTCAACAACCTAAGCAACTGTGACATGATGCGATGTGCTAGACTCTGACAACTAAGGCCCACATCTCAGCAGCTGCAAAGCCAACTGGTCGTTCCTCCTGTCTTTGGGCCCAGCCTGTTGTGGACATGAGTCGTCCCACCCTCCCTGCCCTAGGGCCCCAGCACACCGCTGGTTGAAGTGCTGCTCTCGGACGTCGCTGCCATTCAGCACCAGGACATCGAGGATGTGGATTGCACTGATCTTCCGCTGGGCCTTCCCCTACAATGACAAGCACGCTGTCCGCTGGGCAGGTACTAGTTTTTGGCCTACTCTGCCTACCGTGTGTGCCATGCTGGTCTTCAACCACCGATAGCTAAGCTGGGAAAAGGTTGCATCTAGCCTCCCTGCCCCCTGGTCCTGAGCAAAGGCTAGCTTGAGCTTGAGAGGTTTTAGGGATGGGAGCCCTCATGAGCCTCAAATCCAGTGAGACTGCTGCCATGCTTGCTCTAGTCAGAGCTAGCTTCCCACTGTGGCCTGTTTACACGGAGTGTTCTGAATGTCATACCTATTCTGTAATAACTCAAAGCTCCCAAAAAATGCCAGGTCTCTTCTTTCCTAAGGGATTCCTAGTTATGAACTAAAGTGGCTACTAAAAACATCTACGAGGATCAAAGGATTGAAGACAGATTTTCTGAGTCTGCTCCTTCCCAGTACCTCCCACAGTGCAAGGCAACTGCGTTAGAGAGAATTATTCTACCACACCATGAAACCAAACTAAGGTGAAAGGCTAGTCTTCACAGGACCCAAATTCTCTTGCCTCAGGGCCATCTGGGAACAGAAACCCTTCTGACCTCCCCTTTCAGTTCATGCACAATCTCCACACAGAGCAGTGTGTCCCGGGGCAGTTCTGTCTTCAGGTCCAGCTTCACCCAACGGTCTGACTGGCGGCCATCCCAAGTGTAGATCTGGGACTTCTGCAGGCAGAGAAGGGAGAACATGGAGACTGAGGCATGGGAGGCCCTGTTCTCATAGGAGCTTCTTTAACTTGGCAGCTACAAGCAGATAAAGACTGGCTAATTTCAGTAGCAAACGTCTCAGGGAGATGAGTTTTGTGACACTTTTCCACCTCCACCCAGCAAAGACCTTCATCTAGTTCAATATACATGTAGAGGTTAGAATTACAAGAAGAGGAGAAGGCAAAAGGAGAACAAGACAAAGTGTGGACACAAAGAAATGACGGGGAAAAGTCAACTACATGGCAAGATGCAGGTAGGCGAGTGCAAAGGCTGCCTAGTCAAGGAAGAGGTGACGCTAACAGGCCCGTCATCCCTCCCTGCATTAGCCCCCAACGGCCCAGGAGAGGAAAAGGGGTGTCTTCCCGACAGGAAATGAATGGCAGGGGTGGGACTGCAGGGACTTGGTCACTCAGGATCAGCCAGATGACATACTGGCTCTGCATCTCAAGAAAAGCAACAGCCTTCCCTTCAGCCAGGCAAGGTTAGGCAGCAGGAAAGAAACAAATACATGAAGACACAAAAGCATGAGCGACTGACCCACACTTGGTAAGTCTGGGCAAGAAAGGAAAGAAGGTTTTGAGGAAGACCTCTTTGATGCCAATGGAATGAACACATACAGTGTGGCCAGAAGCTGTCTACATCTATACACAGAGGGCACTGCCACCACCCCAAGCCAACAGGATGCCAGCTGCCGACTTACCCCCAGGCCCAGGAGGAATTTCTGCTCGCTGCCAGACACCATGCAACGATACTCCAACACAGGACGGATCTTCTCCAGGGTTTTGGCAGTGAGCAACGTGGGCTTGTAGCTGAAGATATTGATGTCAGTGTCCTGTGGCACAGATGAGAGAAAACACTGCTGGGGCAGGCTGGCAGACGTGAGGGACCAGGGGTCGGAAGATGACCTGTGCCCCCTTCTCTACCTAACCAATCACTGAGTAGTATCTATTTCCATCCATTTAAAGGATTCCTTTAGGACCCATTAGGAGAAACTAGGAAGGGAAGAACAAAGTACAAATGGATTTACCAGAGCTACAGGGAATGTCACCACGATAGAGTAGCCACACATTTAGTGACACATAAAGCTAGGATTCTCCAGCAGCTGGCTTGAGAGCAGAGAAGTGACCTCTCTACCCCATTCAGAAAAATCTTGAACCTCATTCTTTAGTCTCTGACTCTTACAAAACCAAGACAATGACCACAACTGGGCCAGCTTGAGGTGATGCCCTGGAAAGAGCTGGAGGTTGGTGGCAGAACAACTCAAGACTAGGTCACTAAAATCAGGATGGAGAAGATGGTTCAGGCCAGACCTAATGTGGCTCCTTTATAGTTCCCCTGCCTCAGATCATCCCACAATCCCCGTCTCCTCCGTAGACAAATCCCTTATGACATGTTAAAGAACAGGTAACAAATTCAAAGCCTTGTTTTACAATACGCTTAGAGCTCTCTGAAAATGTAGTTTAACAATGCAGGATCCTACAGATCTTGGTAAAAAGAGAACTCAGTAAATAAGATAGATTAATCTGACTAAAATAACCTTTTCCTACTGTATAGCGCAGATGAAGATATAAGTAAAAGGGCTTAGGTATTAGTATTTGCTATTCATAAAAAAAAACAGTTAAGGTATTTTCTGTTTGTCTGGAGTGCTTTAAATACCGCTAGCCTAAAATCAAGTTGTCATATAATGAACATGTTTGTTTTGGAGGAAACGGTCTTTGGAGTTATTGGAGTGATAATAAGAATAAAATCTGTTCTATTTATACTTTCTAATTGTGACTGAACTTATAACCCCAGACATGTAATAAAAAAAAAAAATCAAACACATGTCCATACACAAATGATACAATCTGCACTTCTTGGATAATCATTAGTCTGCCTTTGCTAGTGAAACTGGCATAAAGAAAGAAACAACCCGATTGCTAGTCAATCAGTGCTACAAGAGTCCCCTGACCACCACACCTGACTCACTTCTCCCGAGACTCCTTATCTCCTCTCGGGCCACACTGTCAGTGGCTGGGGCTGGACCCCAGCAGCCAGCACCCACTTTGGTAGCAGGATGTTGTTGCTGGCCTGAGGAGCCCTTGGGAAACCCTCCTCAGCTCACTGGGAAGACTAGACCACCCTTTTAGGTCCAAGGCCGACGCCTTCTCAATCCTTACAGAAGCCAGGGTGATACTGTCCACCCTAGAAAAAAGGCCTTTTATATGTTGCTATATGAATCAGATTTACCTTGATTAGTTCAAAAAACTTGAATTTTGGGTCTGAAGAGGAAGGAGCAACTCGAGCCCGGTCTGGGATCTGGAAAGAGATAGCAAAGGGTTTTATAAGTGTGTGTGCCTAGAACC
>NW_021604628.1:862272-863308 GCF_004785775.1 Grammomys surdaster | reverse complement strand
TGCCTGGAGCCTGACAGTGTGTCTGTGTGCCACATGTGTGTGCCTGGTGCCTGCCAAGGCCAGAAGAGGGCATCAGAGCTCCTGGACCTGGAGTTACAGGCAGTTGAGAGCTACTGTGTAGGTGCTACAAACTTAGGTCCTCTGGAAGAGCAGAGTGCTCTGAGCTGCTGAGCCATCTCTCCAGCTCTGGCTATGGTTTTAAAGTACCTTGTGGACACACTATGTGCAAAAATGGATTCAGGCTAGGGAAGGAGAAATGGCATGCAAGCAGATATGCCTGGCAAGGGAGCTGGAGGTATAGCAGCATTCACTCCCTGTCAGGGCACTTGGTCAACACAACCCAAACCAAATCTCCTCTCCATGTGTCACTATATGGGGCCATCAGGGTAAAATGCAGCCTACCCAGAACCTGTCTTCTTTTGACCTAGCTGCTGGCCAAGCTGTCAGAGAGCCAAAGAGGTAACTTGCAGCATGCCAAGGAGCTGGGCACCCTTTCAGGTTAGGGGGTGGGGGATTAAGGTGACAATCCTGTTGTTAACTACAGCCTCCTGGCCTAGAGTGACAGAGGGCTACTTACCTCCCATAGCTGGAGGCATTCTTTCCGGATTTCTGCCTGCCTAGGCTCACTCAGGGTCCTGGGGAACAAAGGCAGGGCAAGATGAAAACCTCTGGGGGCCTTATATGGCCTAAGGAAGTATGCCTGCAACAGTGAACATTTTCGTACACAGGATTGGCCTCCAGAGGCAGCTCAGAGTTTATAGACTGCCCTTCCCATGGACTACAGCCAGCACCACCTGGATGCCAGTATCCCCTACACATGCCCTTCCCTCCACCCACCAGCTCATTCTGATTTCTCCTTTGACCTCAAAGATGTCACTATGGTGCTATTCCACAAGGCAAAACAAACTCACAAGAGTGGCTTTTTTTGCCGGGCGGTGGTGGCGCACGCCTTTAATCCCAGCACTTGGGAGGCAGAGGCAGGTGGATTTCTGAGTTCGAGGCCAGCCTGGTCTACAGAGTGAGTTCCAGGACAGCC
>NW_021604628.1:848022-862172 GCF_004785775.1 Grammomys surdaster | reverse complement strand
TTTTTTTCTTTCTCTCGAGACAGGGTTTCTCTGTATAGCCTGGGCTGTCCTGGAACTCACTCTGTAGACCAGGCTGGCCTCGAACTCAGAAATCCGCCTGCCTCTGCCTCCCAAGTGCTGGGATTAAAGGCGTGCGCCACCACCGCCCAGCCAAGAGTGGCTTTTAAATCACTGTTAAAGAAACGGAGTTGAGTGACACCGGGCACTGGTGGCACATGCTTTTAATGCCAGTCCTCAGGCACCAGAGGCAGGCAGATGATCTCTGAGTATGAGGACAGCCAGGACTACACAGAGAAATTCTGTAATCTACCTCAGAAAAACAAAAAACAAAAAGAAAAAGAAAACAAGGAAGAAAAGAGAAAGAGCTGGTGGGGAAGCCAGGGCCTCCGCTGAGACCAGTGAACATGAGCACTCACGTGTCCTGTACAAACGCGTGGATCTTGGCCAGAGCTTTGATCTGTAGGCTGCAGTAGCTGGAAAACAACAAACCACACACTGATATCAGCATAGACAGGTAGCCAGAGCAGAGGCCACCTGAGTGTGAGGAAGTCACTGGTCAGTCAAGTGGGCCCACCCAGCAGTTATATGGGGCCCAAAGACAGCAGAACAGATCTGAGCTGAATTCAGGAGACACTCAGAGTACAAGTCCTGCTGACAAGAAGGTTCTTATCTTACCCTTAAAGAACTGACTAAGCAACAACAAAGCCCATCCTCAGTACCTGAATAAATGCTGGGCAAGCACTGGCAACTCACCTGTAGTCTCAGCACTCTGGAGGTGGGGACAGGATCCCCAGAGCAAGCTAGCTAGCTAGACTAGATGAGTTTGGGGAACTCTAGGGTCAAGTGAGAGACCCTCCCTCCATACGTAAGGTGAAGAGCACCTGATGTCAACCTCTGGCTTCTTGAAAATAACCAGAGGAAACTACACAAGAAAAGAATGACAAAGCCAACGGTGGGAGCTGGAGTGGCTCAGTGGTTAAGCACCCAAATCAAATGGCTCACAACCACCGGGAACTACAGTTTGGGGGGTGGGGCGTGGCGTCTAATGCCTCTGGCTTCTATGGGCAATGGTACTCATGTGCACAGACAGATTAAAAACAAAAAGGAAAGAAAATAAATATGTTAAAAACTTAAGAGTGAGCCTCCCATCAGAAGAAAGGGAAGGAAGAGGTTTAGAATGGTATATCTTTTAAAGTGGTAAAAGAAAAATTCCATATCCAATTCAAATATTCCTCAAAAATAAAAGACATGTTTTTCTGTGGCATTTTATATGTTGTTTCTTGAGTTAGGGTCTCACTATGTAGCCCTGCCTGTCTGGGAAAGTACAGAAATCCTCCTGCCTCTGCCTTCTGAGTGCTGGGATTATTGGTGCACACCACAATGCCTAAAAAATGCAGTTTTTTACAAAACAAAAGCTGAAGAGATTGTCTCTAAAATGAAGTCTGTAGGCTGAAATGGGATGACTGCAAACAGGAACACACTGCTCCAGGAGGGAAGCTAGAATATTTGGAAGAGTCAGTGTGCCAGGAACTACCAAGGACTGAGAAGACACTGTGATCCTAGCACTCAGGATAGTCACTGAGGCAGGAGGATAGTGAGTTCTAGTTAGCCAAAGCTACAGAGAGCATGCAAACTAAGACTTTTTGGAGAGAAAATGAATCATTCACCAAAAAAAGAAGAAAAAAAAAGTCTAATTAGATTTCATTATCAAAATTTAAAGGTTTGAGATAGCCAACCTGGAAAGGAAATAAAATTATCTCACTTCATAGATGACATCCCACCGGGACAAGACAGAAAGCCTAGAAATAAACACTCATTGAGTACTGTTTATTAGCATAGCTAATGAAGTAGCAGAAGAGTTTTACAAAGTGTGCCAAGACCATTTAATAGAGAAAGGACAGTCTGAAAGATCGGGAAAAAAAATAATTAAAGCCATATCCAAAAAATAATTAAAAATAAAATATCTCAACACATGGGATAAATTTATAAAATTTACAAGAAAACACAGGGAGAAGCTTCACACTAGAAGTACAATAATAAGAAAAATGAGTAAGCCAGGCCACACTGATATTACAAACTTCTGTGCCAAGGACATAATACAGTGAAAAGAAAATACAGACCAGGAAACAGTATTTCACATTCGAGTCTAGTAAGAGATTAACGTCCAAAATACATGGGTAGCCCTTTAACTCATTGTTTATTAAAAGACAACAACAAAACCCGAAAAACTAACACTTAAATAAAGTCTAAAGAGGAGAGGTGACCAGAGCGGAGCGGTGGCTTACTAGTTAAGAGTGTGCACTTCAGTGGCCAGGTGGGCGGCATACACTTTTAATCCTAGTACTTGGGAGACAGCAGCAGGTAAATCTGTGAGTTCGAGGCCAACCTGGCCTACAGAACAAGTTCTAGGACAGCCAGGGCTACAAAGAAAAACCTTGTCTTGAAAAACCAAAAAAAACAAACCATTATTGCAGAGAACTCAGGTTCAGCTCCCAGCACCCATGTGGGGTGGCTCACACCTGCCTGTAACTCCAGCCCTGGGTGATGGTGGAGGATGGGGGTGTATCAATTAAAGGAGGAAAACACAGCTTTCCACCGCCCACCGGAAGAAGCCCTGAACAAAGGTCTGGGCTCTTACAAACCACACTCTACATTTGCTTTCTACGCATCTCCGGCCTTCAGGCAAGGGTCTGTCTTCACAAGGCCCCCACCGTCTTTTCAAGCTCTACTGACTGAGGAATCAGCCCTGCCTGCCGTCCACAGGCTCTCTTTCCATTGTTAGCCCAGGTTCCTGTGGGCAGGACTGTGGAGCCAGGGATCCACCTGCCTCCTTGGAGCAGGACACACTAACAGACCAGAGGAGCCAAACGTAATCCAAAGCCCTAGACTGTTCCTAGACTGTTGCAGAACCAGCTGAGCAAACCCAGACAACGGACTGTCCCAAGCTTCAGTAGGTCCTGCATCCTATCCTCTAGTATCCTTAACACCCCAGCGGTAGCAGCAGACACAGCCAGAAGGCTTACCTCTCGTTAGACCGTATCATGTAGTCATTAAACTCATGGTCTCCTTTGATCACCATCAAGGGAACTACCAGGTTGACATCAGACTCGGTGTTCCGAAGCTGGTTGAGTTTAATATTCACAGAGAAGAGGTACTCCCGAACATCATCTATGCCCACCTTCAGACCTTTGCACACCACATACCTGCAGGAGAGACCCTGTCATTCCAAGGAGCAAGCGCCTTCGCCCCGCACACTCCCTCACCGCACCACTGGAGTCACAGACCTCAACAGTCTTTCTAGTCAACCTTAAGCCTGAGCTCAAAGGGCAACACATACTGGGCCTTAAAAAATGTCACCTCAAGTCCTTCCTTTTCACACAAATTGGTGGCATATGCCTTAAGTCCTGCTTGGGAGGCACAGGCAATCAGATATGCTCAAGGCCAGCCTGGTCTATGTAGTAAGTTCCAGGCCAGCCAGGGCTATACTATAAAACCCTGTCTCAAAATAAAATACATAAAATCTTTTCTTTGTACGTGAGACTGGATGTCCCTCTATGAGGTATTCCTGACTGTCCGGTACCAACAGACATGACTTGGAGAGGCTGTTACAGACGGAATGGATCAAAGTCTCCACCGCAGTCTGCACTTTGACAGACTACCTGACAATTCAGATCAGCCTTGTTTTCTCTTACTCTTGTCTGGGGCACCTGATGCCTGCATCAGCTCCGTATGCAAGCCCTTTGCCTATTCCCAGCCTATACCCTCTATCAATAGTCACACTCTTCCTGGGCCAACATGAGAATCCCAGATGCAAGCATGGTAAACACAGCTGTGGAAGTGGCAGTCTGGACAACCTGAAGATGACCACTCACACCAAGGACCCGGCTTCTATCAGAGAATCACATCTCCAAAGTCAAGGTTCTTAAGTTTGAGAGTTCATACCAGACAGAAGCACAGGGTTTGCGGCTGATGGCTGACTAACCAGCTGGCTGACAGGGAGGAAGTCTTACCGCTCTGAGTTGGCAGGCCTGCTGGTGATAGGCTTGAAGAGACACACACGTTCAAAGCAGCAGTACAGGAGGTAAATGAGGCCCACACTGAAAGGTGTGAAGAGGTCAAAGGTTTTGCAGACGAAGTGGCCCCCTGGATTGGAGACAAAATGCCCAGGGCAATCAGTGGCTACTGTGGGATGTGGGGGAGGCCACCACAGGCAATAAAGACAACAAGCCCAAGGTCATTTATGAAGCAGCCACTGCAGACAGGGTGGGGGGGGGGTCTCTTTCCTTTCCCTCCCTGTGTTCCTCTTCTCGTCATCAGCCACCTGACAAGGTTTCTTTCTCCTATTTTTCTTTCTTTTTTAAATTTCTTTCTTTTTTTTTTTTTTTTGGTTTTTCAAGACAGGGTTTTTCTGTGTAGCCCTGGCTGTCCTGGAACTCACTCTGTAGACCAGGCTGGCCTCGAACTCAGAAATTCGCCTGTCCCTGCCTCCCAAGTGCTGGGATTAAACTTTTTTAAATTTCTTAACCAGCCCCTGTCCATGCTCTTGTCAACTACAAGCAGGGCCTCAACGGTCCTGGGTGAGAAGGGAGCGGACGTCACCTGTGCGGACAACAGACAGGGCCATGAGGAACTGGCACAGCAGGAGCTGCTTGCTGAGGATCTCCTGCAGGTTCTCCTGCCCCTCCACAGAGAAGCCCTGCAACGAGAGAGAGCACAGGCCCAAGCACAGGCCGCGGGAAGGGACTGTAAGGACTGGGCTCACCGGCCGCCTCAGCTTCCGCAGAGTAGCGTAGTCAGTCCCTGCTCTATCACTCCTAAACCACAGGACCAAGTCTGCTTTTCCAGAGAATGGTCCAGAAAACTTTGAATTCCACATGGGAACCCAGGGAACCCAGGGACGAGTAAGGCAGAAGAAAGGCAAGATACTGGCTTTATCACTGGTCAACCAAGAGATAGATTTGACCAAGGATTTCCTTACACTAACCACTACTCTACCTTGGCTGTAGACCCTTCCTCTCAGCTGGCACACTCTCAGGCCAGGGTTTGCTCCAAGAATGCATGCTGCGATTCCCAGAGCAGCTCCTTCAGCAAAGAGCTGCCAGCCATGAACCATGCTTACAGCCAAGGAAAGGCGGCAGGCGACGGGGAAAGGACTGCTCTTAGTGGGTACAGCTTCAGTTTTACAAAGTGAGATGTTCTGGAAATCAGGTGCACAACAGAATGAATAGATAAACTACTAAACTTAGGACAAGCCATGTTGCATGTTACAGCAAGAATGCTAGCTTCTGTTAGGATGCTCCACAGGCCAGATCTCACGGATGCAGTCCTATGAAAGTAATGTTAACCACTGTCTCCCAGACTTAAAGATGGTTCTCAAGATCCATGTTTGTTCTAGAGCTAATTAGAAATTCAAAACTAGAGCCAGCCATGGTGGCACACGCCTCTAATTCTAGCACGTGGGAGGCAGCAGCCAGAGGACCAGGAGTCAAGAGCAACTTTATCTTATAGGAAGTCTGAGGCCAGTCTGAGCTATTGTGAGGCATTGACTAAAAAAAGACATTTTAAAGGTAAGAGAAAGGGAAAGATAGAGGTAGGAGAAGGAGGATGGGAGTATATTCAATGTACGATATACATAAACTTGTATGAAAATATCCTGGGCAATACATTACTATATACAATGAACATTTAAAATAAGTAACAGAAATAAATCAAAAGGCCAAAGCAGAAAATCCTTGCGCTTGCCACCCTGCTGTCTGCTGCAGAAAAGGCAGAAAAGGCAGACTGGCAGACCACACATCTGCTCAACAGGCACTGAGAGGCCCTTCCTCTCAGCCTGTCCATCTGCTGCCTCTACTGTGTACAGACTTCAGGGAGCCAGGGCATCCTCAGGCCCCTCTAACGCTCTGCCTTCCTCCACACACAAAGAACGTGAAACGCTCTTCTCAACCCCAGCTGTGATCCTCTAGCAAACGGCATCCTGTCAGTCCGTTCTCTCAAAGCAGCTCACATGAGAGGGCTCCCCTGGGTGTGAGATTACAGGATGAGGGGGCCTCTGCTGAACAACATGGCTGCACCCCACATAGCTGCTCAGGTAGAGCCTTGACACTATCTTTAGCTAGCCACAGGCCTCCACGGATTCTGTGCTTCTGCGGCTACTGCTTAAGTGTCCGTCCGTGCCCGTGAGGCTGAGGCCACCTGTAGACAGCCTCCAACAGCAACAACCCAGATGACAAGTGTCGGCAGTGCCTCCCATTCAGTTCTGCCTCGCCGACCACCGCTGGGCTCCACGCTCCATCAGGCCCTCAGCAACTACAGGCCTTTGTGTTAGCAAAGTGAGCCCAAGCAAATGGAGAATCTTTACAAACATTGTAGGAAAACGTGTAAAATAAGTAAAGCTGTGCATCCCTAATATGTGAACATTTGAGTCACCACTGACTAGGTCAGCTAAAGAGTCACCACTGACTAGGTCAGCTAAAGAGTCACCACTGACTCGGTCAGCTAAAGAGCAAACTAAAGCATTTTCCAAGGGTTGTGTGTGTGTGGGGGGGTCCTCAGCAGAGCACTTCCTAAGGATGCCCAAGGCCAAGGGTTCAATTCCCAGCACAACAAACAAAACAAACCTCTAAATTTACAACAAATCCATAAAGCATCTTTACAGCGGCCATCACCTACCCCATCTGCCATCAAAAAATGGACTCCCTTGCGATCTGTGTTGTCCAAGACAAAATTCCGAAATGCATTGATGTTCTCTGGGCGGGTGATGTCTCCATCTCCATCGACCCCACCCTCACCTGATGGGACACAAGAACCCTGTGAGTTTATCTGCTTCCAGCAGCTGGGCCAGGACCTCTGAGAACCAGGGCCCTCCTACCTCTGCTGATAGGGCAGAAGCCACAGTTCAAAGGGAACTGACCAGACTAAAGTTATCAACTGAAGCAGAGAATTTTGATTTTCAAAGCACTCATATTTAAAACCCAGTATTAGCCAGGCACGGGGGCTCAGCCTACAGGTATTCACTGGCCACACATTTAAGGCCAGCCTGGGCTACACAGGGACTTATGTTGGCCTAGAATACAAAGTGAGACCCCATCTCAGAACATCAAGTCCTAGCACTTTGGAGGCTGAAGCAGGTGGAGGATCTCTATGAGTTGAGGCTAGCCTGATCTACATGGTAGAGTTCCAGGTTAGCCAGGGTTAGCCAGAAAGAGCCTGTGTCGAGACAAACAAGCAAGCAAACAAACAAAATAAAACCAAACCATGAGAAAAGGAGACAACGACGACCTCCGTAAGAACTGTTAGGAAAGACCTCGGGACTTGCCGACACATCACAGTCTGTTTTCAGGACAGAGGGACTGCTGTAGCTGCCGAACTGCCTGCTAGGAAGTTCAGTTCACACCAGCACACAGGGCTGCAGCTGGGTTACGATCTGTTAGTTAGTAACCGCCAGCTTTCAGCTAGGAACCAGGCAGTCTCATTCCCCCCTCACCACACAAGATCCACCATCCTGCAAGGAGGAACTGTACGGCTTTCATGAGTTTACTTAGGGGAGTGTAGGCCTGTAGTCTAAACAAACAAACAAACAAACAAACAAACAAACAAACAGATATTTGAGAGGGACCTACGACCCTCATGACAGGGTCTGTGAACCCTGGCTTATAGACTAGGAAGAGCACAGGTAGCAACAGCTTTGGCCTTGAAGTCCCCGAGGAAGTGACCCTCATATTTCTAGTCCCCGCCCTGTTCGGTGTCCCTACCATAGTAGGGCTCGAAGAGCTCACTGGAGGCTGAGTAGAAGTCCTCCAGCTTAAAGTCATTGGGGCCCTTCAACGTCATCCCAAAGCCTTTGGCGTGCCACTTCTTCCTCCACAGCACGTACTCGGAGAAGCCCCCCGGGCCTGCACACACATCAGCGAAGTATAAAAGGTCAATGTCCGACTCCTTCAGCAGTGGCTTCTGCAAAGACAGGTAGGACAAAAGGAGACAGGGGACAGGCGGCTCAGGGAGGGAGAGAAAGGAGAACTCAAGGAAGAGGAGACAAAAAACCAGAAACACTTACCAGCAAGCATATCCAGCACTCCCGCCCACCCAGCCAGAGCACACACACCATTTTCCTCTCTCACCACTGCCCACTGGAGCTTCCTCACCCAAAATACCCTCAGCACCTTTCCCACACCCAGGCCCACTCAGACTCCTCAGACAAGCACCTCTGAGGCTAAGTGATGTCTCCATGTCTCAGGGTCGTGCCCCATCACGCTGTGCCTAGCTTGTATGCTGGTGAGCAGAACACTGCAGACAGAAACCCCGACACGGAGCTGGGTCGGAGTTTAGGAGGCTTGAGCATTAGATGCCGGCTCTCCCTAAGCAGCCCCTGTCTGGTGGCTGTAGCATGACCCACCTCCTAGCTTCAAGGGCCCGCCTTCCCACAGGGCAGCCTCAATCTTCCCTCCCTGTCCAACTCCCCTGGTGTCCTTCAGTTGCCTTTATTTTGTAATAAACGTATACTTAGATAAAAGTTACCAACAGAGTGCAAAGTTCCTGTGCTTTTCATGTAGCTGCCAGTTTTATTGACAGTCTGCACAACCATGGTATGTTTGTCAGAACTGAGAAACCAGGATTAGTGCACCACTACTGAAGTAAACTCCAGGCTTCAGACTTCACTGGCACCCTTCTGCTGTCAAGCATGCCACACCACGAGTTTCCTCATCTACCCTCCTTTGCCCAGTGCATGCTGGGAGCTGCTGAGGCAGGCAGAGGACATGCTAGTCTAGCAGCAGTCTCTGGGGACTCTCAGAGCCTGAATGCCAAGTTAGGACTGATGAGACTAAACAAACAAAAACCCACTTGACTTTTTAATGATGGTATCTTTTCTTCCTCCTTTTTTATGGGAGGGGTTGTTAGGTGGGGGGCAGTTTGAGACAGGCTTTCTCTGTGTAGCCCTGGCTGTCCAGGAACTTGCTCTGTAGACCAGTCTGGACTTAGAGACCCGCCTGCCTCTGCCTCCCTCGTGCTAAGGTTAAAGGTGTGCAGCAGCAGCAGCAGCCTGGCTAGTGACAGTATCTGTTCATCTGAAGTCACTGACCCGAGCAAGCACTAGTCAGCAGCAGGTGCTTCAGCTTCACACAGGCCGCGCTGGGCCAGCACAATAACCCACCACTGTCTACAGGGGAGATACAAATCAGCTGCAAAGGTGACACTAAGACAATGAACTGTAAGGGTGGGTGACCACAAAAGCCCAGAGCTAGCCTGGGTCTGTGAGTCCTTCCTGCCTGGGGACGACCTCAGTCTTCCGTCTCTACAGGCTGGACAGAGCTGGCAGACTGTCCAGGATTGCACAACTGCTAAAGAGCAAAAAGCGTAAAGTTCTAGGAAAATGACACCCTTGTATTTGCAGCCCTGTCACTCTTAGGTGTCAAGGGCTAGCGAGTGAGCACATCTCTGGAGAAAGTGGCCGTAGCAAAGGTCAAGCTTGCCAGCCCTCAGCAAGCCCACCCCAGACCACAGGAGCCTGTCGGCTCTTTCCCAGGCTGCTCACTACCCTACCCCGGTATTCAGGAATGGGTTCTGAGGATCCATGTCTCTCCTGTATTGGGATTACAGTCGGTAGCACTCTGCAGTCAGCAGAGTGGGTCTGAGGCAGCAGCTCTAAGTTTAAGCACTATACAGACACTGCATAGAAGAAAGACAATGTGTCCAGCATGGGTGCCTTAGCCCTAGGCTCCAACCTCTCTGGCCAAAGGGAAGGCAGGAAGCTCAAGGATGCAAAGTATCTCCATAAGGTGCCTAAATATGATCTCATCCTGTGATTTCAAAACCAGGGGCTTGTAGGTGTGTGGTAGTATACACATACCATTCAGCACTTGGGAGGCTGAGGCAGAATTATTGTGAACTCAAGGATAGTCTGGTTACATAGCAAGTTCTTAGCTTTGCCACTCCCTCACTGTGCAGTCAAGGACAATTGTTCAGTTATAAATTGGGATGAGTGTAGGTATTTCTCCAGGCTGCTGCAGGGTTAAATAATGCAACCTGTGGCAAAAATCTTTCCAAACTACAAACTAGCCACAAATATAAGGTGGCATTATATTCAACTAGATCAACTTCCTTAGAATCAAAACTCTAGGCATTTCTGTACTCTTCTCCTCTATCTGCCAAGTGCAGTATTATTACTCATAAATCGGGCCCTGTCGAATTCTCTACTGCTACTCACAAGACTGAAGGGGACACCCACATTCACTGCCTTCCACCCCGCAGTACAGACAGGTTTCTCTTAGAGAAATAAAATCCTCAGCACAAAACTCTCCTCTCTCCTTCTCTATATCCCAAGCTTCCAGTTTTCTAAGACTTAGGCAATAATTTGTCTGACCTAAAACCTCAGGCCCCAGTGTGCCTATGCTGTGGCCACTCTCACATCTGCTGGGAACCGGCGGCTGGCAACGGCTCCCTGAGAACACACTAGGCCTGGCTTTTACTCAGGTCCTCAGGGAAAATGGAGATGAAAGAGAAGAACACACTGTGCATTAGAGGAAAACCACTTTTTGCATTGGGAGTGCAAAGACACACCTCTGACAGGGCAATGCTCCCTGGCTACCATCAATCAATTCAGGTCAAGGAGCTGCCTGAAGCTGTCCAAGCATGCAGCATTTCCCTATGTGACAAGCAGCCACTTGGACCTGAATGGTACAGTCCTGGTGTCTACACTTGGTTCTCATGACAGCAAGAGACAATAGCCAGACTCCAGCCTCTGAGGGCATACACATTCAAATGCCCAGACGATGCTGTGGCATCTATCAGCTTAACAGAGGTTCTCTGCTAGGCAGGGGCTTTAAAGGAGATCACTGGGAGCTCAGAAAATTAAATCAACATTGTATCAACCTAATTTTCTCCAGATGCTAATTCCAAGAGTCTCTGTGCTGCCTGCTGGCCCTGGAAGACGGGGAGGGAGCCCTGGGAAAGCAAATGAGTAAGGGCCAGAGGGTCTATGTGCCAGTGTTTACCAGCAAGGAACAAGTAGTTACCGCAGGTAGAGCTGAAACACCAAAGAACTCGGAAATAAGTTCCTCTAGCTGGTGGGTAGTAAAGGGGATGGGGTCTAGTAGAATGAGGGTTTGTGAAGCAGAAACAGATTTGGGGACAGCTGGCCCTGACACTGTAAAGGAAACCAACTTTCTAGGAGTGGGTAAAAACGCATTGACCCAAAGGGAATTCTAGAATGAAATTTCCCTTTCTGCTTTCTCTATCACTATGGAGGGCCGATGTTCAGAGAGATGAGAAGTAGCAGAGCAGAAAATCATTTTGCTCTACCACAGCTAGAGAAAGGCCAAGCCTCAGAACTGCGATCCCACAGAGCTTGTTCAGAGTAGCAGAAAGAAAACATGACCCTGCTGAAATCACAGACCTTTAGGGCCTGGCACACTGGGCCACTCCTGGGACCAGGAAACACTGAAGGACTCTCTCTATGTGGGAAAACCATTGCTATCAATAGCAGAAACACACTTGCACTGAACAGATGGTGACCTCCCGAGCTTAAATGCACTTGACACCACAAAAATCTCACCCCAGAAGAGTCCAGGGGATTTGTAAACATACGATCAAACACAAAATCCATGTTAGCCATCTTCATTGCTGCCCTGTAACAAAGCAAGGCGGAAAAGCATGGTCAATCCCAGGATACAGAAAACCAAGGCTCAAATCAAAGGCAGAGCTGTGCAACTGGGAAGGGGAAGTCCAGCCAACCTGTTAAGGAAGAAGACGCCTCGGATCATCTCATAGGGGTTGGCTCTGGTGCGTGCTCGCCGCATCTCCTCCCCATCCAGGATGTCAAACACACTCTGCCAAAAGAGAAGAAGATTCTAGAGCAAGTACCATCCGAGGCCCTCTAGGGTACGATCAGGGTCTTTGCCCTCCAAGGAACTGGTTTCCTATTGTATCATAGCTCTGAAATTGCCAGTTGGGTAACCCTGACAAGTTGCTCAATCTCTCTGACCCTCAATTACCTCACCTGTAAGGTGGTAAAGCCCCAGTGAGCAGGTGCCTGGCTTGTGGTCAAGTGGTTAAAAGCCCCCCTGCTACACAGAAAGCCAGCTCTATGTCCAGCTAGTCAATCCTCACAGCAAATTGTTTCCCCATGACGCCACAACCTACAAGGGACTGAAGTCTCAGCATTCAGCTCCACTGACTGGAACTCAAGTCTTAAAAACAGGCTGGGTGGTGGTGCACCCCATTAATCCCAGCACCCAGAAGGCAGAGGCAGACAGATCTCTGAGTTCGAAGCCAGCCTGGTCTACAGAGTGGGTTCTGAGACAGCCTGGGCTGCACAGAGAAAGCCAAATCAAGCAAGCAAGCAAGCAAGCAAATAAACTTAAAAACAAATCAAGACCAGGGTCTCCTGTGTGCAAGTGTGTGTGTGGGCGCGCACACACACACACACACACACACACACACACACACACGCACCTCCCTTCTATCTCTCCTCTCCAACTTCCCCTCTAGAAAACAGACATCCTCACCTCACTTGAGATATGGTTACCTATGGATAAATTCCCAACCGTGTCTGCCCAAAGAAGAGCTCTGTGAGGTAGCCCTTTCTAACCCACTCAGAGTGTACCAGGTGTTTGCTTCCTGTGCACCAGGGCAGAGGATGTAAGGGAAGCTAACACCCAAGTCCTGCTGTACACTCCGACTTCACTTAACACTCCTGGAAGGACTTCTCCAACTTTACAGAGAAGACACTCAGAGACACCCAAGCTACTAGCCCAAGGTCACACAAAACACTGTAGAAATGAGGTTTAAATACTGATTTGATACTACAAAATGATTCCTAACTTTCCCTTCACCCTTAGGTTTTAGAGGTTTAGTGAGGTCTTTGCTGACTGCTACCACATGGATGACACAACAGTCCAAGGCCAGAGAGTTACCAGAAAGACACTACCTTGAACATAAGTAATATATACCATATATACATTCCCACCTCCAGAAAAACCTTAAACACCACACTCCCGCAAAAAAAAAAAAAAGAAAAAAAAAAAAGCCCTTGCCCTCACCTTGTCCGCCTGGGCCAGCCCACCATACCTTACACTTCAGCATACTGTGCAGCAGCTCTTCCCCACAGAACTCGGTTTCATCTTCAATAACCATCTTTCTCTGTGGGGAGAAGACAATCACAAATACTGACCCAGTGCAACTATTTACTGGAGAGTGGGAGGGAAGGGTTTTGAGTGCTCGGAGCAAGAGGGGACTTAAGTCCCTGCCAAGAATCAGCAATCCTTGAGGGCACAGAGAGACAATCCCATCCCTCTGGCTGTGCTCCAGATGGCAGTGGGATGAAGCAGTCTATTGGGAGCCCTGGGTGGAACACCATATGGTCACAGCACGCCCAAATGCTGAGGCTGGGAAGAGCACTCAGGAGATACACAAGCTGTCTGCCCCTAGAGCACAGACAGGGGACGGGCCTCCCCGACGTGACAAGCCTGTGCTTCATCTAGTAAGCCACTCACTCTGACATGAGCGGAAATGCCGGATACTAGACACCGACTTGCAAGCTTTACAGAAGACAAGGACCCAACTGGCCCTCGTGGGAAGCCAAGTCTAGTCCAGCCTATCTAAGCATCACCTCAAAGACAGCCTCAAAAGTTTTGGGGTTCCAAAGGTCCCCCCATGAGGCATGAGTATGTACGCCTGTATGAGAAGGTACATCCATGCCCATGGTATGATGCCTGTACTGTTGAGAGGACAATCTCGAGTTAGTTCTCTGCAGCCAATCACGTGGAATCCAGGAATCAGACTCACTTCATCAGGTTGCATACAAGTGCCTTTACCCACTGAGCCATCTCACTGGCCTGATGTCACATTTTAGACCTCTCAAAGTCACTGAGGGAGCTGAGGGTATATATAGTTCAGGATAGAATACTTGTCTAGTATGCATAACTTCAATCCCTGACACTCACAAAGGAACAAAAACCTCCCAAGAGCTATTGTTTATATGGATTATATAGCAGTTGAGTCATGTGTTAAATCGTTTTATTGAAAATAACCGCCGGGCGGTGGTGGCACACGTCTTTAATCCCAGCACTTGGGAGGCAGAGGCAGACAGATTTCTGAGTTCGAGGTCAGCCTGGTCTACAGAGTGAGTTCCAGGACAGCCAGGGCTACACAGA
>NW_021604628.1:832838-847922 GCF_004785775.1 Grammomys surdaster | reverse complement strand
CAGCTGTAACCCTGGGGCACTCCTGAGGTCACCCTACCCCTGGAGACCACATTGAGTGGTGACCACTCCGGTCACTTTCCGTTTTCTAGAATGACAGTAAGCGAGTGCCTTTGCTGACAATGTCCTGGTCACTCTGAGGACAGAACACTGTCCTTTCCTCCTGGAACAAGGCCTGGCAGTGAGCAGAGACCGCACAGACACAGCACAGGTGACTCCTAAGGTGCCCAGAGAGGGAAGGCGGGGTAACTGTTTCTACTTTCCAGGTTTCATGCCACACCTCCTGGGACACACTCGTGACACGGTCTCCACATTTCTCTAACTGCAGTAAGCACACACCAGACTCAAGGGAAGAAAAGCAAGGGAGAGATGGGGACATCTTCAAGAAACCCTACCTTTCCCACGACCATCCAGTCACTCATTTCCTGAGAGTCAGGAATTTCAGTGGTACATTCTGGAAACCAGGACACCTGCTCACAGGCATTGGGCTACAAACAAAAAGAGAGGCAGACAAGTGAGATAAGACAGGCCTTTAGGATTCTGCCAACTCACCAGGGTTTTCCCCAAAACAGTGCAGAGGGACTCAGACAGGCTCAGAAGGGCCTAAGTTGGTGATGTGAAATACAAGTGGCCAGACATGAGCAATCAAAGCTAGAACTCTGAAGCACAGCTCAAACTCTGCTTCAAGTCCTTTAGAAAGTCTCTGGATCATCAGGGTTTCTCTCATCTGTGTCAGTGTTACTTAACGACTGCCTGTTGTGTGTAAACACTCAACTGCAGAGTGTAGTAAAAGTCCTTGGCTTAAGGTGTTTAAGAGACTGAGGACAGAGAAGCAACTAGGCAGTGTCACATAAATACAACTGTCCTAGAGCCTTTGTTCACAAAATAACCCAGAAACCAGCAGACTGTCTCCCCCCGCCCCCAGCACTGACCCCAGGAGAGCAGATCATCTCTAATGGCTGTTTCCTCTTAGCTTTCGGGTACTTTACTGCACAGACCTGAGCAGGGTTCTTAGCTGGCCCTACACTGACACTCCTTGCAGAGCTTTTCAAGAATGATGCCCTTTATAGCACACAGTTGACGTTGGTCAGAGGTGGAGACCGAATATGAGTCACTCTCTGAATAACTGTCCAGTGAGTCCAGGACTAGAACACTGAGGATCCCAACCCAGTAGCTAACCTGTGTGGCAGCTGAGAAGACTGCTTCACAAGCAAGAGTTACCATTGAGAATTGAGGCAATGAGATTAAAGGTAATATTACATGCTCTGAAAGGCATAAAATGGTATCACAATGTAAGGTCTTGGGGCAAGGCAGCCACTATCAAGACAGAAAAGTTAAAAAGGGAAATCACTGCAGCCTTTACGCATGGATCTGGTAGTGAGGTATGGTTTCTTCTCCCGGTCAAATTCACACCTTTAAGCACAAATGCAAACTATACACTGTACATGACAAGAAAGCCAGACACACACCGGACATCCCTTTGTTGAGTAAAAACAGAAGCAATCTCCTTCTGGAAGCCTGTACATTAAGACTACCCAGGGCATGGATTTGCCTGAGATGTCAAACCTTGAACATGTGGGCTCCAGGAGCCCCTAAGCACTCTCCGTGCTGGGGCCCAACCAGTCACATTTGTCTTAAGGCAGCGGCTACCAACTGACTCTGCAGCCAAGGCCTTCTTAATTTACCAGCAGCTGAGAAAAGTCAATCATGGTCAATGGCAACTGCAACAGCTTCATCACAAAAAAGGGATTTCTTTATAGACTATCTCCTTAAAAAGCGATTTTTACAACTGACTTTCATACTTCAAATTTAATCAAGTGTATTCACGTTCTGCCCCATGAAAGGATCAGAGCCACTACCAACTTGTTCCACACAAAAGAAGATAAGAAAAACACTCGGTCTTTCTAAGGCCACAGGAGGCTTGCAGCCATAAATCTTTACCCAGTTCCACAGTTGCATGCACAGCTAGGAGGCAACAGAGCAGGTCCACCACAAAGCTGTTAGGTAGGGCCAGTAAGAATGGAAAAAAAAAAATTCAGTAAATTTTCTCCATACACAGCCCTGTGGCCTCCTTTCCCTGAGATGTCACAGAGGCAAGTAGCACAGCAGTTTCCCAGCACCCAGAGCCACTGCTTCCTAACTACAGCCACCATGCTGTGGTCAGACACCTGTGCTGGTCCCTAACCTCAACACCATAGCGCTCAGATTACTGCCGTCTTCAAGTGCTTTTATCATACCTTGACACTTCAAATCCTTGAGGAATAAGGTAAAAACAGGCAAAACTTCAACACTATTGTACATAACAAAGAAAAAGCCTCACTTCAGCCTGGAGATATGGCTTGGTGGTAAGTGCTTTCCTGGAATGTGTAAGATTTGAAGTTTGATTCTCAACCCTGCACAAGTTTGTCTCAATAAATACAATCAGGTAATAAACAATTAAGCCACCCGCCCAGCAGGAGAGCAGCACACAAGCAAACACCTGCTCAGGACCTGCTGACCTCTGTGAGGACAGAGTCTCAGAGGCTCCTACCCTGTCCTGCACACAGTGGGGCAAGGAGTGCTCACCTGCCTGCCCAGCCCTGCTAGCAGAGAGAGCTCCTAGCTTGTGAGGGCTACGAGCAACATCCCACTTAGCCTGGAAAGGGCTCTGTGTAGCCAGTCTCCCTCAACCATACTCTGTCTCCTAGCCTTAGTCCTAGAAAAGCAGAACAAGCCGCCGCCTCTGCATGCTGCTCCAAGGTTCTTGTCTGTCTCAGCCAGGGTTTCTACTGCTGTGATGAAACACCATGACCAAGACACAATTGAGAAGCAAAGTGCTGACTCGGCTTACACTTCCACATCACAGTCCACCTCTGAAGGAATCAGGCCAGGAGCACACACAGGGCAGGAACCTGGAGGCAGAGCTGATGCAGAGGCCATGGAGGGTGCTGCTTGCTCAGCCTGCTTTCTTTTTTTGCTTGTTTTTGGGACAGGGTTTCTCTGTGTAGCCTTGGCTGTCCTGCAACTGACAGTGTAGACTGGGCAGGCTACAAACTTACAGACTGCCCGCCTCTCCTTCCCGAGTGCTGGGATTAAAGGTGTGCACCAGCATTACTGCCTGGGTATAGCCTGTGTTCTTACAGAACCCAGGAACACCAGTCCAGGGGTGGCGTCTCCCACAGTAAGCTGTGCCCCCCCCCATCAACGATCCATCAAATAATGCACCACAGGCTTGCCCCATCCACTCAGGACATTTTCTCATTGAGTTCTCTCGTCTAAAATGACTCTACCTAGTGTTAAGTTGACATAAGACCCTCCTCAAACTGCCTCCCGCGGGTTCTAATCTGTTAAACTCTGGTTTCAGAGAGCTACCCATTCCAGAACACCAGCAGCTTTCCTGTTTCCCACCCTCACCAGTTACCTCCGGCTCATCTCGCCAGTCCACATTCAGCTCCTGATCGAAGCCCTGCAGTGTCAGACCCAAACCACGTCGACCTTTCTGACTGGAGGTCTCCACGATGTCCTTCCGACCCTGGCTGTATTTCCCCAATCCCTCGCCTTCTCTGAAGCCCATCTTGGCCTGAAAAAAGAACAAAGCACAGTTAATTCAGTCAACAGACATTTATTTAGTCCCTACCACAGGCCATACATGCTGATAAACCCTGAGAAATATCAATGATTGAGGCCTACAGTCTGCTTGTTAGCCTAACAACGGCAAGAAGCATACCTAACCCACTGTGGGCAGTGTCTGTTCTGAGAGTCTAGGGCAACCTCAGTTAGATAAATGACTGTAGTGCTGGAATTAAAAGCACCAAGAATACTCAATGAATCTCACTGGGCGTTTGCAGCCATCCTGTCTGATTAAGTGAACAGGAAATGCAGAGTAGAGCTGGTAGAGAGCCTAATTTAGGACACGGCAGCTTCAAGCAGTAGCTCCTCTCTTACCCTTTGCCCAGGCATGAGGCCTTCAGACTAGGACAATGAAGGCTCACAGGAACCCAGTCAGTTAGGAGAGTAACTTGAAAGTTCACGTCATGTAAGACAGAGAGGGAGGACATGTGGAGGCATGGCACAGAAATGCCTTTTTAGTGGCTTTTTAAAGGCAAAAATACATGCACACTAGACCCCAGAGTCACTAGACAAAGGTAAGACCTCAATGACCAGGGACCCAAATCCCAAATCCCACGAGTCTTACCCAACTGAGGAACTTCAATGCCAAGAACTAACTCCTTCCGGAGGGTGGGAGCCTCCACTATCTGAAAGCTGCTACTGAAGCTTAGGAACGGGCAGACTCTGTAGCAGCCACACCCCTCTCCGGGGTCTCAGTCCTGAGCTCCCATGGTCCACGTGCCCAGAGTTTACAGGCTTCAGGTTAGACCCTGACCCATGACTTCAGCAGGGTGCGCCTCACTCTTAATCTAATCCAACAAAATTACAGGAGCCAACCATGAGATGCCGAAGCTGGACAGGAGGCAAATGTGGCCGTCTCTAAACTTTACACAGCCACTAGATTTTACTGAGGAAAGTCAGCAGTCTCCCGCCTCATCTTGGTGCCTGTGAGTGGGTATGAAAGCCGAGAAAGAGTTGGGCCTTCCATGGAAAGAGACCAAGCTGCCTGCTTGCAGCACCTCAGAATCAAAAGGCATCGAGTTCTCTCCTTTGAGGGTACTCAGTAGAGCAAAGGCAGCAGGAAGCCTCCACAAGCGCTGACAGGCACCCAGTCTAGGGAAGACTGCCACATACTTACGATGCTCAACAATTAGTGAGGGCACTCAGCTATGACCCAGTTCTGCAGGACAGCACAGACTGGCACTTTTCATGGTTGAGTCCAACATGACAGACATGTCTACTGAGAGGAGGCTGCTTTTCCTCTACAGAGTTTCTACAGCCAAACACCGGGCGGTGGTGGCATATACCTTTAATCCCAGCATTTAGGAGGCAGAGGCAGGCAGATCTCTGGGAGTCTGAGACCAGCCTGGTCTACAGAGTGAGTTGACCCCCCAACACCAGTACATCCTGGCCTTCTTTCTGTCTCTCTCTCTTCTAGGCAGCTTTAGACATTCATTCTAAGCTGAGACATACCATAAGCTTCTGGGAAACACTGTTATACATGGAATATCGAGAAGATGTTCCCTCCACAAGGGAGTCTGCTGGGAAGGCATCTTTGAAAGCATCAGAGCAGGGCTGCCTCCCCTCCGTCTCACTGTCAGATCCACTGAGGCTTGTGGTAGATGCTGGGAAAGAAGAAGAGACGCGTTAGCTGGGCAGGTCTGGATTACAGGACTGCCTCGTACACCCGCACTCCACGTGCCCTGCCTCTGTCTAGCATGGGTCCTGCACTCATGGAGGTCACAGTGATGTCTCTCCTCTTGCAGCTGTATATGTGGCTGTCATCAACGATCCTGATGACATGAACCATACCACAGGGCAGGAATGCACACATAACCATTTCCTCACCAAGCCTTCAGTTCTATCTACTATCAGACTGCGATGATAGAACTTGCCTCACCTGGGTGCTTGAAAACTAAACAATACAGAAGAAAGCACACTATCACTGCAACGTGTACAGTGGCAGCGCTGGTGTTTCCAGTAACGCTCAGTAATTAACAGCTATTTCTTTCTTTTTTTTTTTTTTTTTTTTTTAAAGATTTATTTATTATATATGAATACACTGTAGCTGTCTTCAGACACACCAGAAGAGGGCATCAGATCTCATTACAGATGGCTGTGAGCCACCATGTGGTTGCTGGGATTTGAACTCAGGACCTCTGGAAGTGCAGTCAGTGCTCTTAACCACTGAGCCATCTCTCCAGCCCAGCTATTTCTTTTAAAAAATCATCCTTTCATTTTATCCCACTTACCCGTCTGTCTGCAGAAGTTCCTGGAGAGTGACTATGTGTGGAGTCAGAGACACTTTTGAGAGTTGGCTCTTTCTTTCTACTGGACAGATTCAGAGGCTGGATCAAGTCTTCAGACTTGGCAGGAAGCACCTTCACCTCTGAGCCATCTTTCCCACCCAAATTTCTCAATCCTGACTGCCTAAGCTCTTAGTTAGTTCTCCTTGCAGTCACAGTCCTTCAAACTGAGACACAAGAGAGTAGGCCTTCACTGAAGCTGGCTACAGGAAGAGAAAAAGAGGAAAGAGGAAAGGGGAGAGACATGGGGAGACAGAAGGAAAAAGAGGAAAGGAAGGCTAGGGATGAAGACAAACTCCAACAGGACCGCCGACTGAGCAGGCAGTGGCAGAGACAGAGTGAATGCTACAGGAGGCGCTGGGGTGTGAGCAGGCCACACCACCCTCTCCATATCATCAACCTTGTCGGAGGGCTCCACATAACACCTAACTCAGCAGCAGCCAGGAAGGAGGGAAGCTGCTCCTCCAGCAAGGTGGGATGCTCTCCAGACTGGGCACTCACTTGGGTGCGCACATTCCCTCTGTCATGTGCTTGATAAACCTATTTACCTGAAGGCTACTTCATCCAAAGCAGTTTCTAGTCAGGAATTCTACTGTAATATGACCAAAAACAACCTAGGAGGAAGGGATTGGTTTCATCTTAAAGTTCACTGTTCTTCAAGGAAGTCAGAGCAGGAACCCAGGGAGGGACCTGGAGGCAGGAGCTGAAGCAGAGACTATGTACGGAGGGGTGCTGCTTACTGACTTGCTCTCCGTGGCTTGCTCAGTCTGCTTTCTTATACAGCTCAAGACTACCTGCCCAAGGATGGCACCACCCACTCTGGGCTGCATTCTCCTGCGTTAACCATTAATCAAGAAAATGACCTACAGGCCAATGTGATGGAGGTGTTTTCTCAGAGCTCTTTCTTTCCAGATGACCCTAGCTCGTCACAACTTAGCACTTGTCAGTTTGACGCACGACACATTGCTATTCAACTAGTCTTTCTTTTCTCATTTGTCCCTGAAATAATGTTAATTTGAGTATCACAATTTAAAACATATTATAACTTTAAAAGCCTCACAGTCTTAAAAAAAATTCAACACTTTAAAAGTGCAGTCTAGAGGCTGGAGAGATGGCTCAGCACTTAAGAGCACTGACTGCTCTTCCAGAGCTCCTGAGTTCAATTCCCAGCAACCACATGGTGGCTCACAACCATCTGTAATGGGATCTGATGCTCTTCTGGTGTGCCTGAAGACAGCGTTAGTGTACGCATATAAAATAAATAAATAAATAAATAAATAAATAAATAAATCTTTTAAAAACTAATTTCAATTTGGGCCCAGCATGGTGGCACATGATTCTGATCTCAGGAGGCTAAGGCAGGTGGATCTCTGTGAGTCTGAGGCCACCTACAGAGCTGATTCCAACACAGTCAGGGCTACACAGAGAAAAACTGTCTCAAAAACCAAAAAAAAAAAAAAAAAAAAACCCTCCACCTCTCCTGTCTGGGACCCGCACATGATCCTCTGCATTCCAAAGGGCCTAGCCGGCTCTGTTTCTCCAGCTCTGCCATTTAAAAGCTCTGAGGCTTTTAAAGTTATAATATGTTTTAAATTGTGATACTCAAATTAACATTATTTCAGGGACAAATGAGAAAAGAAAGACTAGCACATGCAGCATGTCTCAGAGGCCCAGGACCACAGCTGCTGCTGACCTATGGAAGTCATCCCATTGTACTGGTGTCTCCAATGGCCTCTCCTGGCCTCTCAAAAGTGCCAAACCTCCGCTGCTCTCTATGACCCTTTCATGCCCTTAAAACCAGGACCATGGGCTAGAGAGATGGCTCAGTAGTCCGCTCAGTAGTCAAGGGCACTGACTGCTCTTCCAGAGAGAGGACCCAAGTTCAAATCCCAGCACCCACATGGCAAATCCCTGGCAAAATACCAATGCACATAAAATAGAAAAACAACAACAACAAAACAGGACCACATGGAAGAAGCCTACATATTATCAAAGCCAAAAGGAATTGTATCCTCGGCCACAGCCTCTGTGTGCTGACCCTGAGGAAATAACTCCCAGAAGCCTTCCCCTCAGTGATGCTGGTCTCCTGTCAATCACAGCTGGTTCTCAGCTCCAGCTACTCAGCATCCACTGTCCCAAGCAAAGCAGTTCCACTCCAGCGGTGCTGACCCCTTCTTGGTCACAGCTGATCATCAGTCACATGTAACCACAGCTACAGATTCCTAACTCACATCTCACAAACACAACCAATTCCCCAGAGAGTTTAAGGAGCTCTCAAACGTCCCTCTGCAACTTCCCAAGGCGGGCCTCCGCTGTCGGCCCTGCTCGCAGCCTTATCTTCCAAGTTCTCACACAGCTCAACAGGCTCTCAACACTCAGGCGGTCTCCAGCCCAACGTGCCAAGCTCCTCCCACAATCTGCCCAATGTGCCAAGCCCCTCCCACAATCCTCCCAATGTGCCAAGCTCCTCCCACAATCCTCCCAATGTGCCAAGCTCCTCCCACAATCCTCCCAAGACAACATGGTCAGGTCAGTTACAGCAACACCCTGTGATCCTGGCGCCAAGTTCTGTTCTAGTTTGCTTTTCTGCTGCTGGGATATTGTGACCCAAAGCAACTCAGGCGGATCTCTGAGTTCAAGGACAGCCTGGTCTACAATTTCTAGCACAGCCAGGGCTACAGAGAAACCTTTCTCGAAAGAAAACAAAAACAAAGCAAGCAATGTGAGCACACATGCACACAAGAGTGCAGGGCTCTCGGAGTCCAGACACGGGGTTGGGTCCCCATGAGCAAGAGCTCTAGGCCTTTGTGAGCCGCCTCAGCAATCTCTCCTGCCCATAGCGTCTTATGCCTTTCAAATGTACAAGAACCACATAAATATATATTACTTAGCAAAATATAGGATATTTTTAAATGAGCTTAGCAATGTGGCATAATTCCCTTGGCGAAAAACGTAGGGTGCTGAGCCAAAGCTAGGCACGGTGGCATGTGCCCACGATCCCAACACCCTGGAGGCTAAGGCAGGGACATTTCCAACTCAGGCTGAGTCGGAGCTACACATGGAGAGCCTGTCTCCCTAGGAGGGGTGGGTGGGGCCGGGGCACTGGTGCTGTAGGGAGTTCAGAGCAAAGACTCCACTACACAGCTCTGTACTGAACCAAGGTGCTCAGACTACAACGTGAAGCTCACTTATGATTCTCAGGCTTACCAATGTCACCCCTCTGCAGCTGAGACTCACCCCTGTGTCTTTCCCACCATGCCTTCCTGACTCTCCTGTCCACTGCGTCCAGTACTAAGTCATCCCTCCATCAGCGGGGCAGCCGCTTCCTTGCCACACGCTACACGCGGCTCAGGATTACTCATACAGAGCAGGAACTCTGTCACAGCCATTGCTGTGTCTCCACACTCAGGGGGAACCTTCACTTAGTGGAGATGACTTAAATCAGCCAGCTGGTGCCTTTTTTGAGCCCCTACTAAGTATACGTATGATGGTTTGTATATGCTTGGGCCAGGGAGTGACACTATTAGAAGGTGTGGCCTTATTGGAGTAGGTGTGTCACTGTGGGTGTGGACTTAAGACCCTCATCCTAGCTGCCGGAAGCCGGTATTCTGCTAGCAGCCTTCAGATGAAGAAGTAGAACTCTCAGCTCCTCCTGCACCATGCCTGCCTGGATGCTGCCGTGTTCCTGCCTTGGTGATAATGGACTGAACCTCTGAACCTTTAAGCCAGCCCCAACTAAATGTTGTCCTTATAAGAGTTGCCTTGGTCATGGTGTTTGTTCACAGGAGTAAAAACCTAACTAAGACAATATGCCTCAAGTTATTTCCTGGTACAGGAAGTGCCAGATGTCGAGGCCTCAAAAGGCAAGGACGGAACACACCATACAAAGCACTTGGCCTTCCTCAAACGATGCCTCGCCCCACCACAAGTCTGAAATAGGAGAGAGACATCAGAGGCCAAGAAGATGGCTCAGCAAGTAGAGGTGCTTGCCAGACCCTGAGATCCTGAGTTCCAGCACTAGAACCCCAGCGGGAGGGGAGGAACAGCACCCACTAACTGTCCTTTGTCCTCCACATGCCACTTATACAAGCCCCCAACTAATACACCACCACACAACAAAAAGTAAATACATGTAAAAAAAATTATAAAGAAATTTCATTTAAAATCTAGCCCACGAGGTAGTGGTCCATGTCTTTAATCCCGGCACTCAAGAGGCAGAGGCAGGCAGGTCTCTTGAGTTCGAGGCCAGCCTGGTCTACAGATCAAGTTCCAGGACAGCCAGGACTACACAGAGAAAGCCTGTCTCGAGGGGCTTGGGGGGACCCTAGAGGAAACAAGAGACATGAGAGCTCACAATGCTGGTCTTGTTTACTTATCAGACAACTGGGGCTCTAATATAGCACCATGTTAGAGCAGTGCTTACCACATACAAGGGCCTGGATCGGAGTCTTAGTGCTTATTTAAAATACAAAATATTGCTTGTCTAGATAGACAACTCTTTTGTTTCAGAACCTGTTAAAGAATAGTACATTTTGCCGAAGAAAGAAAAGACCAGTAAAATGCATGGACAAAAAAAACAAAACAAAACAAAAAAAACCCCACAACATTCAAAGCACATTCAAAATATACTCAGAACTGTTTTCTGTACTGATCCTACAGTAAGGAGACATTTTAGTTTAAGAGTCATGAAATCTGCCCGTTCCTATTAAGATGGCTGCCTAATTTTCTTAACAAGGCAGTATCTTGCTTATATTCACCATTGTAGCACAAGTCACAGTGGCAGAGAGTGCTACTCAGGAGAGAGAGAGCCAGCACATTAACAATAAGTAACCATGGAAACAGAGAGGTGAAGTGATATTTATTTTCCATTTTATACTGTCCTGCAAAAATTAGGGAGAAAAAAAGCCTACAGGGCTCTAAAGGATTACCATTCCAAGCTCTGAGAAGAGACTGATTACTTTCCACAGGACCCATCACCAGACAGCGTTGGGGGGTGGGGGGGCAGGCCTCCTGAGAGGTTCTAGGCTCCTCAGGCTGCAATCCATCACCACCATATGGATGAGAAAGCTCGGCAGCAGACCGCCCAATGCTGAGGAGTGCTGTGTCAAGGGCAGGTTCCCTTCTCAGCTGCCTCCATTCCTCTACCAGGCACTGCTCAGTACCCACAGCAGGGTGGGGAGCATGCCCCATGGCACTCCTGGGAAATCGACTGCTACAGGGCCCGTTAGAATCTGCAATGGTGCAGCTCTTAATCCTTTTACTAGCCTTGTGGACATGCACAGGCCTACCCTGAAAACATCAGAAAACTGTATAAAAATCTCTCAAGGGAGGCATCCAGCTGTTAGCAGTCATCCAGATGTTAGCCTTCTCGAGGATCCAATAGTGACAGTGCTGTGGCACACACCCCACTGCCAGAAGTGCAGGTTCGTGAGAACCTTAGTTCCCTGAGAGAAAGTCATCTTTTCTTTTCATAACATCTTTGGGCAAAAAAAAAAAAGACAGGAAAAGACAAATTTGGGTGGAAAACTTATTAGGCAAATCAGTGCTGGACTAGCTAGAGAGCGCCTGCATGAGACTGGCCCAGAGATCTGTCCACTGCATGTCCCCTCCCATGCTCTACCTACAGTGCATACACCACATGTCTACTCAGAGAGGACACTGGCGGCTCAAAGTCCCGAAACACCTTGTGACACAAAGAAACATCTGAAAGGCTAAGAAGCCTGATCTCGCTCGCTCGCTCTCTCTCTCTCTCTCTCTCTCTCTCTCTCTCTCTGTCTCTCTCTCTCTCTGTCTCTCTGTCCTGTTCACACATAAAGCCAGGTCCTTGCTTGCTGTGACTTAGGAGAACATTTCCTAGATTGCCCCTAATGTCCAAAGACGGCAGCAGCCACTACTAATTTTTCAGAGAAATTGGAGAACTGTCATGGCCCCAGGAGACCTGAAGGCGGGCTTTGTTTCCTAAGACCAGTAAGAACACTGAGAGAAGTTAGTCACGAGGAGCTACGTTAACAGGCTAATCAGGCGGTCTATTAAAACCATTAGTTTCATTAAGAACTTGTCAAAGCTGGGTGACATCCCTTTTTACATCCCAAGGAGCGTCCCTTTCTATGATCGATCACAAAGCCCCAAATGTTATTTAGGACTTTCATTTAGGATTTCTGCCCTACCTGATAGAAATCATCCCTAAGTCATTTAAAGGCTGACTTCATACAGGAACAGGTTCCCCAGCTATTGGCAAAACTGAGCACAGGGCAACAGAACCATAGGACAAGCCTGCCCGAGTTAAAAATTAAAGTGATACCGCAGGAGAGCGCTCCAACAATCGTGGCCAAGGTGAGCAGTGTGCACAGACAGAATAAATTATGAATTTTAATAAACATCACATCCTACCTAACAACTGCTGGGGAATACACTCATTCTTGCTTAAAGATGCCATTTCTCCTTCATGCCAAACAAACAGTAACTCATTACAGCAATTGAAACAGACACCGAAGGGAGGTTTTGATTAAGGTCATGAATCTGGACTGACAGGAAAGCGATGGTGTATCGGGGCAAAAGCCTATTTAGGGAAGAATTAGACCTCGTAGAGGGGAAGGTGCTTTTCATGTGGTGAAGGAGCTCTGCACCTTCTGAACCAATCCGCTACAAGAGGACCACGAGCCCACACCACAACACAGCTAAAAAGAAAGGGGAATTGTCTTAGGACCAGTTTTCCTGTAAGAAACAACTAATAAGAACAAGATGCCGTCCTCTACCTCTTTTTACTTCAAAAAGATTATTTGACTCTAAGTTCCAGAGAGTTTATTTACATGTGGAAATGCTTTAAAACTCCTGAGAGCCCCTGGGAGAGCAGGATGCCAGGGTGCCCACGATTAACACCCCTGCCTTCTTTTCCCTGGATGAATGTCAAGCTGCTGACCTGGAATGTATCTACCTTGTGAATAATGAAGAACAATCAAACTGATTGAATAGTTCTGCTAAGGAAGCATCACATCAATCAACCACAGAGAGAAGACACAAGGTCCAGACAGGAAGTCACTACTATTCTTCTGCTGTCTGATTGTCCCCAAAGGGTATTTCTCAGTCATCTAGAAGAACAGTGTGTGCAGGTAGAGGCAGCTGGACCCAAGTGGAGGCACCCTGCTGGAACTCACCAACCTGGAGAGGAAAGCTGCACGTGCACCTCAGGAGACAGAGCTTCCAACAAGACGGCAAACTTGTCCAAGCACACTGTCCAGGACACACCGAAGAGGAACACAGCCGACATCAACACTTTAAGGTTCTTAGGAAGTTGACACTATGACCTTTTCTCAATCCTGTCCAGTCATGTACTAAGCGTTTGCTCCACCGCCAGGCATGGAAGAGTGAGCAAGAACCACTGAGTAGTCAGGTTGACTCTTGTCCTGACTCGTGTCCCTGTAAGGCTGCTAAATTAACCTGGAAGTATGTACATCTGAGGGTTTGCCTCTGCCTCCTGCCTCAATTTCTGCAACTGAAAGGAACCACCTGGTCTATTGTCAGACACATGAGAAACTGGCCAGCCAATCTCCACTCCCAGCCACAGTCAATCCTAATTGAGTCATGAAGCTACTTCCAGAAAAGGTGAAAGCTATTTTGTAAAATTAAGGGATTGTGCCAGGCTGGTAATCACACTTCACAGTCACATTTTTTCAAAGTTTAAAATGTCAGCCGGGCATGACACCTTTGATCCAAGCATTTTCGAGGCAGAGGCAATCGTATCTCTGAGAGTTCAAGACCAGCCTGGTCCACAGAGTGAGTTCTAGGACAGCCAGGGCTACACAGAGAAATCCCGTTTTGAAAAAACAAAACAAACAAAAAGAAGTTTAAAATGTCAATTAGACCAGTTTCCTTAAAGGAGCCAAAATTATATAAGCTATATAATTCTCATCTGGGACCTGCCCTTTCATCTTTTCAAAAATGTCACTGGCAGGACATGTCCAAAGATCCACTTAGCACTAGACACTCCCTAGACACACCTGCTGCTGTCCCTCACAGGCTTCTCCACACCCCAGAGGACCCATGCACTAGCATGGTATTTGTTTTTTTTTCCTTTCCGTTTAGTGACCCTGGCCACATACAGACTTTCTCTTCTACTCTGAAATCCAGTCAAACTTTTTTAGTAGTTTTTAACAGGTCCTACTACATTGCTCAGGCTCGTCTCAAGCTCACCAGCTGAGTGAGCTCTCTAGTGTCAGCCTCCCACCCAGCAGGAACCAGACATACTTGACAGTGCTTATCACTGAGACCTTGAAGGCACCCATACCCCCACACGCAAGGTCATGAGTCTGTCCATTCTAGATCACCGCTGCAGCAAAGCTGCCTGTCACACTTCTCTCTGCCCATCCTCACTAGATTAGCTAATGTGTAACTGTCCTCCTATGAGCCTACCACTAGTAAGTGAAGATCACTTCCTAACACCTACCAAGGAAGCATCGCATCCTTTTAGTCAACAATCTGTTACAAAGATTCAGTCCAGTTTACCACTGATCTCACAGGGCACGCAAAATGTAAGTCAGCTAGTGTCTGGGTTGAAAACTGCATCCTCCTCCAAAATTCCTGACACCTATAAACTGGGGAAGACTTTTATTTGGAAACAGAATCTGCAGATATAATTACGTTTGACTGAGAGAACACTAAAGAGGCATAAGTCCTAATCCAATGACTGACATCCTCCTAATAGGGAAATGCTGACGCAGATACAGGAAGGCAAAGGCAGAAACTAGGGAGAGACGCACTACCACCAGAGGCGTGCAGTATCAAGGACTGTCAGTGAGCCATCAGACATTACGGAAGGGGGAAGGGGAGTCCTTCCCAACAGCCTTCATAGAGAGCATGCAGCCCTGCTGACAACCTGGGTGAGCCTCCTAGTCTGCAGACGTGGGAGAGAAGAGTGTTCTACTGTAAGCAGTGCAGCATGCAAGAGCTCACTCCATAGCACAGCTCTCAGAAACGAATGGAAGCCGAGTAGAGTGGTGTACATGTTTAATCCCAGTGCTCAGGAGGCTGAGGCAGGTGGATCTCTGTGAGTTCAAGGCCAGTCTTGTCTACATAGTAAGTTCCAAGACAGCCAGAGACACATAATAAGACCCATCTCAAAACAAACCAAAGGAAAGAAGGAGAGAAGGAAGGAAGGAAGGAAGGAAGGAAGGAAGGAAGGAAGGAAGGAAGGAAG
>NW_021604628.1:830220-832828 GCF_004785775.1 Grammomys surdaster | reverse complement strand
AAGGAAGGAAGGAAGGAAGGAAGGAAGGAAGGAAGGAAGGAAGGAAGCTGGCTTGTCAGTTAGTATGAACAGAGTACTTCTAATTGTCTGGTACATGGGGTGAATTCAGATACTGTGAATGTTCACAATGTTAAAACAGGCCAAACAAAGTATCTTTCCACCAAATCTTTGATCTGGAGATAAACTGCAGGCAGAGACACTCCCCCACAGCTGGGCAGTTCTGATTAAAACTGCTGAAGGAACTGAGAAAACTCTGCAAGGACCCAAGTCAGACCAGGCAGCTGCACCCCACCACAGTCCCCAGAGGAACTCCCTAATTATTAATAGCTATTAAAAGCACAGCCTTCAATGCTCAACACTTCTACTCTTAAATCTACTTGATTTAAGGCAGTGAGAGGGTCACCTGCTGAAGGACCAGGAACAGATCAAAGGCACTTCCAGAACCGCCCCACCTTTTAAAATTTAAAACAAGTTTCTCTACTCTTACTAGGAGAAGAGCACCAGAATGGAAGAGTCTATGTAGCTTGCACCTTTCTGTCAAATTTGCTAATTTTGCCCAAGGGGTAGTGAACTACATTCTGCTCAATCCAAGCACTAAGGAGTCAAACAACCAGAGGCCTCAGACCACTTGCCCAGTATACCTTTTGCTGCGTGACTGACAGAGGAGAGAGGTTCATCATCAGATGTGGAGCTGAGGTGCCGGGCCAGCTCCCCGATCCGCTTCTGTTTCTTGAGAGGGGCAGTGCATTCTGGGTCAGTTCTTCTCTTCATTGTTACTGCAACCATAAATCAGAACTACTGGGAATGAGGCAAGGATCCCAAAGACAACCACCACCGGCAGCTGGATGAGATGTGACCACCGCACGCATCTCCTAGTGCTAACCCTTGAGCAGCCTCTTGCTCCATGAAAGGTCCAGGAAGGAGGCTAGCCAAGCTCTGCTTTTCAGTAACAGTGGTTAGTTTTCCTAGGAAGTAAGGTGATCTCAGAATCAGAGACCTCGGTGCTTATTAGTGTCAGATACCAAAAAGTTAGATTAACTCAGCAAGGCACAGGGGGGAAAGGCCTTTGAGTACCTGTTATTCTATAACTTTTGAGACAATACTGGCTATTCTTAACAATGTATACTGGAAGCAAATTATGAACCCTACTAAATAACAGCTACCGGTATTTCCAAGGACAATTACAGAATGATTTTTTTTCATCATTTTTGCCAAAACAATTAAGATATTATTATTATACGTGGCAAAAATGATGGGATGTGGCTTATTTCCTGTTTTGAAGTAAGAAAGAGCATAGTGCAAGGCCCAGACGAACTCGCTGAGTGACAACCAAGGGGGTTGAAAGAGACAACAGATAGCTGGACTAGTGGGATACAAACGACTTCTTTTTTTTCCTTTAAAAAAATTTTTTTTGACATTAACTTTTAAGAATACAAATATAACTCCACAATAAGTAATGGAGCCCTGGGTGTGCTTGGCATCTGCCTCTGTCTTAACACTTGGGACTCTGAGAAAACCTGTAGAGAACCTGGAGCAAAATCCTAAGGGCTTGAGGATGTAGCTCTCCCTAGGAGCCTTGTCCTGTACACGCAAGGCCCTGGGTTCCCGCACAGCTCTACACAGAAAGAACAGGAAGCTTCCCTCGATGGCCAGGAGCTGGTTTATGAGAAGCATAAAGTTTAAAAAAAAAAAAAGAGGGGGAGCTGGAGACATGTCTTAATGTCTTAAATTCAATTCCCAGCACCCACACTGGACAACCCACAACTGCCTATAACTCTACCTTCAGGGAAACAGACACCTCTGGCCTACGCAGGCGCCCACATGCCTATTTAAAATAGTCAAAAATATTTTTTTTAAAAATGTATGTAATAAAGTAATTACAAAATCTTCAGGAAAAGTGTATTCAGAGAACTCAGGAAACAGAAAAGACTTAAAAGTTGGAGGTACACTGATATCTGTGGGGAATAGGGACACAGGGATACAAGAACAGACTTCTCTGGCGCTTGAGTCAGACATATGTTTTTTTTTTTTTTTTTTTGGTTTTTCGAGACAAGGTTTCTCTGTATAGCCCTGGCTGTCCTGGAACTCACTCTGTAGACCAGGCTGGCCTCGAACTCAGAAATCCACCTGCCTCTGCCTCCCAAGTGCTGGGATTAAAGGCGTGCACCACCACTGCCCGGCTGACATATGGTTTTAAGATCATGTTTTTTCACTGTGAATTGACTGCTCGATACTGTCATATGAAAATTAGAGCCAGTTCAACTTATTTCAAAATATTTGTTGGGGGTGGGGTGTAGAATGAGCATGAGCAGTCAGTCGAGGCAAGAAAGTAATGGAATGTGAAGGGGTACAGCGATCCCTCCCCTTGAAACCTAACAAAATGTGTTTCCCTATTTCCGGCCCAAGGATGAACCGGTGGATCCAATGTACAATCATCCCAATACCAGGAGGCAATGTCTTAAGTGACACTGCCAGCGCCTATTGGAAAGCTCATCGCTGCGTCCTCGTCTGGCCACAGCACGTTAAAATGGGTCTCCTTTAACTCTTAAGTCGTCCCGGGGTGTGTGTGTGTGTGTGTGTGTGTGTGTGTGTGTGTGTGTGTGTGTGT
>NW_021604628.1:792841-830210 GCF_004785775.1 Grammomys surdaster | reverse complement strand
GAGGGATCACTGAGAGGCTGGTCGGCGGGGGCAGGTGCGAGAACAGGAAACAGCTTTGGAGAAGGCAAGGCGGCAGATACAAACGTCCCCTCCACCACAGCGCCTTCGACTGGGGCCTCGCAGGGAATCCAAGCCAATCCTCTCATTTCCTCGGCAAGGGGAAGGCCAAAGGGCTATCGAGTGACCCACAATGGCAGTCGAGCTGTGACCAGGCACTTCTAAGCTCTGCTATCCCCGTCTGCAGAGGGGAAAGAAGGGAACGCCATCTCTCCGACCGAGCTTCTCGTTTGGAAACTGTGTGCGCGGCGACCAGCAGCAGCGGCAACCTCGGCTGGGAGAGGTTGCTGGGGGAGAGGAGAGGGGGACAGGAGCGGAGAGAGGCTACCAGAAGGCGGGCAGAGTGGCCGCCACAGGGAAAAGATGCTGTGCCCGCGCGCCCGCCCGCTCACACCCCCCGGGCCGCACGCCGGCACTCACGCTGAGGGGATGGGGCGAGCTGCCGGCGAGCGGAGACGAGGGATCAGGCCGCCACTGTCGCCGCCGAGCCTGGCCCTACGACCTCCTCCTCCTCCTCCACTTTCGTTTCCTCGCAGGGCCGGCTAGCGGCGCGGTCGCGCTCTGATCCCGCCCTGCGGGCGGCGCCGCTTGATTACGTCACGAGCCCGCCAGCCCCGCCCCCGCAAGGTTCAGGCTTGGCCCCTGGGAACTGCCCAGGTCGCATAGCGCTCAGGACCCGGGGCGCCTGCGCAGAACGGCGACCTCGAAAGAACGGGGGTAGGGTGGGAGTAGCCATTAAGAAAGTAACCCGTGTCTACTCCTTCTCAAAGGAAGAGAAATCAATACTTCATCTCAGTTTTTTCATCCTGTTATGGAGTACCTGAAGAGGGAAAAACTCCCAAGATGTCTTAATAAATCATGTGGAGTCTTTATTATTTATTACCACCAGCTGGGCTGTCTCAGGCAGAGTAGCGGGAAGCACCCTCGGACCTCCAGTTTGTTCGACATTTTAGAGACAAGGACTGCAACTGTGATGTATACAGCAAGGCAGCTCCAGACATGTAAGCGTTGCCTTTTTTTTTTTTTTTTTTAGAAGCAGCGAGATAGCAATTAAATGGTCAGGCAGTTAACCTTTAGGTCAGAATCACAATCACATGGTATAGGAACCATGTGATCCAAAGACCAGTTTTTGCCCAAGATAGTTTTAGCAATGGAAGTATTCTTAGGAGCTGGGTGGTGGTGGTGGCGGGTGCACGCCTTTAATGCCAGCACTCAGAAAGCAGGGACAGGCAGATCTCTGTTAGTTCGAGGCCAGCATGGTCTACACAGCTAGTTCCAGGACAGCCAGGGCTATACTGTGAGACCCTGTTTTGGAACTACCCCCCCCCCCCCAAAAAAAAGAAAAATTCCTAGGAAGGGTTTCAGAGCATGGTATAACTGTAGTTTGGTAGCTTACTAGAGTTTTATCATCATTATATAGATTTAAGAATACAGTCAGAGACACAAGCAAGCTGGCCAAGGTCAAAGGCCTGTTCCCGTTCCATAGGACACATTTAACAAAGACAGTGGACTAGGCATAGCTCAGTATTAAGACCGTTTGCCCTGTACACACCAGGTCCTAGGTTTGATTCCCAATGCCTCAGAGAAAAAGAAGTAATGTCATCTATGGCATTTGACCATATGGACTGAGATAGGCTGTCATCTAAAAGCCCTCTTCCCATTTTCAGACTAGTATAACTTTGTTGGACTTCTTCAGCTGTGCCTGTCTCTTAAACCCGGAGAATCCAAATGTCAGCGTATGTCCTCCCATAACGCTGCTCTTTAAAAAGGGATTTCACTTTTATTTTATGTGTATGCGTGTCCTGCATGCACGTATGTATGTGTGCCACATGCAAATAGTACCATGTAAGCCACAAGACAGCATCGGATCCCCTGGAACTGGAATTACAGATAGTTGTGGGTGCTATACTGAACCCAGGTCTGGAAGAGCGGTAAGTGCTCTTAACTCCGGAACCATCTCTCCAGCCTCTTTCCCAGGTGACCGGCAGTATATGATTTACTCTGTTTATTCGTCCAGAGATCTGATGAGTTTACCTTTCTTCATTTCCCTGAAGACGACAATACACTTGAGACTTGAGTTCTTGTTCACCTTCTACTTGTCTGGTAAACATCCCCTGTCTCTATCACGTGTCTCCCTCTCCCCCTCTCCCTCCCTCTCTTACCTCTCTAAGGCTTTTGCAGTAATCTCCAAATTATGATGCCTGTCTCCTAGTGCCTCTGGTTGAAACTGAAGTGTTGTGGGTTTTTTATTGTTGTTTTGTTTGTATCATCAAGTGTGGTCCTATGGCAACCCATCAGTGATTCGAACCTGCCAGTGACTTCTCGCTGCTCTTAGGATGACACCAGTGTCCTCTGGGTGGCCTCGAAGACCTCCAGCCTTGTCCTACTATTCCCTCACTTCTCACCCTCCTTGTCCCGCCTTTCTCAAATACAGTGTCCTTAAGGGGTCCTCTCCCTGCTGGACCATCCTTCCCCTCTAAGATGCTGATGTTCATTTACCCCTCAGGTTTGAGGGCAGTGGTGATTGTAAAATATACATTTTACACAAGTAAAAATAGCTTAGCCAGGATCCCCGCAATACCCAAAGCTACCCTAGACAACCAGAACCCAGTGGCATCACTCACTTAAGATAACCAGACAGTCCTAGAACCCCATGACACCCACTGGACGATATGCAAGCAGAGACTAAGAGCAATGCTCTGCTCGGAACATCTGGAGAGACAATATCATGATCTCCCCTGTGGCTGAAGAGTCTTCCCCAGGATCCTGACCCTTGAATCAGAGACTTCGGTTAGAGACTGGACCTGACCCTCAGCTAGGATATGTTCCACATGTGAACAGCCTTGGGGAGATAAGCTTGGGACCATACTTAGGAATTGAGAGTGTGAACCTGTGCGATGGCCCTCAGCATAGTAAAATAGAACTCTTGTTATACTATGTGTATTTGTCATGCGTCCACATTCTTGCTTGAAACACTAGGTTTAGCACTTTCCTCTCTGGAAACCTTTCCGGAGTTCACAAGAGTATTTACCATCGTCCCCATTTAGGAAAACTAGCTAGCAGGCATTGCATCCCGCCCCCCACCACCACACCCATCTAAAAAGATCTCAGGTTACGAGGCTTGGTGGCAAGACCATTAGACTCTGAGCCATCTCACTGACCCGTAAAGAATCATAAAATATAGAAAGTCACTGTCAGTGGAGAGACAGAGATGCAAAAAAATAAGTGGCTGAGAAATTGATCAATGGAAAAACACAGTAGAACTGCTGGGTATGGCAGCGGCGTATCTCTGAGTTCGAGTCCAGCCTGCTCTACACAGTTGAATTCCAGGCCAACCAGAGACACCCTGTCTCAAAAACCAAGTAAAAGAGGAAGAAAAGGAGGAAGGAAGGAAGGAAGGAAGAGAGAATGGGAGAGGAAGCAGGGGTGGGGATGGGGGATAGACAATATTAAAGACTATTTCACAAGATGGACTCAGTAGTGTAAGAAAGACAATTAGGAGGGCTGGAAAGATGGCTCAATGGTTAAGAGCACTGACTGCTCTTTCAGAAGTCCTGAGTTCAACTCCCTGAAACCACACGGTAGCTCACAACCATCTGTAATGGGATCCGATGACTTCATCTGGTGTGTCTGAAGACAGCTACAGTGTACTCACATATATAAAATAAATAATAAATTAAAACAAATAAATAAAATAAAAGAAGAGAGACAATAGAAGAGTCACAAAACTTGAAGACTCCAGAAGAGTAATGTTACCTGTGAGGAATTAAATTTAACAAAGTTTGGGGGATAAAAGTCTCTAGCCAGGAGGTGGTGGCTTACACCTCTAATCCCAGCACTCGGGAGGCAGGCAGGTCTCTCAAGGCCAGCCAGGGCTACACAGAAAACCCCTGTCTCAAAAAACCATGAGACAGAGAGACAGAAAGACAGACAGACAGACAGACACACACACACAGAGACAAACACACACACACACACACACACACAAGGGGTGGGGGGAGGAGGGAGGGGAAGTGGTTCTACAGTGAGACAGCGTTCCAGGCTGAAGATGGTTCTGGAAGCCTCCACCAACAGCAGGAGAGCTGTATTAGCCACCTGAAAGTCAAGAACTGGTACACTAGATTAATCATTTGTCCTGTATCCCAGCTTGCTTTACACAGGCTTGTTGTGAAGCCTCCAGGCTGTGATTGGCTGAGGATTCAGTTGCTTCTAATTGGCTGAGATTCAGTTTCTTGGTTACATTGGCAGTTTCGTTACATTTCTTTACACATCAAGATAGGTTACAATGTAATATGCATGGAGCAGACCTAGATTAAATACGATGACCCAAATACAAAGTCAAATTGAGGGTCAATTTGACTACACTTAACCGTATCCAAGTTCAATAAAGAAACATGGCAGGGGGAGGGCGAGAGTAGGAGTAGGCTAGAGCCTCAGAAAACAAAACCAAAGATTTAACGTTTGGCACCAGGTTCACAAAAGAAAAAGAGAAAAAAACATTTGATGCAGAAAATTTTTTTTTAACTCAGGGTCTTGTAGCCTTGGGTTGTGGCAAGTCTAAGGCAGCACTGTGCTACATATTAATATATTGAGTTCTGGGCCAGCCTGGGCTAGAGAATGAAAATCTGTGTAAAGAGTGGCACACACCCTTAATCCCAGCACTCAGGAGGCAGAGGCAGAAGACTCTGTGAATTCAAGGCCAGCCTGGTCAACATCTTGAGTTCAAAGCCAGCCAGAGTTACTTTGTGAGACTCTGTCTCTAATAATAATAATTATATATTTTATTATATTATCTAATAATGTTATTACATTGTTTATTATATTTATCATAATTGTTATGTTATTTAATAATTATTTAATAATCACTTGAAACCATAAATATCCCAACTTAGGTAAACACACTGTTGATCATTTTTCATACTTTCAAGTTCTTAAATATATACATAATAGCTGAAAGCAAATATAACATTGTCTGGTGGGGTTTTCGATGTATGTAGACGTAATAATTCTCAGATTCTAACAGAGGAAGGAAAAGGAACTGAGGTAAGCTCTCTCTATTCCACTGCAAGAGGGAAGATATTGATTTTTAAATTCAATGTAAAAGTATCTATATGACAATCCCCCCAATCTTTTTTTAATGATTTATTTATTTATTTTATGTATATGAGTACACCATTGCTCTCGGACATACCAGAAGAGGGCATCGGATCCCATTACAGATGGTTATGAGGCCCCATGTGGTTGCTGGGAATTGAACTCAGGACCTCTGGAAGAGTAGTCGGTGCTCTTAACCGTTTAGCCATCTCTCTAGCTCCCAATCTTTTATTTTTTTGTTGTTTAAACCTTCTTTTAAAAATTTATTTAAAGAGGCTGGAGAGATGACTCAGTAGTAAAGAGCACCGACTGCTCTCCCAGAGGTCCTGAGTTCAATTCCCAGCAACTACATGGTGGCTCACAACCATCTGTAATGGGATCTGATGTCTTCTTCTGGTGTGTCTGAAGACAGAGACAGAGTGGACTCATATAAATAAAATAAACAAATAAATAATTCTTTAAATGTTTTTTATTTAAAGAGAAATGTTTAGTCACCCTGAGCACACAGCTGTAATCCACATACTTGGGAGATGGAGGCAGAAGGATGGAGAATTCAAACGTCTCCCATCAGCAAATTTTAGACTACCCTAGACTACATGAAACCCTGCTTAACAACAAAAAGCTGGTTCTTTGACAAGATCAGTAAAGTTGCTACATTTCTTTCCAGATTATCAGACAGCAACAAAAGGTTACAAATTACCAATGTCAGGATGAAACAGGGGACATCGTACAGATATTAAATAGTAATGCAAATGTTAAGACTTTCATAAATCAAAAAACCAGAAAAAGAAAAAAAAAGACTTTCATAAAGACATTTTGAGATCCTCTATATACCAACTGATTGGGGCCAGTTCCTTAACAACTACAAATTACTGGAATTTACCCAAGACAAAATTGAGAACTGAGTAGTCCTATATCTACTAAAGAAACTACATTCATACTTTTCTTTTTAAGCATCCTTTAAAAGCTTGAAGTCCAAATGATGTTTTAGTTTCATTTCTGTTACTGAGATAAAACACCCTCACAAAAAAAGAGCATAGGGGAGAAAGGGTTCACTTTAGCTACAATGTAGCAGTCCATCATTGAAGGGAAGTCAAGGCATCAGGAATTTGAAACAGCTGGTCACATCATACCTACTGTCAAGAGCACAGAGGAATGCATGCCGGCAGGCCTGCTCAGCTCGCCCTCCACAGTTAATAGCCCAGGACCATCAGCCTAGAGAATGGTGCCGCCCTCAGTGGGCTGGGTCTCCCCACATCAGTGAACAAGACAATCCCTCAAAATCATATGGATGGTTTACATTAAAGCTCAAGAGCAACGCAAAGGACTCGATACCAGGGGAGTGGTTGATTCTGAGCCAAAGAAAAATGTACTGACCACAAGCGTGAGGAAACCCGGGAACTGGCAACATTGTTATATATTGATCAACAAGGTGATGGCGGAAGTAAATTCGCAGTCAAAACTCACTCAACTGTTATTCCCTTGAAGACCGGTGATTCCACTCCTGTAACTTTACTTCAGCGAAGCCAAGTTAACAGGTAGATGAAGGAAAGCACTGAGCAGGCTGTGGCTGGGACCAGTGAGAGGGCTTATCCTGGCAACCGTGAGTTCCACCCCCAGGAAGCTAGGGGTCGGAAAGGCAGAAGTGACTTCTCTAAGTTGTCCTCTGGCCTCCACGTGTGACCCGTGACATGCGTACATGTGCATGCGCATGCACACACACATATACAGACATAATATATTTAAAAGGTAAAACAGAAAGCTGCTACTTGGTTTACGTAAGAAAATTTAATTGTAAGATTATTTTTGACATGCGTGTTTTGTAGACATCAAAATTTTTAAAAAAGATTATTTTATTTTATGTGTGTTTTTGACTGCACACATGCCTGTGGACCTTGTGTTTGTATGGTATCTGTGGAGGCCAGAAGAATGCACTGAAAAAAGCAGCCACCACTATTAACCACTGAGCCAGATTCCCAGCCTATTTATTTATTTATTTATTTATTTATTTATTTATTTATTTATTTAATTTTGAGACAGGGCTCTCTACATAGCTTTGGCTGGTTCTGGAACTTTATGGTTCTTTTCTTTTCTTTTCTTTTTCTTTGTTTTTTTGTTTTTGTTTTTCGAGACAGGGTTTCTCTGTGTAGCCCTGGCTGTCCTGGAACTCACTCTGTAGACCAGGCTGGCCTCGAACTCAGAAATCCGGCTGTCTCTGCCTCCCAAGTGCTGGGATTAAAGGCACGCACCACCACCGCCCGGCAGGTTCTGGAACTTTCATGAATAAAGTTAAAAATAACATTCTGCAGGTAAAATTAAAACTTCTAGGTTTTCCTTTTTTTTTAAAAATCAAAGCAAATATAATCCGCTCTGATGAAATACAATAGTTCTCCAGGATTTTTGTAGATCAGTTGTATTTTTTTCTCTGAAGATTAAGAATTCATCATCCCTTAAGTCAATATCTTTAAGAATTTTGAATCACTTTATGTAATGTAAGAAAGAAATGGATTCGGCCGGGCGGTGGTGGCGCACGCCTTTAATCCCAGCACTTGGGAGGCAGAGGCAGGCGGATTTCTGAGTTCGAGGCCAGCCTGGTCTACAGAGTGAGTTCCAGAACAGCCAGGGCTACACAGAGAAACCCTGTCTCAAAAAAAAAAAAGAAAAGAAAAGAAAAGAAAAGAAAGAAAGACAGACAGACAGACAGAAAGAAATGGATTGTGTAACTATGACTCAACTTAGAAGCCATCGAGGTAGAAATGGCTCTGAAAGAATTCTGAAGTATTCCAGAATTTTCTTTTCAAAGAAAATACCAGAATTGTACATTAAAAAGGCATGTCCTCCAGTTCCTTCTTTATCGACCACTTGGCCAAGAATGTTCTAATATTTTTTAGTAGCACCCATAATCTTGACTTTCTAACCTTGAATTGAAAGGTTAGACTCATTCTCGTGGTTAAAAGAATCTTCCAGGCAAGCCAATACATCAATAAAATTACTTTTTAATAATGTCCATGGAGTGAGTTTTTTTTTTCATTCTTTTTTATTTCAGTTAAAGTAAATATCTCTGCCTTTAGCTCAGAAAAGCACTTCAAGACATATTTTCATGACGGGGCGGCTGCAGACTTCTGCGAGGTATAAAAGCAATTCACGTTTCGCTCTAGTATCTTTCAAAAAAAAACCCAACTATTTAAAAGTGTTTGCTTGACTCAGAAACCTGCTTTGTTGATGACATTTAAGGCTGTTGACCAAAACTTCTTTTACAGGCTTATAAGAAGAATCTTTGTGGTGCTCATCCATGAAAAAAATATATTACATATCATATATGGATAAATAAATTTTATATATAAAAATAATAATGGCGACGTGAAGGTGGCTCTCATTAAATCAGCTGGCTAGATACTTTACCGGGCACGCTGGCCGTCCCTTCTGTGCACACTGGCAAGTGTTTATTTCCAAAATTTATTTGGCAGGAAAAAGAAATCCTTTTTACTATTTCCAACTGTTCAAAGCCTTCGTAGTTTGCAAAAGGATTTATAACAGAAGAATTCTTTGATGGCTTCAGTGTACACACAAGAAAGAAGAGAGCGAAGGACGTGAAGGGATGTCTATTGGGTGCACAGCTTACTGAGATAGCCTTTCAAGTTGGGGACATGTGACATGCACATTGCACATTCAGTTTTGCTGGTATCAAACTTCAATTAATTCGTGGTGTGTGTGTGTGTGTGTGTGTATGTGTGTGTATGTGTGCACGCAAGTCAATAATAGAAATGAAACAATGTAATACATGATTTTTTTTATCATTCTTTTTTCTTTGATATCTTTTTTAAAAAACTGAGGTGATATAAATAACAAAATAAAAACAAATACAAAAAAACAAAATACAAATCCACCAAAAAAAAATTCTAAGCCAGTGCCACAAGGCTGAAATCCCAGGATTCAGGAGACAGAGGGAGGTATATCTCTGTGAGTTTGAGGACAGCCTAATCTATATAAGAGTTCAAGGTCAGAGCTTGAGACCTTGTCTCAAAAAAGCAAAACAAGGGCTGGTAAGATAGCTCAGCAGTAGGAACACTGGCTGCTTTCCAGAGGTCCTGAGTTCGATTCCCAGCAACCATATGGTGGCTCATGACTATCTATTAAGGGCTCTGATCCTATCTTCTGTCCATATAAGTGTGCATGCAGACAGAGCACTCCTACATTTAAAAAAACATAAATAAACAAATTATAAAAAGTTAAATCATGGGGGCTGGAGAGATGGCTCAGTGGTTAAAAGCATTGACTGCTCTTCTTGAGTTCGATTCCCAGCAACCGCATGGTGGCTACAACCATCTGTAATGGGATCTGATGCCCTCATCTGGTGTGTCTGAAGACAGCGACAGTGTACTCACATACATGAAATAAATAAATCTTACATAAAAGTTAAACCATGCAGAAGTATACACCTTTAATGGGGGTGGGGGTAGGAGACAGAGCCACAACACACAACAGAGGCAGAGTGAAACCCCAGGCCAGCCAGAGAGATCCTTTCAACAAATAAATAATACACACATGATGAAGGCCAAATAGATTTGGTTCAACTCATTTAAAAATTTTCAGTTTGAAATTATTTCAGTTCAGAGAAAAGGTTAAAAATATTACAAATGATTCCCACATACATACCCTTTTATTGTTTTTGTTTTGTTTTGCTTGACAAGGTTTCACTATGTAGGCCTGGTGGCCTAGAACTCACTCTGTAGATCAGGCTGGCCTTGAACTCACAGAGATCTACCTGCTTCTGCTTCCCAAGTGCTGGGATTAAAGGGATGTGCCGCCGGGCAGTGGTGGCGCACACCTTTAATCCCAGCATTTGGGAGGCCGAGGCAGGTGGATTTCTGAGTTTGAGGCTAGCCTGATCCACAGAGTGAGTTCCAGAACACCCAGAACTACACAGAGAAACCCTGTCTCAAAAAACCAAAATAAAATAAAATAAAATAAAATAAAATAAAATAAAATAAAAAAATAAAGGGATGTGCCATCATGTCTGGTTACCCTTTTCTTTCTACATATAACCATACTAATCTCTTATAGTTTTATGTGTTATTATATGTTCATTTTTCTATATGAGCATATATGTTATTTCTATAAATAATTTGAGATTGTGGGCAAGATGCCTTTTTATGCCAAAACACTACAGTGTTTGCATCATAAAGACAAGGATAGTCCCTTACTTATCCTTAATTATCAAAACAAGCAAGTTAACATTATTAATATGACGTAGTAACCCATAAACCTTATTTATGCCTTACCAGTTGTCTCATCATGTCCTTTGAAGAAAATAATCTTTTGCCCCTAATCCTGAGACCAATCCACATGTACTATCTAATATAAATAGGTCTTAGATGCAAACTAAAAGCAAGTGGTTGCATAGGATAGCCCAGTGCATAGAACTGAGGCAAGGCTGGACCGGGCTCTGTATGTACTAGAAATGAATTCTGGGTATATTAAGTAAAAAGAGATTATATCATCAAAAGGACTAAAATAATGTGGAGAGGAGGGGGGGGAAGAGAGAGAGAGAGAGAGAGAGAGAGAGAGAGGAGGGAGAAGGAGAAGAAGGAGAAGAAGGAGAAGATAGAGGAGGGGGAAGAAGAAGAGGAAGAAGAAGAGGAAGAGGGGAGGAGGGGAAGGAAGAGAAAATGAAAGAAAAAGAAAAAAGAAAGGGCTTGTCAGCTATGCAGGCAGGAAGAGTTCTCCAAACCAAACAGACTAGATCTGAAGTCACCACCTCTGGCACCAGGGCACCTGTATCAAACTTTGAATGGCAAACATCCTTGACTGTGGACAATACCGTGAGTATCACAGCTACTGACGTCTCTAGTAACTAGACAATCAGCCCCTATCCTCACCTAACCCTGAGCCTGCTGGTGGTGTGTACCAAATTCCTCCTATATAATACTGGCCAGTTGGAAGGAAACTTGTTAAGAATCAGGATGTTATAAGGAGAGGCTGAAACAGTTCATCCTCAGGAAAGCTCCTTAACCACAGGAAGTTAACTCAAAGGTCTCAGGAAGTCTCTGAAACTTAGCAGATTCAATAGCTCCATCTGCCCTTTTCTCCAACCATTACATTAGTCCTGGACAAGCCCAACTGCTCAAGAGGCTCAGACCCACTGAGATACCTGGAAAGTACACTCTCTAACCTGTTGATCTACCTCTTAAGTTGTAAAGTTTGCTCCAGGATTCTAGCTTTTGTGACCTGTTGTCATGCTAGGGTGAGCTTTGAGACATTTCTGTTCCTGTAAGTAACACTTTACCTACATTCCTGTAATTAGTCCTGATACAATCATTGACTCTTTGATCTCTTGAGTAAGTAGGCATTTGTTCACATTTCTTCCCCCCTCTGCACTCCCCCCACCCCTGGAACTGTCACACAACAGCTGGCCCTGGCTTCTGTGCTTCACAAGTTTCCACTGCACAGCTTGAGGGTAACTAAATAAAAGATGGTTATCAGGTAAACAGTTCTAACTGTGAGGTGTGCTGGGGAAGTACCTGGCTTCTCAGTGTTGTAGGATGAGGGTAGTCTTTGCTCTACAGAGGATGAGACAAATATAAAAAGTGTTTAGGGTTTCCAGAAAGAACAAAAACATGCTGGATAGTTTCTGGGCCTAGTCTTCCTGTGGAGGGCCCAAACTCATCCCAGCAATACAGCTGGGAAAAGGTCAGCAAGCTCTAAGGTGGTGATACCTACACCTCTTGGTCCAGCCAAGTGTGAGACACTGTCTGTGAGTATGGGGTGGATGCAGTGTGGCCTGCAGGCCTCATCTGCCTGGATTGTGAGAAGTGTGAAGAAATATTCTACATTGTAAGTTAGTTCTGTAGGAAGCCTGTGGAATGATCGAGCCTCTGAGACTTGCCTTTGACCTATGAATCCTGTGCTAGAATGTCTTATCAGCTTACCATTACCGTAATAGATATAGAGGTTTGTGCACCCACAGGTTTTTAGGAATTTGGTAATTAGTGTGGGTGGTGGCGGCACATGCCTTTAATTAATCCCAACACTCAGGAGGCAGAGGCAGGCGGATCTCTTGTGAGTTTGAGGCCAGCCGGGTCTACAAAGGAACTCTGGTCTGAAAAAACAAGAGAAAGAATTTAGTAACTATGGGAGAATGGCTTACTGCAGTTCTTACAGAAGATTTCGGTTCAGTTCCCAGCACCCACACGGCAGTTAACAACTGCCTATATCCAGTTACAGGGGATCTGACCCTCTTCTGGCCTTCTTAGGCACTCGCAAGCAGGTGGTACACATAAACTTTAGAAGTTATTTGTGTACAATTTAAAATAAGAATTCAGTAACTATGACTGAATTATATTTATTGGAAGGCCATTGTATAACAACAACAACCACCACCAAAAGACCAGTTTTGGGTACTCTCAGCACTCCCAGTGAGTTAAGCAGCAGGGATCCTAGGCTGAACTTTGTGGAGACTCCTTGAGCTCAGGTTAGCCCATCATGGAGAAGATGGCCTGTTGGTACTGTCAACAGTGAAACTACAGCATCTGAGTGTCTGCTGAGCATCTATCAGCCAGTCGCTACACTACAATTAATGGGCTGAAAAAGACACTTCGTGATTTCTAATCCCCAAGGCCATACCTTCTTCAGAGGAGCCACCCACGCCTGCCGCAACTCCCATTTGCAAAACAAATAAAAAGAAAACTCAGACAAATAAGTTTTTTTTTTCCCTCTGAATGAAGTTTAATAGTGTTCAGAACAAGGCCTTGGCCTGCTCTGTGGTCAACGGCAGCATCGCACTCAGATTGGGCCCCACATCTCCTCTAACAAGACTAACAGGAGAGAGAGAGAGAGAGAGAGAGAGAGAGAGAGAGAGAGAGAGAGAGAGAGAGAGACCGACCCAGGGTCTTCTCATCTTCTTAGGTTCTTCCTAGATGAAGACCACAGTGGAAGTTAGAGAGCCTCTTAGTTTCTTAGATGCTAATCTTGGCATTCATCAGAGGCCTGCTAGAATGGACGTCACCTAAGCACCGATGGGGCTCCCTGTACTTTGGCTGATCCTCAGATGAGGGAAGGACAGTCTCCTTGCAGAGTAAGGCTATGAAAAACACACGGGCAGTTGGCACCAGCTGCCCAGTCTAAGCACTCCCGTAGTGACGGTGACGTGATTGGTGGTCACTCACAGAGAAGACTATAAAGAGAGACACTGCCACTAATGAGGAATTTGAGGGTTCTTTTTAATAGCAGGGGCTTCCAATCAGAAAAATAGACAGAGATGATAGACTTCTAGCTCTGCAGGCCACGGAGGAAAGCGTCTCCTGCCACAACAATCTGTCAAGATGAGGCAAGGAGAGGGAAGGGTAGGGTGAGCCTTTTCCAGACTCTTGTAACCAGGTGGCTAGGGGGCACCTGCCACTCACTGCAAAGCCCCTCACAGAGCTGGCTGCATTCATCTGTTTACTTCACCCGGTTTCCCAGCGCCTCCCCTGGTGTGAGTTAACTAGAAGAAGACTGTATGGCAGCTAGCTCCGCTGCACCATGCTCGTGCTACAGAGTGGAAGAGCTAGCGTGTCTTTTTGTAGGCGAGAAAGACGTTTGGTATCTGCCATCTCTCCAGACAAGAAATATCCTGAAGTTCAGAGGGAAGCACATGGAAGTTTGGGTTATTTTTGTGTCTTTTAAAAATAGAATATACTGCTGGGCATAGTGGCACACACCTTTAATCATACCCTCGGGAGGTAGTGCCAGGGGGATCGCCTGTGAGTTTGAAGTTAGTTTGGTCCACATAGTGAGTCCCAGGACAGCCAGAGCTACAAACGGAGACCCAATTTCAAAAAACAATCCAAAATACAACCAACCAAACACACACACACACACACACACACACACACACACACACACACGGCTGGGATCAGGCTGGCTGAGCTCTTTCCGATGGAGATTTCACCTACTATGAAACTAGAAACTCAACAGTTCGTTATGTATAGCACAGTGGTTAGCTAGTTTGGTCAACTGGTCTCCATGGGAGGTTGGTGGATTCTCAGCTGCCATTTCCCAAGCTCGCCAGGGGAAGATGTTGCTACTCCCATGGGTCCCTGACTTGGCTGTCCTCATACTGACAGCACACACACACTCTGGCCTTCCTCTGCTCACAATGGTTCTCTTCTCCAACTGTAGCATGCTCAAGGGATGTGGTGTTCAGAAGAGACAGAGTGTAACAGTGAATGGTCGACCTATGAGACCGATTCCAAGAGGTCACTCGATGGAATTCCAGCTCGAGCCTGTTGGGGGGATAGTTTTGTGCACTGTGTATTCAGGTGTTGCTTTCTATGCTTACACATCTGTTTGCAGTGCAGATGTGGCATGCTTATGCATCTCTGGTCTGTCTCAATGTCATGGAAGAATTGTCTTCTATCACCTCTGATTGGTTAATAGTGATGATCAGTCAGTAGCTGGTCAGGAGAAGAGATTAGGGCGGGACATCCGATCCCAGTCTGGGGTTAGGGGAGCTGAGAAAGAAAGTAGAGAGAAGAGGGGAGACCATGTGGATGGACCAGGAGGATTCCCTATCTGGAATCTGAGGAAGCCGGACATATGAAACTGAGAAGAAACCAGCCATGCAACTGAACTCAGGTTAGAATAAACAGAATAATAAGCTGAGAGTTAGGGCACCAGCCTAGTGTGTGACCTAGGTGTTTCGTAAGTAAGCCTCTAAGTTGTTATTTGGGAACTGGGGTACAGGTAGACAAGCCTGCAGTTATGAAGCCAAGAAGCAAGCATCTTGCCTCTGAGAATACATGTACAAAGGTGTTGACCGATTTAAGGGAGGTCTGGGGCTGGAGAGAGAGCTTAGTGGTTCAGAGCACTCTCTCTGTTCCTTCACGACCAGGGCATTATAATCCTGTGACAACTCACAACCACCTATAAACTCCCAATTCCAAGGCAAATGGTGCTCTCTTCTGGCTTCTGTGGGGTCCTGCATATACGTGGCTACATACACACACTCAGGCACACGGACGTACCCACAGATACTTTAAAAAAAAAAAAAAGAGGTTTGAGGCAACCTGGATTTCCATCAAAAGCTGATAGAAGCTGGGTCTGGTGGTACTCAAAAGAGAATTACCACGTGTGAACTACAGCGGGTGGAGAGATGGCTCAGTGGTTAGGAACACCGCTGCTCTTGCAGAGGACCTGGGTTCAGGTCTCAGGAACCACATGACCGCTCACAACTGTTTGTGTAAGTCCAGTTCCAGAGGATCCACAGGCTCCTGAGAGCATGTCAGGCACACACATTTTAAAAGACAGACAATACGTAAACATACATCCCCATGCAATCATGCGAGACACACGCATGTATACGGAACAGGAAGCGTTACACGGGGATAACATGGCAGTAATAGTTTGTTTTCCACTTTCCTAGACATGCTATGATGTAGCTCTTTGCAAGTGTCTACCACTGCTGTTCTTCTGTAGTTCCTAAACATTAACAGGGAATACAAAGCTAAAAAGAGAAGGGTTGAGACCAGAGCTCAGTCCACCAAATATTTGCCATGCAAGCCTTAAGTCTGCTCCTCAGAAATCAATCCAATTCTGGCAGGGTGGTGTAGAACTACAATCCTGGCCCTGGGAGGCAGAGGCAGGAAGACCTCCGGGACTCACTGGCAGCCAGGCCTACTTGTCAAACTCCAGGCTAATGAGGCCCTATCTCAAAAAAGTGTGGAGGCTGGGGATTCGGGGGGTGGGACACACCTTTAATCTCTGCAGAGGCAGGTGGATCTCTGTGAACTCAAGGCCAGCCTGGGCTACATAGTTGGTTCTAGGACAGCCAGTGTTATGTAGAGAAAACTATCTCAAAACAAATCGAAACACAAGGTGGATACCTGGAAACAACTTAGGTTGACCCTTTACCACGCTCCCACGCGTGTGCTCTGAGCAGGGGGGATCAAGGCACTGTGTGATGTAACAGTCCTGCATCACCAGTACAGAACACGCTCCCCCTTCTTTTTTTTTTTTTTTTTTTTTTATTGGATGATTTATTTACATTTCCTATGTTGTCCCCTTACCCCATCCCCCACCACCCCCTCGGAACCCCCAATCCCCTCGCCCCTCCTCCTTCTTCTCTGTGGATGTAACCTCTATCTACACCCCCCCACTCCCACCTCCCCACCCTCAAAATTCCCACCCCCTGGGGCATCCAGCCTTCATGAGGTCAAGGTTCTCTTCTTCCACCTATGCCCAGCAGGGCCCTCCACTTTTACATATTCAGCTGAAGCCCTGGATCCCCCCCTAAGTGCTCCCAGGCTGGTGGTTTAGACCCTGCAGTTCTTATCAGTTATTAACACTGGTCACACACAAACTGCCACCGTTGTCACCCCAGCACTCGAGAGGCAGAGGTAGGAGGAGACAAAGGGCAAGGTCTTCCTCAGTTACACAGTTTGGGGGCAGCCTGGGCTACATGAAATGGTCTCAAGGGAGCTAAAAAAAAAATGTGAGCAGGCAAAAAAATAGCTTTTAAATAAAGAGGAGGATGTGTCACTTTCTCACTAAATCACTGCTGTGCATGAGACTGAGGAAGAGAGAGCTGCAAACACCCTCCCAATGGGAGACGAAAGAAAAGACTTCCCCAAACAAGGAAAGCAGTGACACCCCACACCCCCCCATAATGAAAACAGAATACCGAGAGCCCACCAGGTATGGCTGTGAACTTGAGCTCTTGGGCTGAGGGCTGCTGGCAGTCTATCAGGGACAGTCACTCTCTTGACAGCAGCCTGTGAGCTGCCGGTGTTTACCTGGGAGACTGTCAGGGAGCGGGAGGCAAAGGAAGGCAAACACACTGAAGCCACGAGCAACTGTGGCTTTTATATGTTTTATTTCCAAGAAATGACATCTTGTTTTCATAGAAAGGTAAACCAGGCCACAGGGTACACTCAACTGTCCACAACCATGTCAACAGGGTGTGTGAGGTGCCAAAAACAATCAACAAATTAAGAAACACAGAACTCATTCAATGCGTAGTGAGGCGGGCGGTCAGAGCCGGAGTCCAGCAGCATTTAAGACGGTGGTGTCGGCAGGGCCAGCACGATGGCAGGCCAGTGACAGACTTCCTAACTCAGTCTCCACAGCGCATGGCTTCCAGATGCTGTCCAGAGCAGCCTCAGGGAATCCTCTAGAACACACCGAGCCGCCATCCCCCTAGAGTCTCTCACATGTCCTTGGAGCATAACCTTCATGACAGTCTCTTTGCTTTGAAGAGAAAGACAGACACATGAAGGAGGAGCCTGTGTTTCATCCCCTCACGCCCCCGTCCATCTTTGCCACCTTTGCCTGTCCACACCACTAGAGGAAAGGGAGAAAGGACGCTTGGTCCTGGTGGAGTCTGGAGGATGGTGTTGCCCAGGCAGCCTCCAGCAGCCAGAGGATCCCACTTGAGGCAGCAAGTCCCCACCTTCACACAGCACAGGCTCAGGAGTCACTGTCCTGCACTAGAGCATGCACCACGTCTATTTAAATTGAACTCGGCCTGTGTTCAAGGTTATCCTGCAGCCTCTATCTGAACCTGGTGATAGTCTCAATTGTGTATGGGACGGCACTTGGGAAGACCGGTCTTCTCAGCTGGGGAAGCTTTCCTGGATGCTTCCAAACAGACGGCAGCTTCTGATGACACGGCAAAGACCTCTCACGAGAGGTCACTACATCAGGGACCAGCTCTTGCACCTCTAGGCAGAAGGCAGCAGCTTCTGCGATCCCAAGAACTACAGACTCACAGAAGTCTGAGGTGTCAGTACTTTTGGGTCACTAGTCCCACAGTCCACATAGCCCCAGAGCTCACCACCACAGGACAGTCCTTTCTCCAACAGTTCCTGTGATGCTACTGTCTTAACTCTGTGGACACGTGCACTCCCATGGGTGTGTAAGCCTGCAGGGAGACAAATGTCTGTGCGTGTGAGGGTGGAGGCCCGTGTGTGTGTGTGTGTGTGTGTGTGTGTGTGTGTGTGTATGAAGGTGGAGGCGTGTGTGTGTGTGAGGGTAGAGGCCTGTGTGTGTGAGGGTGGAGGCTTATGCCTGTGAGGGTGGAGGCCCATGTGTGTGTGAGGGTGGAGGCCGGTCAGCCTTAGGTGTCTCCCTCAGCTGTCTACCAGGTTCTTTGCGACAGTCTTTCTCTCACCATGACCCGGGTCCACTGAGGAAGCTCCCAGCAAGCCTCAAGGACTCACCTGTCCCCACCACCGCAACACTGGGATTTTAAGCTTCTTAAATGGCTCGGGGAGTCGAGCTTGGGTCCTCATCTTGTGAGCACTCATCTTGTGAGCACTCATCTTGTGAGCACTCTGCCATCCCCTGCCTTCCCGTCGTCTCAAATCGTATTTATCAATGAGGAGGAAAAGAGGAGCAAATTCAAGAGGAAAACTCTGGTTTGTTTTTTTTTTTGGTTTTTCGAGACAGGGTTTCTCTGTGTAGCCCTGGCTGTCCTGGAACTCACTCTGTAGACCAGGCTGGCCTCGAACTCAGAAATCCACCTGCCTCTGCCTCCCAAGTGCTGGGATTAAAGCCGTGCGCCACCACCGCCCGGCTGAAAACTCTTATTTTAACAACGAGGAAAAGAACAGAAGAAACAAAGACAGGGGAGCAATGATGAAAAACCAGAGGACGTGTCTAGTCACGCCTGCTCTTTCCCGGCAAGAACTTTGCAAAGCATACATTTTTAAAATCAAAACCTTACATCTAGGCCTGGTGGCTCTAGGGGAGGCAGAGGCAGGTGGACCTCTTTTGAGTTTGAGGTTAGCTTGGTCTACACAGCAGACCCTAGCTCAGTAAACAATCAATCCAGTGTGGTGCTACACAGTCCTTGGGTGCAAGCTCGTGGAGCCATTTTCCTTGGCACACAGTCCTAATCCTACATGCTGATTCTGATTCCGAGTAAATGACAGTCTCTCGGGACAGGGCTGGGCAGTGTCTGCTATCTCACAGGCTCTCCAGTGTTCTTTACCAGACACCACCCGACTGCTACTAACCCACCGAGCAATCCCTTCAAGGCCGGTTTCTAAGAAAGGAGATGGACAACACCAGAGAGACTTCCAGAGGAGCAGATAGACCTGTTCAGAGTCCAGGACCCTTGCCGTTTCTCTGCCACCTTCCTCTTAGCTACACACAGAGGTGGCTGAAGTCACAGGCCAGGTAGATCTTCCTAGAGGCCTTCAACTCAGGAACAGCCGTCTCAGACCCAAAATGCCTTCTCTCCACATACACTCATCAGGAGATTCAATTTAGTGTTACAATAGCAAGGGACCAGGGAATGCAATCTGTGGGAATCAGAACTGAGAAAACAATTTACCTCCAGATCTTTTGTTTTCCTATTCTGTCTCCTGTCCCCTCCCATGCTGGGCCAGATGCCTACCCTCCAGCTGTCTCCATCCCTGGCTTCTTTCAATTTCAAAACTCAGGGAGTTGAGCATAGTGCCTCAAGCCTAAGACCCCAACCCTTGGGAGGTCCAGAGGGAGGACAGCTGGGAGTTTCAGGCTGGCCTAGGGTCAGACTCTCAACCTACCCTAAAACCACCAGAAAACCAGGAGGAGAAGAGGAGGGAAAACTGCTGGGGAAACCAGTGTGGATATACTTACTAACCAGTTAATTTAAGGGGAGGAGAAGAAATCGGGGAGGGAGAGTCTGACAGAAGAATGGCCCTCCCCAACCATCTCTCCTCCAGCAATTTCAGACCTTTTCCTCTAGAGGTGCCTGCTTCACCACAACACAGTCACAACGACTTCTGGTACAGACGTCTCATTTGACTGTGTTATTTACACAGATGCAAGGCATGCTTCTTTAACTCTGCTTTCACCCAGCTTTCTACTCTTCCTTCTCCTCACCAGCTAACCCGTCAGGAGGTGCTGCTCCCACTAGGACCTAAAGTAGAGACACCCAGCAGTCAGGGAAGCTGAGGAAGGCACCGCTCTTGGAGAGCATAGGACATCTGCATGAGAATCAACCAAACACTTGTCAAGCTTCCAGAGCAAGTGTTCTTTGTTTATTTGCATTGTTTTATGCATATGGGTGTTTTACCTACACATATATGCGGGCCATGTGCATTCTTGGTGCCTCAAGCAGCCAAAAGGTGTGTGGGATCCCTTTGGACTGCAGTTACAGGCAGTTGTAAGCCAGCGTGTGGGTTCTGGGAACTGAACACAGGTCCTCTAGAAGAGCAGAAAGTGCTCTTCTTGACCACTGAACTCTCTTCAATTCCAGATCCTAAGTTCTTTTTAAAAATTCCCTCACTAAGGAACAAACGAGCTTTCAAATAGCACCCGAACAGTCCAAGAGAGTCGGCATTCTAATTTAAACTTTTCTCTACCCTTCGCTGCAGCCCAACAAAGCCCCTGATGGCTCTGGCATGTCTTTCCCTAAATCAGGTCTCAGAACCTTCTGTCTAGACAAAGGCTCAGAGCTGCCCTTGCTGTGATGGCTGCCACATGTGCGAGCACGGATGCAGCAGGGAGCTGTTTCCTCAACACTCACTCCTCTTGCCAGAGAGGCCTGGGGGTAGCCTGCTTAGCTTCTGCAGAGAAGGGAGGAGGGACTGGGATCCTTAGTCTATGCAGATGACTCTCCAGAAGAGGACAGAGGTGGACTTGGGCTCTTCCAGTCAACAGCTGTGCCGGATAAGAAGAACACAGGCTGGGCAGACAAACTCTCACAGGCCTCCCACCCTGACCCAGACAACACACTTCAGCTCAAAAGTCATAACCTGATCCTCATCTAATCTGGCTCCCAGGACAACAAAAGGAAGCTGTCTCATCCACTGGCAGCCCCTCCCAGTTTTGGCTGTACTGCAAACATGTGCCATGCCCTCGGTTTGGAAAGCAAGCATCCAGAAAAGTCCTAAGGCTTGGCCTAAACATGGCTTCCTCCACAGGATCCTCTCTCATCTCCACCTGGTCAGAGCGGCGTAAACGGCCCCTTCTCTGAAGCCGCACAGCCCCTCAGGTGAGCTCGAGAGCAGCTGAGGTGCTCTCTCCCTGGGCTGGTGCAATGCTCCTATGGAAATACGAGCTGGACATGGAGAAATCTGGGGTTCTGCCAAAATCAAGGGCAGAGGTAAAACCTGTGGAGACTAAACCGAGCACAAAATATTCTAGCAGGTATCAGGAAAGCAACGAGGGCACACTTCCTTTCAAGGGTCAGATCGTACTCCTGGACAGGAAGTGACTAAGGTAAAGGCACACTTCCCGCTCAGCACCCACACCAGCCAGGTCTGTGACGAGCCTCCTGCCTGCCGAGCTTCAGACTGTGGCTGCATATGAATCAACAACAGCTCCTGTCCCTGCCTGGACAAGCTGCTTCCAGTAAAGGGCGAGGAGAGAAGGCGAGCACGGACGAACACTCACAGACTGCTATGATAGCATTTGGCCTTTGAGGCTGCCCAGCTCCTCTCAGCTCAGGAACACAGCCCGGCCACACACACTGTGGCCATGTGACAGCATCACAGACAGCAGATGAGCTAATTTCCAACTCCCAGAAGGTAGTGACAACATAACAGCCATGGGCATCCTGCCCTTTGTGCAATGGCTCTCCGTGCAGTAACCAGTACTGCCTACCCAGCAGCCTCCTTGTTTTGTGCTGAGAGTCTTAAGCTGCAGCATGAAGGAATGGCTCTCTGCAGTCCTTAACACAGCAAGGCCCAAGAGTGGCATCATCACTTAAATCGGTGGTCCTCAACCTGTGGGCCACAACCCCTAAAGACCATCAGAAGTGGGTATTTACATTGAGATTCAAACAGTAGCAAAGTACAGATGGTTATGAATGGTAGCTAAGTAACTGCATGGTTGGAGGTCACCACAACGAGAGAGACTGTAGGTATGAAAGGGCTGCAGCAGAGGCTGCTGAGAACCACTGACCTAAATGAACAGACGTTCACTACGGAGGGAGGGACAGTTCGGCGACACTTGCCATCCCTTCCCAATCTTCTCAAGTCCCCTGATTGAGAGATGTGTTATCAAACCCACCAGGACTCAACAGATGTGTGTGTGTGTGTGTGTGTGTGTGTGTGTGTGTGTGTGTGTGTGTGTAGTGCTAGGGACTGAATCCAGGGCCTTGCAGATATTAGGCAAGTACAACTGACTACGCAGGCGTGCAAGTGTGTGCGCGCACACACACACACCCCATCTATCTCTAACTGGCCAGCTGCCTTCAGCAACAGCACCACCTGGTGTGCAGACGGCAAACCATCTGACTGTTTTCCAGGCCCAGCTTTCACTGCCCTCCAGGGAGCACGCAGGGATACACATGGTGGATGCTCAAACAACAAACAACAGAGATTAATTCTAATTCGGTTCTTTCCTATGTGGGCCATCTGAACTCCCTATATACTCCAACTTCTCCTGCTTGTACTTAATTAAAAAAACATTTACTAAACTCTATTGTCCAACTCCACCCTGTAAAACTACCTGCTGTAGCTAAGAGAAAAGGCAGCCCTTTGTCAGGGAGAGGAGCTCCCGCAGACACTCACCTCTCCGTTCCCTAATAAGGACACTTCTTCTTTCCTTCACGTCTGAGCTAAGGTTATCCACCATCTTACTAATGCAGTTGTCCAGAACCAGGGAGTTGGTTCTGGACTCAATGTCCTTTCGACAAATGGGACACTCTACTTTCCGTTTCATCCATTCATTGATACAGAAGGAGCAGAAGCTGTGGGCACAGTTCAGGGTGACAGCCTGCAATGTGAAAGGGACACTCTTACTTTCTCAAAGCACAATGACGGACAGGCAAAGTGACTCCAGTCAAAGTGGCTGGTCTTCCCTCAGGAGGCTGTCACACCCAGCCTCCCTAGGGACTGCCTAGGAACAGGAATCCCTCTGAACATGCATCTTCCTTTCCAAAGGTACCACACACCAAACCACACCACGTGGTATTCAACTGCATAAGCGGGACACTCTTAGCATAAAATGAATTGGCTACAAAAGGTAGGAAAATTTATGAAAATTAAAACAGCTGGAGTAATAATATGGCAAAGTAACAAACGGTAGCCTAGGAGAGAGGTGTTTGCTTTTCAAAAGGACCCTCAAAGCCATGACATACGCATTCTGGCGCCCGGTACCCACAGTGGCCACACAATCAATGGCATTCACTACCCTGCTTCAAAGCCAAACTCCAGGTCCACACGGAGCACCATGCCCATCTGGAGGAAAGGAACAGCAGCAGTAGCGGGCAGTTTCATTCCAATACTTCAAAATCCTAAGGCTGCGGCTCTGACAGGCTTTCACTGTAGTTAGTGGAACTATGCACGCAGATATCTAAGAGGGGAGCGGTACAGCGAGGCCTGCGTGACGAGCAGTGAGGGCAGACGTGGCTGTCTGTGCACCGGCTGGGGCTGGGCTGAACCCCCGCTCATACTTAACTCGATGAAGTACTCCGAGCAGATGATGCACTGCAGCTCGTTCTCCAGCACGTCGTTCATATGACTCAGAACCTCCTCCTTCTGCGCTTGGACCTTGTCCTTTTCTTCCTGCAAAGACACACCACCACCTGTCACAGGAAACCGCCAGAACGCAGGACAGGACAGGAGCAAGTGCGGCGTGACCGGGGCACCTGTGCAGGACTGTAACTCTCCCTGTGGGTTACCCTTTCCCAAGAGCTGCCTCCTAACACAGAAGCTGGCTCCCTGTCCTCCCACTCCCTGTGTGTTGAAAGCTAACCTGCAGTGTGACAGCATTAGGGTGAAGCCCAGAGGTGTCTAGGAGGATGGGCGGGACAGGATGAGTGGCCTACAACAAAGGCGGCAGGAGCTGGTTCTGCTCTTTTCCCATGTGAAGACACGGTGAGAAATTATCATCTGTGGACCAAAATCGTGTCCTTGCCAGACTCCATCCACATCTGCCAGTACCTTCCAGGACTGCTAGCCTGCAGAACTTTGAAAGATGCATTTCTGTGGTTCATCAGCTACCCAGTTTACAGTGCTTTAGCTGCAGCGGCCTGGATGAACTAAAACCAGACTGGCTCGGCATCTGCTCTATGTGTCATTTCTGTCCCTTTCCACACAGAGCCAAGGTGGGGGCTGGGGGCACTAGCAAGTCACAACCTGAGTATCAAACTTTTCCCCAAAACTGTAATTTCCCAGGACAAGAGACAAAGAGCACCCTAGAGGCAGGGGCCTGAGTGAGTGTGCAGTCCCTTGTAGAGCTAGCAGCTGTCTTTGAGGACAGAATACTACCTATCCCTCCTATGACCCCCAGGCATGGCTGGAAAGAAGTCCTTTTGGGCTCCAACCCTCCAATGCTTGCCCCTCCTGTTCTGTTCCCGTCTATCCCCAAGGTCAGAGCACCCATGGACTTACTATTAGGAAGGACCCTAGCTATGCTCTTTGAAGTTGTAAATCAGTTATGTCATCACCCCTCAAACAGGAAGCAACAGGAGTCCAAGAGAGGGAGGAAAAGCCATTCAAATCACATCTGAGCAGTCAGCTCTGTCTGTCTTTTTCCTTTCTAATCAAAACAAACTAGTAAGTCACTTAGGGGAAGAAGATCCAGACTAAAGTCATGTTCTCTGAGATTTTTTTTTTTTTTTTTTTTTTTTTGGTTTTTCGAGACAGGGTTTCTCTGTGTAGCCCTGGCTGTCCTGGAACTCACTCTGTAGACCAGGCTGGCCTCAAACTCAGAAATCCGCCTGCCTCTGCCTCCCAAGTGCTGGGATTAAAGGTGTGAGCACCACTGCCCGGCCTCTTTTTTCTTTTTTTTTAGATTTTTGTTTTATGTATATGGGTGTTTTGTCTACAAGTATGACTGTGCTCGTACATGCACTGGTGCAGAGGCTAGATTCCCAGGTCTTCTGAAACCAGAGTTACAGATGGCTGTGAGCCACCATGTGGGATGCTGGGACTTGAACCTCTGGCAAAGCAACAAGTGTTCTTAACCACTGAGCCATCTCTCCAGCCCAACGTAAAAAAAAAAAAAAAAAAATTAAGTTCCTAGGTTTTAATATATGTGGTAAAGCAACTCAGAAGTTGGAACCAGGATTAAGAGTTTAAAGTAGAGGTGGAGGTGGAGCTGGGCTGGAGAGACAGCTCAGTGGTTAGCAGCACTGGCTGCTCTTCCAGAGGACCCAAGTTCAATTCTTAGTAGCCACATGGAAGCTTACACCTGTCTGTACTCCAGTTCCAGTTCTAGGGGATCCAACATCATCTTCTGGCCTCTTTAGTTACTACATACATGTGTTCATATGCAAGCAAAGTTCTCATATATATATATACACACACACACCTATCTGTATCATCTATATCTATTTCTATTTTTTTAAGAAAGTAAGCCCAAAGTAATTCTTGCTAGGAGAAGAAGAAAGAGGAGCAGGAGGAGGAGGAGGAGGAGGAGGAGGAGGAGGAAGAGGAGGAGGAGGAAGAGGAGGAGGAGGAGGAGAAGAAGAGAAAGAAAGGAAGAAAGAAAGAAAGAAAGAAAGAAAGAAAGAAAGAAAGAAAGAAAGAAAGAAAGAGAGAGAGAAAAGAAAGGCAATGTTGGAGCCACGTGAGCCACGTGTGGTACACAGCAGCAGTCCTACTGGATCAGCGGCCAGCCAGGGTTATCCAGTGAAATCCTGTCTCAGAAAACAAGCACAAGGTACCCCAAAACAAAAGGTACTGACTTAACAAAGGACAGGGATATCAATCTGTCAGGGAGGTACCTTCCTTTCTGTCCTCGGCTCCAGCTCTGACCCCGAGTAGGGTGAGATACGGTCTGACTCAGGACACTCATTCCATGTTAGCTAGAAACTGCGACCTGTGGCCTAAGCTTGCACGTATATTCAAACATCACATGGTTCCTCTAAGTATGTATTTTATGGTTACACAAGCTTAAAGAAAAACGTTTCACTTACACATCTGGATTTCAGCGTCCTGTGAAAGAACTGGATCTGAGAAGACTGGCCTTGCGCTGCTGGGTGGCTTCTGACTGAGGAGAGAAGAGCTGCCTTCTGGGAAGGAGGCAGAAGCACCGGCCTCACAGTGTTCTTACACTCAGATCGCTTCCCTTACTTTATTACTGGTCTAGCCCTGGGAGGCACTGATGTTTGCAACTTATAATTTAGGAGTTCTACCGATCTGGTGGGGAGACAGCTTCTAATGGAGACTCCCCCAGCAAAGGCTCGCATGCAGGGTCCATGCCTTCTTCCCAGCATTTAGCTTCTCAGCAAGGAAGGAGAGGGATGCTGCCTCACAGTGAGTATGTATAGGGTGAGGAACTATAGATTATCTCCCTGAGGTAAGGAACAACTGTCTGTATTCACCACAGCAACCATGCACTCTAGAGAATGCTAGGCCGCACGCACTAACGCCTCTGTCTGCCGTCCCGTACCTTGGTCCGCTCCAGTTCTCTGTTCTTGGCCTGAATGATTTTCTCGAAGTCCTTCTTGCTGCGGTTCAGTTCTTCCATTAGAGCCCGATGCTATAGAGACAGCAGGGACGCCGTCAGGGACGCTGTCAGGGTGAGCTGAGCAATACCCACCCTCTCGTTAGCCACACGCCTCTGCTTCCTCCCTCCGCTCAGTGGCTTTTGTCAGTGGCTTTAGGGACCAGTGATGACAATTTCAAAAACTGCCTTCTTTCATTCAGGATGATGGCTCAGGACGGGAGAGAGGACAACAGATCTGTTAGTCCTTGGGGACTGACCCGGCCCGAGTTGTCTACAAACTGGCATGCCCACTGTGACTGTGGGCTCTACAGCTCTCCTGCCAGTCTGAAAGAGACCATCTTCAGAGGGATCATCCACACCAGGTCAAGCAGGAAGGCAAAGAAGGATGACCTGACCCCATTCAGACTGATGCATGACCAAGCCTCGCCACACGAGTTAGAGCAGGCACGAGCGTGCCGGAGCTGGAGCCACAAGGGAGCAGAAAACCCCAGGCCTTCCTCACGGCAGGGCGAAGCCTGACTCTCTCTGGCCAGTTTCAAAACATCTAAGATTGGTTTAAAACCACTCAGGAGGCCAGTGCTGGCTCCTGGGTAAAGGCACAGCCTGCAGACCTCAGTCTGACTTCTGGAATCCACACAGAGGAGGGAACCCACTCCCAAAAGCTCCCAAAGTCACACATACTGTGGTACATGAGCACCCATGGTCTCTTTATTTACTGCGTGTATATGAATATAAACCACATGTGTTCACGTGCCCTGGGAGACAGAAAGCTGTGTCCAGTCTCCTGAAGCTGGAGTTAGAAGGGGCTGTAAGCTGTCTGAGTGCTGGCAACCAAGTCTCCAGCCTCATGTGAATGCTGGTCTGAAATCAGCAGAGACCCCTGAAGCAACCGCAGGCAAGCTGGTCCCTGTGCCCCGAGGCTTTAACCACCTCATTAATCTTGCACTGAACTTCCATCCAGTCACTGATCACAAGCAAAGCTCAAAGAGGAAGCAAGTTTTTATTGTTTTTTTTTTTTTTTTTTGAGACAGGGTCTCACTATGCAGACCAGACTGGCCTTGAACTCAGGAGATGTACCTGCTGCCCTGCCTCCCAAGTACTGAGGTTAAAGGTGTCTGCTGCCGTACCCAGTGGAAGCAAGTTTTAAAGGTATAAGGAGCACATAAAAGGTAGTCAAGTACAGAAGCCCTAGGGATCAGTGAACTAAATCACTGGCAGGCTGCTGGAGGACTTCAAGCCATAGCTGCACTACTTTAATGGGTACTTTTTAGACAAGAACACTCCTGAATGGTTTCTGGATGTCACAGTGTAGGGATGGTGACGTACAAAAGCGCTCATGGCCCTTAAGGCCCAGGTCTAGCTAACCGCTCCCTGCTGCTGCCGCCCTCGCTAGACTGTAAGTAGAGCTCCTATCTCAGAGAGCATCTACAGGCTGTTCTGTCATCACCAGAGCGCCTTCTGCTTGATGAAGACGTAAGTTTCCACACTGAGATCTGCTGTGTATCTGTGAGGCTCCAAATCTCCAGCCTGATGGTGTGAGCATCTGGCACCTGTTCTGTTTGCAGACTAGAGATAACAGAGGAGTGGGCTCAGAGGCAGGCAGCTAGTGGCCCTGTGGTGCTTGGCTGTTCTCCACCCACAACTCCCCCAGCCTCTGGAAGTGGGAGAGACTACGTTACCTCCTGTAGCGCCTGCACCAGCTGCTGCTTCAGGTCGCACTCTCCTCGCTCTTTCTCCAAACCCTGAAAAGCCAAAAGGAAATGGAAGGTTTCTGCAGGGCAGGGGGACAGACCCTAGGAGCAGTCACAACAAGGAACACAGGGCAGGGGGCAAGCACGAGACTCCAGTTTATTTCAAGGGACGTGAGCAGAGTTATTTGCTCAACTACCACGCTCGGCTTCAAGACTGGGCTTCAGGCCACCCAGTGAGCGGCTCTGAAACACCACAGAGCGACACTCCTACATCTTTTATTACCATAATACTCAAATGGATGGAGTCTGAGAACTGAGCTACAAACATCTAAACTCAATACCCCCCCAAGGCTGGCCCCCACAATGCTTCCCTGTCCCGTCCCTCCGCTCTGACCACCCTCTGCCCTGGCCTGAGTCTCCGCTGCCTTTCCCAGTAGCCACACGGACTGGACTCATCTGTGGCCAGCTTCCTCCATGCAGTCTGTGTTCTTGCTGCCTTAGGGATTCCCTACAGGGTGGGGAACTCAACTCGTCATAATTTAATGTGCCAACTCTTCTTCCAATGTGTTAGTAAGGACCATATCTTGTTTCTACAGATCAATTACTTAATGATTGAAAATGAGCATTTTAATAACAAGCAGAATTCCAAATACAATGTCAGGCCAGGCTGCCGTGAGGGCAGAGGGAGATGCGTTAACGCACAGCATCGGGCATGCTTCTCAACTAGTCCCTTCTGCCTGTAACCCTCTGCTCCAGAAAAGACTGAGCACCTGTCTCTTTAGGACAGTGCAGCCACAGGTACACTCTCATCTCTGAACACACTACCCTTTAAAGAGAATTCTGCTCAGTGTTGGGGTGATACCCTAAACAGGAGAGTCCCACCCTGTTAACTTACAGCCGTCTGGGCTGGACAAGGGGAGCAGAAGCTACTTACCGACCACGCATGCCCTGAGGCATTTGTGTAATCCACGGCTTTTGCTAACCTTACCAGCTCAAGGAGACACCAGAGGTTAGAAAGAAAAGCATAAACTCTTCAGAAACAAGCCAACACCACTACAGGCTGTTCCTTGCCCAGAGAGACCCAAGCAAGATAAAAAAAAAACACCTCTGTACTTCAGCTGTGACTGGTCCTTTTTGGTTTTAAGTCAACAATAGGGAATTCTTGACATTCGCCATTACCTGAACAGCTGGGGTGGGAACAGCATGGTCCCTGCCACAGGGGAACTGACATTTTAAGCAGGAACAGGATCAGCTCCAGCCTGAAGCTTTATGCAAGAGCTTGTCAGCAAAGCAAATGATCTGGAGTGGGGAACACATTTGGTCCACCCTCCATACCACTCAGTCACGCCTATTTCTAGTAGAGGACAGTGGCTTATCATTCAGCCAGGTGTGTGCTTCCAGGGCATTCTGACTGATCAAGACAGGAACAAAAACCAGTCTCTGCTGCCGCCACCCACCCCAGGTGAGCTAGACTTAACTGCACAGCCCATGCATTGTCATGTACACAAAGACAGGGTACCTAGCTGACCTGCACCTGCTCTGACAGCAAAGAGCAAAGAAGCCCGGAGGACATGGTTTGCTAGCATCCTAACCTTTATCCAGCCTCTCTCTGACTTTACCTCAGATCTGCAACCCGTTTCCCAGAAGAGACCAGCGCCTCCAGGCGGCTGCTGCAGTCACCTTGCTCATCCTGGCACCCTGCCTGGATCCTGACCACACCAGTGTGCTGAAACCCCATCCTTCTCAAACCCCACCTCAGTTTCCCACTCCCACTCTGTCTCCTGTGCTTAACACAGTTCCTGCCTCAGAGACAACTCTAGCCAGGAGCTCACAAAGTGCCTGCCCCCCCACCCCCAGGGCGCCCCCACACGCCTGCTGCCTCTGTGGTACCTGGAGGAAATGCTCCTCTTCCTGGAAAGTCCTCTCCAGCTGCTCCACCCTTGCCTGCTGCTGAGCCTGCTCTGCGTACAGCTGAGACTGTAAATCTCGCAGCTCCTTCTCCAGCCTCACTATCTTCTTGGAGCTCCCCTTCCGAGTCTGCCTCTTGACGTTCAGGACAGCGATCTGCTTTTCCTGCATCTGTGTTTTCAGCTTCAGCATCCTGGACATGGTCACCTTAAACAGTTCTAAGCTGCTCTGAGACGCTGATGGGCTGCAGGCCTTCTGCTTCTTAGGACAGAGTTCGAGGACCTTTGGAAGAGTAGAGCGAGCATGAGGCCCAGTGGTCCCCTCACTGGCCTCAAGGGAGGTCAACGTAGGACACAAACATCGCAAGGGCCGACTTGCCGCTTCACCTTTGCCGTGTAACTTCTCTGGCTCAATGGGTTTACTGGAGATTTTAGCCAGTGGGCATCTGAGATTTGAGGGGCCCTCAGCTGGAAGACTCTCTAGCCCATCCAAACTGAATTTCCTCTTAGTTCTCAAGCCTTTATGCTTTTCCGTCGTCTGGTCATTCTTGGGCGCAAGGCAGGAAGCCAGACTCTCCACGTCTTCTTCAATAACTTCGTACTCATACTCTGCGGTCTCCTTGTCTTCCAGCGGCACTCCGAGCTGGATATGGTCTCCCTTACGGATGCAATAACCCTGGAGCGGTGCCAGACGTTCTCTGTTCAGCCAAACACCATTCAGACTCTGGGGAAAAAGAAAGAAAAACAAAATAAGCTCATGAGTTTCCTCCTCTTAATGGAATTTCTCTCTTGCTGCTGCAAAACCTTCTGCCTTTTCAGAAGGAACCCTTGAGAACAAACAGAAATGAAAGGTTCATAAAGCACGATCTCTGGAAAGAGCACGGTGCGCACAGTGTTCCAGCGTCCTACCTATATGACACACTCATCCCTCCACAGAGAACGCCTGTGTAACAGGCCAAAGTCTCCTTACTAAAACACAGCAAGCACTCAACAACAAACACTCGAACTCAATCCCTCCTATTGACCTAAACTCCGGCAATGAGTCAAGACTGGAGAAAATGCTCCTAGGGAGGGAAGCACCACCACAGCGGACCACAGCCAGGTTTAGGCAGGAGTCACCCACGCTCTACACATGGGCCCTCGACACACTGAACAAGCAAACATGCTCAGTGTACAAACACTAAGAGGACAGTACCAATACTCCATACTGGGAGTCTGAGTGTAGGTGAGACTGACCCAAGGAACAGCAGTAGCTGTGTACACGAGGTGCAGTGTAGCAAGCAGAGCTGCGGCTCTCTCTCGAGCCCACAGACCAAATTCAACACTGGCTGTACTAGCTGCATACTTTCAGCAACTTCTCTTGTCTACCTCCGCTTCGTCTGTAAAACGAGGAAGTCTGGGATCTGCCCCACACTGAAATGCACAGCACAGCACTCCAATACCTAAGTCTGTGCTCCCAAACCTCGTTATAGTAAGTGACACTGTTGAGAGCGGGAGGGGTTGAGAGCGGGAGGGGTTGAGCTCAGGAGTAAGAGCTCACTACAGCTCGGCTTGACACTAGCTAGAGTCCTGCATTAGACTGCCTGCGTTTACAATGTGTCTATCATCTAAGAGTTGAATGACACTGGGCAGACTTCCTGTTTGTTTTTATGTTGGTTCCTGTGTCTATCAGATGATAATCTTTCTGGCAATCCCCGTGTGATTTAGCATGTGTAGCATACCTACAACAGTACCTGGCACAACCGATACATCACTTCACCTCTGTGCTCAACAGCCTACTAGGTGGCATGGCCCCCATAGACTCATTACGTGTTTGCTTGGCCATGGGGAGTGGTACTATTAGGAGGTGTGGCCTTGTTGGAGGAAGTGTGTCACTGAGGAGGGGGGCTTTGAGGTTTCCTACACTCAAGCTACACTCAGTGTGACAGTCTCTCCCTGCTACCTGCAGATCAAGATGTAGACTCTTGGCTCCTCCTGCACCATGCCTGCCTGCATGCCTGCCTGCCTGCTGCCTGCCTGTCTGCTGCCATGCTCCCCACCACGATTACAATGGACTAATAATCCTCGGAACCTGTAAGCCAGCCCCAACTAAGTGTTTTCCTTTATAAGAGTTGCTGTGGTCACAGTGTCTGTTCACAGCAATGGAAATCCCAAGTAAAACAGCAGGTAAAGACACCAAGGACAAAACCGATATAAAAACAGCTTTTAGCAGCTATCTGTGGGGAAAACAGCACAAGGACACAGTTAAGTCTGGAGTCCTACAGCACAGCCAAGGGAGCCATGTGGAGGTGGGTCAGCTAAATGGAGATGGCAAGTCCTAAAATAGACTTCGGAGTTAACGGGATACTACTGGGAGGGCTTTTAACTTTGGGGGAGAGTCCAGAGATTAAACTCACTGCTGAACTGAGATGAAGACTGATATTTATACGGTATTTTTTAGGTTAGCAATCTGTTAAAAGTATCAGTCAATATTCTAAATGTCTTTAACAAAGCACAGTATACAATGTAAATGGACAAATCATAAATGTAAAGCGAGGTGAAGCATCACAAAGTGAACACCTTAGCACTCTCTACAACATGGCTTTAAAAAGCACATCACAGCATCCAAGGAACCCTTGTCTCCTCCCCGCACAAGGGGACTAGTATCCTGGCATAATGGCTTCACCTAGTTGTGAACATCATACAAATCTTACTCTCTATTCTGTCAGGTGTGTGCACACATGTGTACGAGGCCAGCACTGGGTGTTTTCCTCAGGTGCTCTTTGCTTTGCGTGTTTTGTATGTCTATTTACCATGTATATACCTGACACCCATGGAGGTCAGAAGACAGCATCAGACCCCTAAACCCAGAGCTGTGGACAGTAGTCAGCCAGCATGTACATGCTGAGAATTGGGCCCTCTGCAAGAGCAATGGACATTCTTAACCAGAGTCGACCCACCTCCCCAGCTCTGGATTTGGACACACACAGATTTCGACATGGAGTCAGGTCCGCGTGCCTGCCTCACAATCTCCCTAGCCCCTACTTTGTTTCTTGAGACAGCATCTGGCTATATAATCCAGGTTAGCGTGAAAGTCAGAGTCTCCTGCCCCACCGCCCAGTTCTGGGATTACAGGCAAATATTAGCACGTGTGGCAACCTGCTGCAAAGTCTTTTCACTCAATATCATGATTCTACGACTGATCCATGTTCAGCACAGTAGAAATACACTGTAGAAATATTTATACATTCTACATGGGTGGGCATCACAAATGTGTCCTAGAGACAGAAACTGACACACACACAACTGGATGAGTCACGGACTGTCACAATACTTGTGCCTACTGGCCATCCCTCTGAAGGAGAGTGTGTCCCTCACCCTAGCTGGTACCCAGCATCACCGGCTTTTACTTTAGCCATGTTAGAATGTGTGGTTTGGATTTGAGTTTCCCTGCGCACTGAGTTTAAACAACTTCTCATGGATAGTGAGAATTCGGTACACTCTTTGTGATGTCCACAAAAGGTACAGATTTGGAATTCTGTACACACGTGAGCAGATAGCATCAGTTATGTGAATATACAGCAATCACTTCCATCTTGGGCTCATCTTTTTCTTAATGGTGTCTTTTGAAGAACAGGAATCCTTAATGTTATACTACATCAAATATTTGTAAGCCCCGCCCCCCCGGTATGGGACAGGGTCTCAGAGCTGCTGCTCTGGGGATTCGTCTCTGCCTCCCACTTGCTTTGGGATTATAGACATGCGGTAGCTGATGGCCTTAACACGGGTCCTGGGGAGCCAAACTTGGGTCTTCATGCTTGTGTGGCAAGCGCTTTCCTACTGAGCCATGTCCTCGGCCTATCCTCTGAATCCCTCAGAAGTACGCCAGAGCTGGAGAGGTGACTCGGCAGTTACAGCACTGCTGCTCTGGCAGAGGACCCAGGTCCAATTCCCAGCACCCATAAGGTGGCTCCCAGCCATCTGTAACTGCAGTTCCGGGGCTCTGTTTCCCTTCTCTCCTCCACAGGCACTGCATGCATGTAGTACACAGACACACATGCAGACAAACACCCACACACAGAAAATAGCCTTTATCTCACACAGGCAAACACTACAAGAGCAAACAGAAGTCAGGGCCACGGGTTGCTGTTGATGCTAGCAGACCTGAAGATGGAACTCTCCAAGCAGTGAGACTCACCCACAGAAAACACACTCACGGGACTTGAGATGCCAGATTCTACCACACAAAGGCAAAGATCACCAAGCAGCAGATGAATCTGTGGCTAACAAGAACACCCTTGTTGCTGTTAATATTTAATAAAAAGGGGCCGCGCGGGCTGACCATCTAAATGGCGGCGGCTCTGCTTAGCTCTGCCACCAAGTTCCCCAGCCAGAGGCTGCGCATGTGCGTGCCACAGCTAAAAATGGCCAGAGGCTACGCATGCACCACAGCTAGAAATGGCCAGCCAGAAACACTGGCCCTGGCACCCACAAGACGCCAGCATGGGAGATGGCTCTCCCACACTGTCTCCACAAGGTTGGGCTGAACCCAGACCATCCCGCCATCTATACAGTACCAGGCAGAAATGAGACTCTAATGCTTAAAGATTATCCAAAGGCTAATGGATATATGTCTGATAAAGCTAAATTAACAAGATGTCCACACAATTAGAGGTGTTAACCAATTAACTAACTTAGATATAAGTTGTTACCCAGGACTGCTCTCGGTACATGCACAGTTCCCCATCGCTCCTCCATCTCTGCCTCCCTAGCTTCTCCTTTTCCTCCCCTTACTCCTCCCACCTTAGCTCTTCCCAACTTGCCGGGAAAATTTCACTGCTGCACACGCCCCCTCCCCCCTCATTCCAAGGTCCGTTTCCATTACCCCCCTGGGTGCTTGTGTGTGTCCACTTTAGGCACTTCCTCGATCCAGGGCTTTGTAAATGTCCTACCAGACATTTGAGTTTTATTTAAAGGGAACTGAAGAGATGGCCCAACAGTTCAGAGTGCTTACTCCCTTTCCAGAGAACCCTGGACCCTCTAGAAAGTTCCAACATCTACATGGGGCATTTCACAACTGCCTATAACTCCAGCTCTGGAGAACCCAAACCTGTCTTCTAGCCTCAAGCACCTGTATAATGTGCATACAAGACACATAGAAATAATAATAATCTACAAAAGATTTTTAAAGCAGAAAAATCTTTTATTCAAAGTAAAATATTTCTGAGAAAAGGTGCACGCCTTTAGTCCCAGCACCCGAGAGGCAGAGGCAGTGGCTCTCTGTGAGTTCAAGGGCAGCCTGGTCTACAGAGCTAGTTCTAGGAAAGCCAGGGCTACACAGAAAAAACATGTCTTGAAAAACTAGAAAAGCAAAATTTAAAATATATAATAGGTCTGGAGAGATGGCCCAGTGGTTAAGAGCATCACATGCCTCCAGCTCAGTTCCCAGAATGCACAGAGTGGCCCAGGACTTCACCTCTGGTTCTAGAGGATCTGGTGACACTAGCCTGGGCTGGCACACGCACACACACTCACATAACACCCCTCCCTCAAAGCATGCATAAGTTAACGTAATATATACAATTTTTAAAAATCCACATCACTCAGCAGAAGCCATCAGGTTGTGTGAGCAGCAGAAGCCGTCAGGATTGTGTGAGCAGCAGAAGCCGTCAGGTTTGTGTGAGCTCTTTGTACCTTATTGTCCATAATCGTCCACTGTCCCTCAGGATTCTGCTTCAGAACGCAGTGGTTTCGAGAAATCATCAGAGGGCATACCTTTGATACCAGCTGGTATGTGACACCAAATCCCCGTCCAATAGTCACCTGAAAGACAAAGGCAATGTAAGACACAAGCAGTCACTATGCTAACAGGGAAGGTTCTTTGTAGTCTTACCAACAAGCAGCAAACACAAGTCCTGACTTATGAAACCAGACACCTGTGGATCCTAAACTGTTCATCTGCTATCCCCCCCAACCCCCTCCTCAGCTGCCACAGGAAGCCGCCACATAGAAAAAAGCAAGACGTTGTGTTAAGAGAACACTTAAGAGTTAACAGTAAGCAAAATGGAGGGGAAAAAAAGCCAGGTAGTGGCATACACCTTTAGTCCCAGTACAGGGGAGGCACAGGCAGGTAGAACTCTGCGAGTTCAAGGCCAGCCTGGTCTACATAGTGAGTTCCAGGACAGCCAGGGCTACACAGAAAAACCCTGTCTCAAAAACCAAACAGAAGACAACAACAGAAGGGTTAACCATGGAGGGCTGGGAGACAGCTCAGTCTAAGAGCACTGGCTCTTCCACAAGACCAGGCTTTTTCTCCCAACAGTCACACGGTGACTTACAACCATCCGCAACTCTAGACGGAGCAGATCTGATGTCCTCTTCTGCCCGTAACCCCACCCCAGGCTCATACACATAAAGTAATTTTAAAAAGAGCTAATCTAAACTCTCTGGCTAGTACAACCCTGAAAGGTCATTTGCTTTACCGTGGGTAAGATGGGGGACACACTACTGTCAGCTCATCCAGAGCTCGGCCTTTTCTTTCTTTCTTTCTTTCTTTCTTTCTCTCTCTCTCTCTCTCTTTTTTTTTTTTTTTTTTTTTTTTTGGTTTTTTGAGACAGGGTTTCTCTGTGTAGTCCTGGCTATCCTGGAACTCACTCTGTAGACCAGGCTGGCTGGCCTCGAACTCAGAAATCCGCCTGCCTCTGCCTCCCAAGTGCTGGGATTAAAGGCGTGCGCCACCACCGCCCGGCTGAGTATGCCAGGCCTTGGGGTTTTCTCAGTCAGTTTTTCAGTTGAGCTTGGTTCTGCCCTAGGTTCATCAGGAAATCTCCAATCCTCTTCTGACAGTTGGGGAGCGTCTCCCAAGTCACCATCCCTGCCTGTACTCCCAGGGCCTGAGCTTGGGTGTGTCATCTCAATGGGTCCGAGAGGGCTCCCTGTTTATTGTTATAGCTGTCTTACTAAGAGAATAAAAATTAAGTTCTTAGGGGTGTTTGAAAGCAGCAAAACAACAAAGTCGAATCGTGGGTTACAAGCTGGAGGCTTGTGTTCTGCTTGAGATGGCTCTCCAGACTGTACTCGCTCTCACTCTGTGTTCTGCTCCAGTTCTCCGAGCACTTCTCTCTTGCTTCCACAAGGTCAAGTCATGTACCAGCTTCCCAGTTCTAGGAAGGTTACCGTGGACGTGTGGCACCGGCTATCATAGTTACCGTGGACGTGTGGCACCGGCTATCACAGTTACCGTGGACGTGTGGCACCGGCTATCACAGTTAC
>NW_021604628.1:759196-792831 GCF_004785775.1 Grammomys surdaster | reverse complement strand
TGTGTGGCACCGGCTATCACAGTTACCGTGGACGTGTGGCACCGGCTGCCACAGTGCTCCAGTACACTGCCAAGTTATCCTCGACCTGAGAAACCACTTTTTTTTTAATTTTTAAAATTGTATTACCTTTACTTTATGTGCACTGGTGTTTAGCATGCATATGTCTGTGTGAGAGTGTCAGATCTCGGAGTTACAGTTGTGAGCGGCCATGTGGGTGCTGGGATTTAAACCCCAGTCCTCTAGAGGAGCAGTCGGTGTCCTTAGTCGCTGAGCCATCTCTCCAGTCCCATGGCCACATTTCTTGACCCTCCTCTCCCTTAAGATTACTGTGCTGTGCCTCTTTCTATACCTGACCAGCTGGCAAAAGTGCGTTCAAATGCAGGACGTGAAGCTGACTTTATTCACTATCATCTTGTTAGTTCACCCTGTCACACTGCCTTGGTGAGGCTTCTTTTATCTTTTGATCTGCCATCAGACAGACAGACAGACAGACAGACATAATTTTCCTTCTAGCTTTAGATTCCCATGAAGCTGATATGGCAGTTGATATTGTACCTTCAGTCAAGACATAGAAAAAATAAAGTTAGATGGGGATTGGAGAGGTGCTTAGTAGCTAAGAACTCATAACTCCAAATCCAAACTCAATGCCCTCTTCTGGCCCTTGCAGGCACCTGTACACACGGGGGTATACACTCTGCAAAGTCTAGTCAGTAGTCTACAACTAAACTCCTTGAGTCCTGGGTCTGTGCTTACACAGAACAGCTTGGGTTTCTGTAGAAGATAGTCATGAAGCTCAGATCCCCATCCGTCAGTCATACTTCCTGTACACCTGTCTAATCACAACACGCAGGGAAGGGAACGAGGGTCTTCTGAGACCCAGGTCTTACAGTTTGTTTTCTGTGCTTAAGCAATCTTTTGACTGACTTTACAGTGACCTTAGCAGAAAACAGCCAAGGTTACGGCTTTCTCTTTTCCTGTTTGAGACAGGGTCTCACTATGTAGCCCTCCACTGGCCTGAACTCTCTGTAGACTAGGGTGGCCTAGAACTCAGAGAACCTCCTGACTCTGCCTCCTGAGTTCTGGAATTAAAGTCATGGTCTATGGTTTTCTAAAACATGCCTTCGTTCCTCCTTTTGTAAATACTTCAGAACCATATCTTTAAGCTCCTTAAAGACCAGCGGGTATTTAGGGATGGTCTACTGTGTGCTCACTATAACATCCCATCACTGGTAGCTGTTCTAGGGGACGTATTCCATATTTCATGTGACACGATGGGAGAGACAGTCCGACTGCCATCAGGGAAAGCAGCACAGAAGAGCGGATAAGCATCTTGTTCTGAAACGGACTTAGAATCCAGAGGAAGTAAATGTCCTTCATCCTCCCCTTCGCTGTCCTGGGCTCCCCACGGCAGCCGCTCCACCTCCAGCCCTTTAGTCCAGACACGGATCTAGATGGATGCTCTTGGTTTTGACCGCCCTCACCAGCCCCGTCCTCCTCTGCAGGGCTCTGATGCTGAGAGAACTAGTACACACTCGGGAGCCATCCCAGCCCTTCCCCTTCCAACTCACTCACAGCACAATCCTGGAACCCAAACACCAGAGAAGCAGGCAGGTGGCAGGCAACAGGCACAGCTGTTCCCTGCAGGGCTGCAAGTGGCTCACCTGCGATCAACCCCTGCTCATTTGTGCTTACACCAGACTTTCCAGATTGGTTCAGGAAGCTTAAAGACAGATAATTAACTAAAGGATTCCCTTCAGTGTGATATGAAGATCCATGTTCTTAGATTTTTATCTGCACAACGCAGCTTTGAGGGGAACTGGAAAGGCAGGAACTAACCCACCTTAGCTGTTATGATTGGCTGATAGCAGGCACACGCCTCTCAAAACCCACCTGGACTATCACCACCTGAGAGCCGCAGTCAGATCTCATCCTGGCATTGATTCTAACTCTTTATACACGCTGTAGGCTATGCTCCAAGTGCTGCCAACAGCCTGACTTGGCGGGTCACCAGGCAGGCTTCCCTTACACGCAGGGCCCCCACCCCCAAGGCGGGTCAATCCTCACAGTCTCCAGCTTTCTCCTGGTTTGTCTGAGTCTCGCCCCATAGATGTAATTCCACGGAGATCGATGGAACCGTGTAGAACAGGTTCAGTAGTGCTTTACAATCAGTCCTCTTGCCCTTGTTACCCTAGGGCTGCCAAGCTATTCCAGAGTAATAGATTAGTCCACAGAACTGAGTCTCTATGAAGAAATCAACACTTAAGTTTCCCTACAGGGGTGTGAGAGCCTAGTAAATGCTCGGGATCAGATTAAGTAATGCAGAGGGAAAAAAAAAACTTATAGGTAAAAATAAGCGGCCCTCTAATCCCTAATTTAAAGCCAGACTGGCTCTAGAATATTGCTAAATAAGCCACACCTTGGTCCGACACCCAGACGGTCTCAGGTTCCTTCACGGTGTAAACTCTCTTTCTCTGGTTCAAACCATAAATTCCTATGTTTGTCTCTCAACTGAGAATTATCACGGCTTATCAGAAAAATCTAACCTTACCAATTCACCGAATTTAACTTATATGATGTCTGAGGGTTACTATTCTTGCAAGGAAACACCGTGACCAAAAAGCAAGTTGGAGAAGAAAGGTTTTGTTTTGTTTCAGCTTACACTTCTGAACTGCAGTCCACCATCAAAGGAAGTTAGGATAGGAACTCACACAGGGCAGGAACCTGGAGGCAGGAGCTGATGCAGAGGCCCATGGAGGGGTGCTGCTGACTGGCTTGCTTATAGAACCCAGGACCACCAGCCCAGGGATGGCCCCACCCACAATGGGCTGGGCCCCTCCGTATCAATCACTAATTAAGAAACTGCCTTTCAGCCGGATCTTACGGAGGCATTTTCTCAATTAAAGATCCCTCCTTTCAGAGGATTCTAGTTTGTGTACCAAGCACACATGACCAACATTCAGTACTCCACAGGCTTCCCAAAACCCCAAGGGTTCTACACTGCAATCCCATCCGTGACCCACTTGTCTTTCCAGAGCTGACTGCAAGGACGCAGCGCACCCCAGCACCTCTTCCCCCCACTTAGAACTTTACCTCCCCTTTTGACTTTGTTTCTAATTTTGCACTTATGGAGCTGAAGATACAGCTCATTTGGTAGACTCCTCGCCTTGCAAGTACGAGTCCCTGGGTTCGGTCCCCAGCACCAGCCCTTTAAGTCTGCATTATCCAATACTGTGAGCAGTTTCTGGAAAGAAGGCTGACTCTCTCTGACCCACGTCGGGGATGCAACCGTGACCCACCCCGACGCTCCAATTCTCCTCGGAGAGGGAATAGAAGACTTTTTTTTTTTTTTAAACATTACAGCTCGAGGGTTTTAGGCAAGCCACCCTTAAATCACACTTTAAATCAGCCTTCCGGGAGTCCATCTTCAGACTCCCTTGGACAGGTTCGTCAATGGGGACGCCTCTGCCTCAGTTTCCCCGTCTCAGCTGGGTCACCGCAAGGCTCCGAGAGACTTTTGAACGGTGACCCTGCCTGCTCTCGACCCCATCCTTCTCGCTGGGAGGCCCGCGTCCGTTACAGCGGCTCCGGCACGGGCCCCGCTCCCGCGCAGCCGCCCTCCAGCTCGGGCCTCAAGCCGCGGCCTCGCCTGGCCTCGCGGCCCGGTCCCTCCAGGCCCTGAGGTGGCCGGAGCCCGCTGCCGCCTCGGCGTCTCCCGACAGGCCGTGTGTGCCGTACGCGGCGCCGCTCCGCAGCCTCCCCGCTCCCGCAGCCCGCCAGGCCGCTCGTCCTCACCTCACTCCCCGCCTCCAGCTGCAGCCACTCACGGTCCATCCCCAGCCGCCGCAAGCACCAGCTCCGGCAGGCCGCGATCTGCCCCGAGACCAAGGGGTCGGCCTCGCCCATAGCCCGCTCGGCACCGGGGCAGCGCTCAGCAACCAGCCAAACTCCAGCCCGGGCTCCGGCCGCCTCCGAGGCGCCTCTCGCGCACCATACCTAAACACCAGACAGAAGCAATCGCCCGGGGATCGGCGGCTCTGCGAGCGCGGGCCCGCCCCTAGGCTGGGAAGGCGGCCAGTGCGCGTGCGCAGCGGGAAGGCCGCGGCGGCTGGGCGGGAAGGGCGCGGGTGTGAGCCAGAAAGGACGAGCCTAACGCCTGCTGCGGACCGAGACCAGCCTCCAAAACCGTAAAACGTCAACTAATTGGGCTTGGAGGATGACTCAACGAGTGAAGTTGCTTGCTGCCAAACGTGGAGACAGGAGTTCGATGCTCAGGCTTTACCTGCATGGTGGCTGGGGGATGAGGGGGATCGGACCCTTCAAATTGGCCTCTGACCTCCACATGCGCACCCTAGCGGGTTTGTGTGTGCACACACGAATAAACACTTAAAAACTAGAGTAAATAGCAGTAAGAAACACTCTCTTTCCTGGGGTTCGTGAGTATAATAATGACTTATTTCCCAATACCGTCCTCTCCACGCTCTCCAAAGCCACTGTCCCCAGATCCAGCAGCAATAAACCGGAACCTCTTATTACCTACCACCCCACCCCTTTTGTCTTTGGCAGGGTGTGGTGGAGGATGAGGAGGTCAAGGGTATCCACCTTTACACAATGACTTTAGAGGCCAGCCTCGGATACGAGACCGTGTCTCCAAAACAAAAATTGCTTTATAACCACGTTCTGATGGTGGCACAACCATTTTATTTAAAACGATATCCTACTTTGAGTTGGGGGTAGGAGATTCTGAACATTGAACGCACCGTTAAGCATGCTCTCTGTAGCTGAATTATCCCTCCGCCTCATTATATAGCCCACTTTTGAGTGGTTTCTACAACTCTGATCACTGTAAAGTTGATTTGGTCGATTCCTATTTAACATTTTTTTTTTGCATGACCTCATTTTGTTACTGAATTTTTAAACATTAGACCAGGCAAATCTGTAGAAATGAATCACATTACCTGGGGCTCATACAGGGTTACAGAATGAATGGAAATGGGTTTGAAGGGGTTGAGGAGAGGATGCTACTCTCCCTCTTCTCTCCACCCCGAAGTTTGGTTGTCTGTGGTTGTTTAATGTATGGGTAGAGGTGTTTTGCCTGCGTGTATGTCTCTGAGTCAAGTGCAGACCTGATGCCTGCAGAAGCCAGAAGAGGTTCAATCCCCTGCAACTGGAGTTCAAGGGTTGTGAACCACCATGTGGGTGCTGGGAACCAAACCCATGTCTTCTGGAAGAGCAACTCATTTTAATCATGCCGGATGATGTTGATTTTTAAAGGTTTCCAACACTTTTTTTTAAAAGATTCATTTATTTATGTATTTATTTTATGTATATATGAGTATACTGTTGTTGTCTTCAGACACACCAGAAGAGGGCACCAGATCACACTGCAGATGGTTGTGAGCCACCGTGTGGTTGCTGGGAATTGAACTCAGGACCTTTGGAAGAGCAGTCAGTGCTCTTAACCAGTGAGCCATCTCTCCAGCCCATGAGTTCAAATCCTAACCCTACTGTTTACTATAGGAGCTAAGGAAGCTTTTTGACTGCTCCAAACCTTACTTTCCCAACTTGGAAGATGGAACTGACAGTTGCTACTGTGTGGGTTCTTCTTTCTTCCACCCTTTCAATCCCCTAACACTAGATAGGAGAGAAAAGGGGACAGAAAGGAACGGTGACTGTGCTACTGTTAGACACTTCCTGCTGATTAAGGGCATTGAATTCCTTGGGGCAAGTTTGATCTTTGCTATCAGGATGGATAATTTCTTCTTTCTTTTTTCCTTCCTTCCTTCCTTCTTTTCTTTCTTCTTCTTTGTGCATAGCTATTTAACAAACCAAGACAACAACAACCAACAGGAACCAACCAACAACCCACCCTACCTCTTGCGGCCCTAGAATTTATAAACCCTCTGAAAAAGTCCCCAGAATTCCAAATGTCACACAATCACAGAAACTCTCTGCTACTGGCAAAAGAAAAAAAAAAATCACACACCTACCAAAGCACTAGCACCCCAGCAGCACTAGTCAGCCTCTGTGGACAGTCTGAAGCAGCCTCATATCCCACACCTGGGACTAAAACAAACAAACAAATATTCTTACCATATTTCTTTCTTTCTTTTTAAGAAACCAAAACCCCAAAATTGTCACTACAGAGAGAGATGCTAACGACAGCACTCACTTATGGAGCTGTTTGGAGGATAAACTCTTTTTTTTGTTTTGTTTTGTTTTGTTTTTCAAGACACGGTTTCTCTCTATAGCCCTGGCTGTCCTGGAACTCACTCTGTAGACCAGGCTGGCCTCGAATTCAGAAATCTGCCTGCCTCTGCCTCCCAAGTGCTGGGATTAAAGGCGTGTGCCACCACTGCCTGGCTTTTCTTTTTTTCTTTTTTTATTTTATTTTTAATTTCATTTTTTTATTTTTTTACTTTTTATTTTTTAAAAATTATTTATTTATTTTATATATATGAGTACACAGTAGCTGTCTTCAGACACACCAGAAGAGGGCATTGGATCCCATTACAGATGGTTGTGAGTCACCATGTGGTTGCTGGGAATTGAACTCAGGACCTCTGGAAGAGCAGTCAGTGCTCTTAACCTCTGAGCCATCTCTCCAGCCCTCTTTTTTTTTTAATTTTTTAAATTTAATTTTTATTTATTTTTTTTGGAGGATAAATTCTTGTCAGATGTTGCTGGTCCTTGGTGAATACATGATCACTGTTGGCTACCATTGCAGGACACTGTAGTCTCAGCGTCTGCAGTAGCTGCCTCCTACCCCTGTGCTGTATCTTCATTTTTATTTATTCTGTATCATCATCATCACCAGTGGCGCTGAGGATAAAGCCGGAGACTTGTGCATTCTAGCCAAGACTTAGCCACTGAGCCACACCCCAAGGCCTCACCTGTGACATTTCTACCCTCTGTTATCCAAGAGACATAAAAATAAGAGTTTTCTCTCTTTAAGCTGGTAATATTATAAAGAGATCCCTTCAGCTTTAGACTTTTATCAATAAGCCACATCCAAGAAAGACATGTCTTTGAAAAACCTAAACCAAACAGTTCCCTTTGTGAGCAGGGGTGAGTCACTGGGCTGCAGATTCGCTAATGATGTGAACTGGGCTTCCCTGCATGGGGTTCGGCGGAGGTGAGCCAGAAGGCTTTTTCATTACATCTTGAAAGACAGGGCTGGGTAAAAAAAGGAAATCTTGATGTGCCTGTCTGAGGCCTGCCTTCTCCGTTCCCTCCTCTGCTCTCTCACCAGCCAGCTTTATAAGGGAAGCCTGCATTTACCTACCCTAGAGCTACTGTGAGGGAGGATGCAGACAGACACCTGAGGTTTCTGGATACTGGAGGGTGACTTCAGGGTGAGGTCCTCCTCCCTCCCCCAGGATGAGCCAATCTATGTGTGTCTGGTGTGAGCAGGGAGCTAGGTCTGAGGGAGGGCTCTACATTCTAGCTGGATCTACCTTTTATCTGACTCTTTTCTTCCACACTCCTCCGCACCCAGCTGGAGCCAGCTTCAATCGAATGGGAAACACTAGACCCCCTGCTAAGGCCTGCAACTGCAGCTATTCCTCTACCTAAACTCTGCTAAGCTACACATATTCCCATTCCACCCAAACTGGAAGCTTGGAGTGGAAAATTACTAACAGCCAAGCTGGCCCACGGGGTCATGTTTCCGACGAGCTTGAAAATGAACAGGAGGTGCAGAGACGAACCTCCTCACAATGACTGTTGAGGAAAAGACAGATGGAAGTGAGGGCAAGCCAGGCTCTAGATGGCACAAAGGAGTGACAGTCAGTTATGAGGACAGGGGAGGAGGGGCTCTCCACAGCCTGTGAGCTGCTTGCACTCAGCGCTCCACCAGTGAGTCCCTTTCTCTGTGCTGACACCCTGCAAAGCCATCAGCTAAACTAATTGCTCCATTTCTACTCAGTCTCCAGTGTTCTTACTCTGGGGTGAGGATCAGTGCTTCTCCGGCGAAGGAAAGGAAGCCTTTGGTTTCAAAAGGGAAGTGTTTTATTTACCGACCGACTTACTTACAGACCAAGGTCAGAGTCTCATGTAGCTCAGGCTTGCCTTCAAGTGCCACACGTAGTTGAGGATAGCTTTGAACCTCTGACCCTCCAGCCTCTCCTCTAAGTGCTAGGATTGCAGGTGTGTATCACCACCTCTGGTTTATACAGTGCTGGGGCTCAACATCCATTGCTCCGCACACGGTAGGTAGGCATTCTACTAATTGAGCCTTGGGAAGAAAATGTCTTAGAAAAAAAAACCAGAGGGGTGTGTGAGTGTGTGTGTGTGTGTGTGCGCGCACACACACATGCATGCACAGGGGGGCGGGGTGTGGAATCTTCTTTAGACAACTTGTGTACTAAATGCTGTTTTATGTAAACGGAACTGTATAATATTTCTGACTCCTTGCATAGCGCTCCTTTTGTAAGTACTTACAATGAGCCATCAAGTTCCTTCCATTCTGGAGGTATCTGTAATCAATAATCAGGGTGGATATTTTAGAACAAACTCAGTTCGGTATATAACTGCCCCCCATTCCTTTTCTGGCTGGTGCTGGCCGAAACATCCATCAGCTTGTAGATGAAAATGTGGGCTGAGAAACTCTTCTGAGCTACTTCCTGGCAGAAGTCCCCAAGAACAAAACAGCACAGCTGGATCGGCAGCTCAGGGATGAAAAGTGCTCATTGTTCCTCTGCTGGACCCAAGTCCACTTCCAAGCACCCATACCGGACAGCTCACAGGTGCCATAACTTTTGGCCTCAGAGGGCACTTCCGTGTATGGCAGACACACAGGCACACACATAAAAACGAGTCAATCACCAGAAGGTCCTACTGAAGACAGGTTGCCAGTGGCCAATGGCAGGGAGTGTCAGTCCCACGCACACCTTCGCTTGCTATGGTGTGGCTGAAGACACTAACCAGGTGAACCAGGAGGAAGCCTGCGTGCTTCCTGACCCTGCCGCTGTCGTCCTTGGCTAGTTTCCTCTATGAGCAATGGACACAGGCCTGTAACCTCAGCATTTTGGGAAGCTGAGGAGGAGGATCATAGGTTCCAAGCCACCCTCAGCTATTTAGTGGGTCTGGGGCCAGGCTGGGTTACAACAGACCTTGTCTCTCATTCAGAACCAAGCGATGAAGGTTTTACACTCACTATTCGCATCCAGGGACTAAACAGGTCTGACTCTGGTTCAGGTGGTGGGGCTGTAGGCTCACCCAGCTCTCCCTAGCCTTTCCTCTAGCAAGAAGTCTTGAGTTTAGCCTCTTACCTCCTTTGGGCCTGAGAAACAATCTGAGTAAGGCTTTGTCACGATGTGGTCACGTGAGACCAGGGGCTCTGCCAAACAGCCGAGGAAGCAGGATACTCACTCCACAGTCTTCTCCTACACAGTGTAGGGTCTTGGCCTTTGCTTGTGTCCCGTGGGAATGCCACTGTTCTATATGAGGCTTGACCCATGTCTTTCTGAAGATTTTATTTCGTGTGTGTGTGTGTGTGTGTGTGTATGTGTGTGTGAATATGCCACATGAGTTCAGTGCTTCCAGAGGTCAGAAGAGGGCGACAAACCCCCTGGGGCTGGAGTTCCAGGTAGCTATGAATCAGCTGATGTGGGTGCTGGGAAGTGCAGTAGGCACTCTTAACTACTGGGCCATTTCTCTAGCCCCTGACTTCCCCCTCCACCCTATATTTACAAGTACCAGCAAACAAAACCAAACCAACAACCCAGGGAACAAAGAGTGAACTCAGGAGGCAGCTGCTCGCTCCGATGGAGGAGGAAAGGAGGAAACAGCATTTATTTACAGTCCGTTCAGTTTATCCACAATTTCCCGTGTGAACATAAAATTAAAAAAATAAAACCACCGCTCAGGAGCACAGGTCTCTGTGTTTACTCAGTCTGTTGGAGGGAGGGTCACGAGTCCTCGTCCTCGCCTCTGTGAAGGAGGCTACTGCGGCACAGGAGTGGGTGATGGGAAGGATGCCTGAGAAACAGCCTGGCTGAGGGAGCGAATTCACAGGGGTGAGGTGTGGCCTGAGGGGAGTGACACAGGAAGTGAGCTTCAGGGTGTCACCCCTGGGAACACTGCCTGACACCCCAAGGGGGTGATGGCTACTGGCCTCCATTTTCCCTTCTCCACGACCCAACACCAAAACTCTGGCTGGGTCCTTCTCTCCTGAGCTGCAGGGGGTGATGGTGGTAGTAGGGGATACTCAAGGCCACTTTTCAGGAAGAGCTCCCGGTCCTGGGGAAACATGGACCGTTCTCTTGGCACTGACTTGTCAGCCAGCTCTGTCCTGACCACAGTGCTGACTTACACTGAGAAGACAAAGGCTGGGGCCTGAGACCTGAGGGAGGTCTTCTGCCTCTACGGTCCTTCCTGGGGTGAGGAGAGGGAAAGGACACAGCATGCCTTCCACAGAGGCCGTGGAGGGATGGGAAGAAAGGGGAGGGAGAGAAGGCGGAGACACTGATTGTTGACTGGCTGCTGGCCACACCCTCCAGCCTCCTCCCCCAGGCCCCTCCCTTAAGCAAGTTCATCTGTGCTGATGACCTAGTTTGCCTTCACATGTCAATGCACGCTATAAATATAAAACCATATCTGCTACAAAGAGGACATAGATTTGTACACCTTTACCCATATACATAATAACACAATTTATACATAATGTCTTGGAGTGCTTCACCCTGGAAAAAGGGTTCCAAGAGGTGGTAAAAACAGAACTAAACAACCCTCTTTCTCCCTCCCCTGCCCTGGTCCCTCTCGAGAGACCATAGGATGCTTGGTCCCTGGGGTCCTTCCCAACCGGTTCTGATGGGTTAGTCTGGACATAAATTCAGACATGTGACAAAATGCTGATGGGCTTGTACACACACACACACTCACACACACACGCACACGCACACACACATTCAGTCATGTGCATGAGTGCGTACACACACATACATACACACTCGAGCACGCACACGCACATATGCACACTCACATACATACAAATTCATGCACACAAACACCCCACCCATGGGGGAACAGGAAAGGACAAACGACAAACGTACTTCCCAGCCCTGAGTGCAAAGGCCTCTCCTCAGGGTGATGAACATGGTGTCCCCTCCACCTGAGAAGGAAGGGCTCACTCAAGGTGTCATTGGCTCAGCTGGGACAGGAGGAGGAGGGGAAATGAGGGGAAGGAAGGGGGCCGGGGAGTGTTCTGAAAACAAAGTGTCTCTGACCAGTGGCCAGATCAAACTCAGTCACAGAAGCAACAGCATAGAGCCTAAAGTCCTATGCCTTGGGCATATTAGAAAATGTGTGTTTTCCTTGTTTAAAAAAAGAAAGTAAAAGAAAACATGCCAGCTGATTCCTGGGCGGAGCTGGCTGGTGCATATGGACACTGTGGGGCAGACCCAGGGCTCCCCTTCCTTTGTCCAGAGTCTTCCAGGGAAAGACACCTCTCACCTCCTCTTGGCCTTCTCCCCGAGCCGGGCCCATCCACATTGCACGGAATACTGACAGTCGTCCCGGACACACATCCAGAGACGAAGTGACGGATGGTGGGAAGTTAAGACCTGGGTGGCGGTGGTGGTGGTGGCTGCAGTGGGGGCGAGCTTTGTACAGCAGGAGTGGTTCCTGGCCGGGGGGGGGGGCCCACGGCTTGCATGGTGGCCACAGTGATGAAATTACCATCAGAGATGGGGGCGGTCTGGGTCCCCGGGGGAGACAGCACCTATCGGCGGTAGTGGTTGGGGGCGTCTGCGAACATGTACTTCAGTCTGTAGGCCTCAGCCAGCAGCAGCCCGATCTCCTCGTTGCCCCAGTGGATCGTGGGTAGGTTCTGCAGCAGCATGAGGAGGCCCTGCAAGGCAAGGAAGGCCTTTCAGCTCTTTGCAGCCTGTGCCTGAGGGGTACTTCCTCCTGGCCCACGTGAGCCCCAAAGTCCAGCCTGCTGCCTCCTAACAATCGTGCAGCCAGAGGAAGTCTGAGACGCCTCACAGAGTCTCTGACACACTGACATGTGCCTCCTCCAAGTGCTAGGAGCCGAGAATGAAGCCGGGACAGAGAGGAACCACCGCATGCTTCCCGCTGTGCAGGGCTGCTCTGACAGCAAGCTGTCATCTTTCCCTGTACCTGCTTCTCATCTGGACCTTGTTGTTTTGTTTTTTTTAGATTTCATTCATTCTGGCTATTCAGAACTGGGATATTTGTCTTTTTTTCTTTTTAATTATAAAAAGATTCGTCCTAGGGCGAGGGAGAAGGCTCGGATGGTAAGGTGCTCCCGTCAGGAGCAGGAGCCCCTGAGTTTGGTCCCAGTGCTGCAAGAGGTGGAGACGGGATGACTGGGGGTGGGGGGGCTTGCTGGCCAATCAGCCTCACCTAAACAGTGAGCCCCATTTCTCAGCGGAAAAGCCTGCCTCAAGAGGCAAGGTGAGCTGGAGGAATGCTCACATGCCATTCTCCCAGAAGATCTGGGTTCGATTGCCATACCCCCCCCCAGTACCCACATAGGAACTTAAAACCATATAACTCCAGTTCCTGGGGATCCAACACCCCTTTAGCCTCCAACAGGTTCCAGGTACACATGTGGTGCACAGACATACATGCAGGTAAAACACGCATATACATAAAAATATTTTTAAAAGTTAAGCCAAGTGTGGTAGTGCATGCCTTTAATCTCCCCACCCCCACACCACGGGCAGATCTCCGTGAGTTCTAGGCCAGCCTGTCTGCAGAGCAAGTTCCATAGCTAGCGAGTTCCAGGCCAGCCAAGCCTCCATGAAGAGGCCCTGTCCCAGCAACTTTCTTTGGCTTTGTTTATTCTCAGTGGGATGTGTGCTTGTGAGTGGAGTGCAGAGGTCAGAGGTTCTCTCCTCCTACCAGGTGGATGCCAGAGTTTGAACTCAGGTCTCCAGGCTTGGCAGCAAGCACCTTCACCCGCTAAGCCATCTCACTGGCCCTCTCCCACACCCCCTCTTACTGGAAAATTCTAGTATTTCTATAATGACTCCATGCTTTTGTGTAACTTGTAAACAAAATGCATCAACAAGACTAGCCCAGCTCGAGAGAAGGGCTATCTCTGGGATGGGAGTCACTTCCGACTCTAACCTAGCGTTAGTAGAAGCTTTCTAGATGCTTCTGAATAAACTCTATCTCTAGTCAACCTCTCCTTCCTTTTCCCTCCTCTCTCATGGTAAGAGGATTAGCTGTGAGGAGCCGCTCTGCCACCTGGTGGCAGAGACGGGAACTACAGCTTTCCACCTCTCCTGGCTCCCCATCCCACCACGGCTTAACAATCTTCGAGAAAGTTGGTGAAACCAAATGACCATGGCCAAGGGGCAGAGATGCTGGTCACAAGTCAGGTGTGCTTAGCCAGGGTGATGGAAGAGACACTGCCAGAACGGCACTGAGGATTTCCTACAAAGCGGTTTCTCAAGTCGAGTGTGTGTAGTCAGGTGAGATAACACAGAATCGAGCCTGTCTGTAGGGCAAGCATTAGAGGGAAGCCAGCCTAGGCCTTTTAGAGAAGAACACTACGGGGTCAACGCTCAGGCACATGCTGAAACCCAACCATCTCCAGGGAGAGGGAACTTGGCGGAGAAGGTACTGTTGTCACAAATGAGGACCGGGAGAAAGTGAGACAGAAGGTTCAAAAGGAGGGAGCCCTGGCTGCTCCTGCGAAGGATCCTGGTCTGGTACCCAGCACACACATGGTGGCTCACTGTCTGTTAACTGCAGCTCCAGGGGATATGATACCCTATTCTGGACATCCCAGGCACCAGGCACACACATGGTTACATACATACACGTGTTGGCAAGACACATACACAAAAATAAACCAAACAAAAATCTTAAAAATAATAAAGCGTGCAGAGTGATGGCGCCTCATGCCTTTAATCCCAGTACTTGGGAGACAGAGACAGGCAGATTTCTGAGTTCGAGGCCAGCCTGGTCTACAGAGTGAGTTCCAGGACAGAGAAACCCTGTCTCAAACAACAACAACCGTATCATTTTTTAAAAAGGAATTAATGGCAAATGGACTTAAAACTGTATCTGATTAGCTTGGACGTTGTGTGCAGACTCCCTCTGCAAGGTCCCAGTGGTCTCTGTGGGTGTCAGGTGGACTCAGCTGTCCCACACACCTTCTAACCAGGAAAGGACATCATAACTAGAGCATCCATCTGATGATGGCCCAGTGTCATCTTTCAAAATTCCAGCCTTGCCTGTAACTTGCTGAGAGTTCAACAACCCAACGGTCCCTCCTACTGCACTTGGGGATCTCCTGAGGGCTTCGGGTCCCCTCACTGGCTGCTTCTGTTCACAGTCTGAGAGCATTGGCCTTTCTCACGAGGATCCTCTGATCCCAGGGTTCCCTGACCTGTCAGAGCAGGGTTCAAACTGGCACCTCACCGAATGTCTGCACAGGACCTGCACTCAGGCAACAGTCGGTGACTGTATCCTTGATCAGGGACGGATCTGTCTACGCTTGCTCTGTGGCTGAGGCCTAAGACACCCCTCGCTTTGCAATGCTGTACTTTAAGAGCTCTGACCAGCCCAAGCCTGCCGGTACGCACCTGCAGTTCTGCACTCTGGGAGTTTTAGGAATGGGGGGGTGGAAGGAGGAGGAAAAAAGGTCAGGGTCATCCTCAGCTACACAGTCGGTTTGAGGCCGGCCTGTGCTACATGAGACCCGATAGATAGATAGATAGATAGATAGATAGATAGATAGATAGATAGATAGATGGATGGATGGATGGATGGATGGATGGATGGATGGATGGATGGATGGACGGACAGATGGAAGATAGATGGATGGATGGATGGATGGATGGATAGATGATAGACGATAGACAGACAGACAGACAGATAGACAGGAGCCTCAACTCTTTCTCCTGTAAGAGCTACACTGTAGAGCGGGCATCTCCAAAACGCTTGCATGGGACAGAATTGGAAGCTCCCACAAGACTGCCTGACACAGAAATCCCACGGACTCCCCTGTTCAATGTCTTATATGCATTTCAAGGGACTTTGAACCCTAGGCCTTGGGCCCTTTGCTCCTGCTCCTCCAAATCAGCTCTGAGCACCTGAGGCCTGGTGCATCCTCGAGTTTACAAGATGGTTTCCTGGCGCCCAGAGCGAACAGCCTCTGTCTGGGTGCAGGTGACGACAGAGCTAAGAGCTGCTTAGACAGATGAGGGAGCTGCTGTCAGCCTGCCCATGGTCTGGCACACCTGGCACACATCTGGATTTCTGGATTTTGGAGAAGTGTCCCCCATGTCTCAGTACCTGGCACATCACTGCCCACAGGAGGCTTGTCAGTCTCCAGGGGCACAGAATTCAGGGCTTTCCATTCAGGTCTGGTATCAACTACCTTTGGGACGCCATCCACTAAGTTTTACCTCTACAGCCTGCCTTGACAGTGTATTCTGCCAAAGGGTCAGAACAGAAACCATGGGCTGCAGTGAGTTACTCTCTTGGTCCTCCCAGCCTTGCTTACTGTTCCAAGGTTAGCCTTGGTTCAGGAGACCCAAAATCCATTTTATCACTGTGGGCTTGGTGCCTAACTTGGTGGAGTCGGACTCCCTGATGGGTTGGGACCAAAAAGTCAACACCCTTTCCATCCCCAGAGAGCAAGCAGTGCAGGTCAGGGCTGAGACATACAGAGCAGACTTTAGGATGCTGACACGGTGAGGAAGGGGCAAAACTTCACCTCTTAGACACACCCAAAGGTCTCCCCACAACCCAGCTCTTAGGTAGCGCGTTTGTCTAGTGAGTGAGGCCTAACTCCCAGCACCACAATAAATACCTTATTTTTAAAAAAGCAGTTTCGTTCAGGTCTTGCTGACCCGTGCCCTGCCTCACCCACGACAGTACCATGAGGTGGCGTCCTTCCCTCCTCTTCCCCAAGCTTATCTCTCGCTCCCACAGAGCCTTCCCTGGGCTACACTCTCAGCCAGGACACAGTGCCTTTGCTGACTGTGTCCTGCTGGTGTCTGTGTGGCTGGCTGGGGCTATAACGACTGTTCCTCTATTTGGCAAACACCAGGCAAGTTCAGTCTGGGGCCAAGTTCAGGGCAGGGCCCGTTGTCAGGAGGCCTTACGTCAGTAGGGAAGTGGACATTTCAGTCCTCACGGACTCTTGCATAATCCATCATCCCTCCCCCTAGGAGTCCCGCTTGCTTCTCTGCTTCTTCTAGGACTTGGACTGGCAGCCAGAGGGCTTTCTAGGCCTCCAGCTGCCAACTCAGATGCCCGGTACCCACCAGGGCTCGGGCCTGGCAAGCCAGTCCACAGCTGCATTTGCAAATGGGATCTTAACTGTTGAGCCATGTTGCCTGCCCCCTAAACCAAAGGATTCCAAGCTCACATGTCTAGTCCACCCTGTCTCCGAGAAACTGGGCCACTAACGCTGACATCTGTACATTGATTTGACCAGTCATCTCTATTTGAATGCATAAAGTTCTTTCTCTTCTTTTGCAACAGGGCTTTATGTAGCCCAGGCTGGCCTCAAACTTACAACATAGCTAAAGATATACTCGAACCCCTAACCCCTCCCTCTGACTTCCTCGAATGCTGGGGTTACAGTGTATACCACCACACCTAGCTGACATTTCAAATTCAGCATTTCCAACACCAAAGCCCTGACCTCTCTCCACACCTGCTCCTCAGCCTCCATCCAAGGGTCATTCTGGTCCATCTTTCTGCATCACAGTGCAAACCCAGCCCATCAAAGAGCCTGGGCTCTGGATACAAAAGACCTCAAATATGGCCACGTACACCTCTGCTGTCACTACCCATGGCCACGGCCCTCAGAGAACTACAGCAGAGTCCTGGGCGGCTGCTGTGCCCACGCCCCCAGCTCTGGACACTGCGCAGAAGCAGAGTAGTCTTCAAGACTTTATCTCCTCCATGCCCAAGGCCCGCCAGGAACAGCCAGGGCGCTCGCGGCAACTTCTGCCCTACCTGCTCTGCTCTTCCACTGGCCGCCTGCTCAGGCCTCACAACCCCTTAAACAGCCAAACTTATGAGTGACTGAAAGCCCCCACGCCAGTCATCCCCCTGCCCCAGAGGCCATACGGCTTGCTCCCTCGCCTTCCTCTTTGCTTAAATGTTGTCTTCTTGGTGAACTTATCCTGACTGCTTCGCTTGAAACTGCAGCCTCCCCTCCTACCGCTAAGGCTGGGCCTTGCGGCGGTGTGTACCCCAGCATCTCCGTAAGCCCCCTGACCCTCTGTCTACCGCCTGTCTTCCCTCAGCACGTGGGCTGTGAGAACGGCCCTCTGCTTGCTTCTCTTCCCAGGATGTCCTGGGCCTCCATGGTGACTCACAGGGTATGCCTGTCAATGAACAGCTTAGGAGTCTCTTGGGCCTGTGCAACCATTCTGCAGCCCTTCTGGCACTGGGGAGACCTTAGGGCCCCAGGAGCCTCCACAGCAGCGCCTTCTGCACACTCACCTGAAAATCTTCCTCATCCAAAATCTCCTTCCTCCACTTGATCAAGAAGGCGGCGCACACATAGAGGTGGAAGTGTGAGAAGCCTTCTGGCTCAGACTGGGAAGGAAAAGAAGAGTCAGGCAGGCCTCAGAGCCCCAACTGTGAACCCCTCCCTTCCCAGGGAAACCAGGGAAACCCAGCCTAAAACCTCTTATGTGACAGAGAACATGGGCTCAAGAGATTACCAAAGGCCGCAGCAGACAGGACGAAAGTGGGCAGAGGCTTCACAGGGTGTTGGGGCCAGCGGGGAGAGCGGGGAGAGCGGGGAGAGGCGGGGGTCCCTCCACACCTGGTATGTGTCCCACAGGCGGATGGTACAGCGTAGGGGAAGCTCCCTCATCAGCAGGTTGTTCATCCACCGGAAGGCAAACTGCAAGTACTCCACCTCGTACCTCCTGAAGTGACTGTGTACCTGCTCTGAAAGCAGCAGGAGATCAGGGGCCACCAGCAGGCCTCAGGGGCCGGGCGGGCGGGTTCTCCTCCTTGCCAGCCCCTTCCCCTCCCGCTGTGGCTGACCCAGGGCTGTGGACTGGGAAGGGGAGGAGAGGCACTGGGGCAGAGCTATGGGGGAACTGAGATTTGGTGACAGAATGAGGTGGAAAGACCTTGGGATGACAGCGGAGCTCACGGCCTTCCCACTGAGCCGTGAAGACAGTGCAGCGGGGTCACAAGGACGGGCTGGGAAAGGAGCCAGGAGGACCAAGTGCCAGTGCTCAGGTGGGGACTGCACTGGGGAAGTCCTGCCCTCTCGACCTACCATCGATCCGGCTGACGAGCTCTTCCAACGCCTTGACCTTCTTCTGGATCCCTGGTTGTGCAAACGTGTAATTATCCTGCGAAGGACACGGGGCCTGGAGTGAGCAGAGCCCAAACCAGCTGCCTTCCACGCCTAGATAAGAGCTCAAGAGACACAGGCTGCTCTGTCGTTACTGCTGGTGTGTGTATGTTCCTGTACATGCATGTGTGTGTGTGTGCATGTGTGTTTGCGTGTGGGCGTGCGTGTGCATGCACGAGTGCATGCCAGCATGCCTGTTACCCAGGCCAGGGAGACTTCAGGTATCATCCCTCACAAATGGTCCCTCTTGCTTTTTGAGATGGGGTCTCAGTGAGACTGGAGCTCAAGAGTCGGCTAGGCATCTCCCCAGTGCTGTCGCCACAGTCCCTGAAGCATATTTAAAAGTGGACCGGGGGCTAGAGAGATGGCTTGGGAGGTCAAGAGTGTGTACTCTCTTCCAGAGGACCCACTACGGTTCCTAGTGGCTCACAACTACTTGAGACCCCAGACCCCAGTGATCCAACACCTCCAGGGTCCACGAGCACCTGCACTCATGTGCACATACCCACGTACAGACACAGGACTGAGAATAACATAAACGGGCTGGAGAGACAGCTCAGCGCTTAAGAGCACTGGCTGCTCTGCCAGGAGGACCCAGGTTCAAGTCCCAGCATCCACATGACAGCTCACAGCTGTCTGTAACTCCAGTTCCAGGGGATTCAATACCTTCACACAGACTGATATACATGCAGGCAAAACACTAATGTATATAAAATAAAAAGTAAAATATTATATATATATAATATGTACTATATATTATATGCTATATAAATAGTATGCATGTCATATATATTATACATATTATATATCATGAACATATATTTTAGAAGTTCACCAGTGCTGACAGCTAGTGATAGTGTTTGGGAACAAAGGGGTCCCTAAAAACGTAGCGTCTGGGGAAAGGCTGGAGGAGCCAGCCCTGCACTGGGCTTGATCCGCGGGATCTGGGTACCCAGCAGGGAGCAGGGGCCCTCTCTGACATCGAGTGCAGCACAGACCCAGAGGGATGCTAGACCACTATCTAGTGAAGCTACTAGAAGAGGCAGAGGCGCACTGGCGGGGTGGGGGGGGGGGGGTCTACCTCACACAGAGGAGCAAGACGGAAGTGGGAGCCTGACGGAGGGAGCGCCGGCTTGGGGGGGGGGGCGCTTACCTGGATTCCGTCCAGGAGTTTGCTCATGCACCAGAAGCTGTCGGCTTCAATGCTTCGCAGCATGTCCTGGGACAAGTTGGTCACGTCGAAGTTCTCCACGTCCTCCTCTGCAAGACAAAAGGGTGAAGAGGCTCCAGAGGCTGTATCTGAAAACAGAGAGAGGGGCGTAGAGCCCTCTGTCTGCCGTGGGGTTCTTCAGGCCCCAGAAGCAAGGGACTTGATGTGGACGGACAAGCCTGCCCTTCTGCTCGCGTGTGTCTCAGAATTCCCGGGGGTCTCATAACACCGACTGGGCCATTTCTCACTCCAACCCAGCATACCTCACGGTCCCTTGGCATTTATCATTAGATTTTTTCTTAATGACCACTCTGGACTACTGCTCAAAAAGCTATACCCAGCTCAACCTCAGGAACAGCCTAGAGAAATTCTGATTATAGACACTCAGTGAGCTACCTACCACATTCATAGGACAACTGGGTCAGAGCCCCCTGCTCAGCAGAAGGATGGGCTCCCTGAGTGCTGGCATCAGACATGTATGAAGGACGGTGAGCCAAGCATGCGGGTGCCTCTAGGACTAACTTCTATCGTGTTGGTGTTTCCCCCTGCTAGAGGATACCCCACCTCCCTCATGCACATGGTTCTGTTGACATGTACCCTTGTGAAACACCCTTATCTTTCTATCACCATCTTAGAGGCTCTGCAAGACCATACATACACCCACAGCACACAAAAGGATACCAGGAGTTACATAAAGTGTCCGTTAAGTCTGAGCACAGGGCCTCTTTCAGAGAGGAACACTAATTTAAAAGTGTGTGTGTGTGTGTGTACGCGCGTGTGTGTGTGTGTGTACATGTGCCTGTGCGTGTGCCTGGTGGGACCTGCAGAGGCCAGAAGAGGGTGTCAAGTCCCCTGGTGGAGTCACAGGTGGAAGAGCAGGAAGCTGTCTTAACCACTGGGCCATCTCTCCAGCCCAACTGTCTTCTAACTTCTCATGGAAATTCCAGGTAGTAGCAGGGACGAGAGGCTATCTGGTCCAAGGCCCAAGCAGATGGGACAGGAAACTTAAAGAAGGCCACGGACTTCCCCTCTGTGATGATTCTGTACCTAATCCTTCTTGCCATAGAGAAGGAGCAGTGAGACAGGCTCAGCCTGCACACAAATGGAGCGGCTGTACGCCTAGCCGAGGCCCCTCAGCGCTGCACAAAAGGCAGCTTCTCTCCTTAGACCCGTGGGCACTACATTCAGTCCCTTGCCCGTGTGTGGCGAGGGGGACACAGTCAGCTGACCACATACACTCAGGGTCCCAACATTTAACAGTTCCTGGATTCCGTTCTGCTTGAAGAATGGTGTTTTTTCAATCATATTTTATTTTGGTGCATGCGTGCGTGCATGTGCGTGCACATGTGCGTATGTGCATGTGTGTTGCCATTGCATATGCGTGGAGGTCAGAGGACAACTTGTGGAAGCCAGTTCTCTCCTAATATGAAGATCCTCCTGGACTCAGATCCTCACTCGGACCTGGCAGCAAGCACCTCTACCCACTGCGCCATCTCACCTGCCCAAGAGCTGTCTTTGTTGTAGCTTATATGAACATCAAGGGGTATTCAGAGACAGACAGAGACAGAGAGACAGAGGCTGGTGGAGACCATGGAGTACGGGGTCAGAAAAGCTAGGCTGTGAAGGAAACAGCCAGAGTTAACATATATAAAATGATAGCCTCCGCGCCTCGAGCACAGTAGGCACACAGATTATTTTAGATGAGGCTTATCAGGAATGCTAAGCCTTTTATAACGATGGATGCAGAAGGCATGCCAAAGCTTTAACGGAAAAGAGCAAGGAGTGGAATTATGCCCAGCAGACTTTCAATTTCGGCATGCAGTATTCATATGTGCTTACACGAATTGGGGGGGAGAGGCGGAACAAAACACATCGCTGGCTCACTGTGCCTTTAATAAAGAGGGAACGAAGGATTTGTTTCTTTACGTTTTGCTGTACTTTTAAAAATTGCCACAAAAAGCATAATTTTTATGGCATCCCCAAATGTGCATGGTTTCTGAGGGCGGGGGAAGCCACAGTGACTGCAGCTGCCTTTTATCACCAAAAATGAATAAGGACTTTGTAAAACAATAGTAACCTTGCGGAAATGAAGAAGTCTGACACCACATAAAAATCTAATTGGGAGATCACGTTAAAAAAAAAAACTTCTAAGAAGTATGATTTCTCTAACTTAAGAATTATGCAGTGGCTTTGGTTTTGGGGTGGCCATATGCATTATTTAAATTGAGTCAGGCCCTAAGTCTTCATCCAGAGACCTCTTTTTGTGGCAGGTTACATTTCTAGGCTCTTCCCAGGCTGCTGTACAGACTTCCAGCTCAGTCCTGCACAGGGTGGCTTCACTACTCTCAGTTCCTCCAGGGGCCCGCATGCAGCTTGCCTCCGAAGCTTACAGTCACAAATACTGTGCTGTCGAGCCTCTCCAGGGTCTAGGCTCTGGGCAGAGCTCTTTCCTCTCGAGTAGGCACATGGTTCTACTAACCCACCCTTGGCAACAGCTTCCTCAGCGTGAGACAGGGGTGTTCAGACAAGACCATCCCCAATCCCATGCATTTCCCAAAGGGAAAAGCAAAGCTCCATAATAATTTTTTTTTACCTTTATTAAAAAATTTTTAATTTATCTTTTTTTTCATGAGTATTTCGCTTAGATGTATATACGTGCACCATGTATGTGCCTAGTGCCCACAGTCACCAAAAAAAAAAAGAGCATAGAATCCTTTAGAACTTGAATTATGGTGGACCGTGAGTCACTGTGTGGGTGTTGGGAATCGAACCCGGGTCCTCTGCAAGAGCAACAATGCAATGCTCCCAATGGCTGAGCCACCTCTCTAGCCTTCATTTACCCTTATTCTATGGGCATTCTGCCTGCGCGCAGAGCTGGGCACTACATGGATTCCCTGGGACAGTAGTTACAGACAGTTGTAAGCTGTCACGTGGGGGATGAGAATTGATTCAGGGTCCTCTGAACTAGCAGCCAGTGCGAGCAACTGCTGCACCATCTCTCCAGGGTGCTCTTTTCTTCTCTAGTGGGTGTGTACATGTCCTTCCACCCTGCTGGGGCGTGGGGAGTCTCTCAGTCCTGCCTTGCTGCATATCCCAGGTTGGGTGGCCAGTGAGCTTCTGAGTGACTCTGCCTGCTTCCCCTCCCACAGAAGGCGTGCTGGGGTTACGGATGCTTGCCGCCATGCTTGCACGGCCTTGTATGTGGGTCCTGAGTGTCAATGCTTGCTCAGGAGGCTGGGCCTGCTCACTCATCCTTCCGGGCCAATACTTCTTTAAAGTGTAAAAATTTTTGTCATTTTTATTATTAGTTTGTGATAGTGTTCAGCTATTCAGTCAAGATTGGCCTCAAACCTACAATCCTCCTGCCTCTGCAACCCAAGAGCTGGGATTACAGATGTGTGCCACTATGTCCAGCCTTCTAATAAATCTCGGGGGGTCTTTTCCAACCTGGGCACTTAGCACTACAGAACACTGTTAGCAGGACTGGCAACTCACTGAGCAGAGCAACCAACAAGACACAGTGTTCCTGGCCGGGCGGTGGTGGCGCATACCTTTAATCCCAGCACTTGGGAGGCAGAGGCAGGCGGATTTCTGAGTTCGAGACCGGCCTGGTCTACAGAGTGAGTTCCAGGACAGCCAGGGCTACACAGAGAAACCCTGTCTCAAAAATCCACAAAAAAAAAAGACACAGTGTTCCCGAAGACAGTGGGGCAGAGCTGTCCTTCCAGACCCTGCAGCCTGTGCCGCCTCACCTGGGCAGAGCAGCACCAAGTGAAGGGCCCGCCCTGGAGCCAGGCTACAGAGCCCAGTCCTGGCTGTGCCTCTCACTGGCTCTGTCCCTCAGTTCATCTGTTAACGGGCACTACCACCAGGGCAGTGTCAGGGGACACTGTAAGGGTAAGTATGAGAAGTGCTAGCATCATCTCCGAACCTTCAGCTGTGCCAGGATCAAAGGGACTAGAGATAAATAAAGTGAACCCTCTTTGGCAGCTATAATCAGCCATGTACCCTTGGCATTCATGGATGGCAGGCTAGCTCACTGTACTTCCTGGGGTGTGGGGAGTGGAATAGCTCACTGTACTTCCTGGGGCGTGCATAGCTTTCTCTGCCTGCTGGGAGGACAGGGTTCACATACTCCACAACTGAGCTGAGCACACGGGCAATAAGCAGCAGAGAGGGAGGCGCGGGCTCTGAAGGGCTTCATTCAGCATAAACAATCTGTTCAGAAGGATCATTAACCGTCCACTTGAGGAAACTCCACACATAATTGAAGTTCAACAGGAAAGCATGCCAGCCCCTCTGTCCCAGGCGAGGGCCTCATCTCTGGCTGTGAGTGTGTGGCAGCCAGGACTGACTGCAGGGAGTGAGTTTAAAGGGGTTTTTATGGCTATTTTAAGAGGCAATGCATCCAAAAGGGAGAAACCAAAAAGCTCTTTATGAAAACAAAATTGCCCACTCTGGGTTTGGGGAGAACATGGCTATTGATTAGCTGATAAAATGCACTGGGACATTGGCTCCAGTCAACAGCTGATCTTGCTCAGAACTCAAGAGTCCTGGGCCGCAGAGCAATCAGTGGAACATGGGCCTCAGCAAACAGTCTGGAAGCTCTGAGGACAACTAGCTTTGCTCAGAGCCCCAGGCACTCCCCAGGGGCCCTGTGAGGTCCCAGGGCATTCCAGCTTCTGTGATCTGACAGGACTTGACACTCCAAACCATCAGCGGCAGAAGGCCTCAGGGCTTCCCAGAGCCTCTCATGGTCATCCCCTCCCCTTCCACCCCGACATTAGACTCACAAGAATCCCTTGCATAAGGTGAGCATGGTGGCACAGACCTTTAATCAGAGGCAGGTGAAAATCCTTGAGTTTGGGGCCAGCCTCGTGATCTACACTGCAAGTTTCAGAACAGCCAGGGCTACATAGTGAGACCCTGTCTCAAGAAAAAAAAAAGCAAGCAAGCAAGCAAGAAAGAAAAGAGAACCCCTTGCCTAGTATTTCCTGATCACAGAGGTACCCTGGGCTGGGGAGGTGTCACATGAGGTACAGCACCTGCCGTGCAAGCATGAGTGCTTGAGTTTGGACCCCAGCAGGCACGCAGGTCAGACCCTCAAGGGCGAGCGTCTCTAATCCCAGCACTGGCTGGTGGAGACTGGGATTTCTGAAGCCCATTGGTTGGCCAACCTCGCTGAATTGTTGAACTTTAGGTCCCAGTAAGGGATCCCCAACCCACCTTCTCCCAAAAAAATCAGAAGCCACTGAAGTCAGCCATTACCAATGTCTGTCTTCTACGCGTATATGCATGAACACCTGCATACATGTACATATACTATACACATGTGTACACACACTGTATATACATGTACATATACTACACACACACACATATATATGTATATATGTATATATATGTATATTATACACAAACTAGGAAAAAGATAAATGAAATAAATGACCATATATTTAAAGAACTAAATAAGAAAATGGTTTTTTTGGGTTTTTTTTGAGACAGAATCTCACTATGTTACCCAAGTTGGCTTTGACTTCCTGAACTCAAATAATCCTCCTGCCTCAACCCTCCAAGAAATGAAGACTACGCGTCTGCACTGCTGGCTTCCTGTGCCCAGTTCCAGGTGATTGGAAGGCCATATAAACACTGGCAGAGTTAGTCACCTGATATTCTCATGCCAGGACTTGGTGACAACAGACAAGACCATGAGGACACAAACCTTCAGCACGTGCAGAAAAGGTGGAAGGATCATATGGTTACAGCCAGGAAGCCAGAGCCTGACATGGAGACCGGCTCTCTGAAAGGCAGGGAGAAAAAGCCAGTCTCAGGCTCTCCTGGACACATTCCTGCTGGCCACAGAGGCCCCTTCACACTGGGCCTGTCGATCAAACTGCTGACTCTTAGCTCAGAAACACACATAAGGTCTGGCTTCGCAGTGTGGGGTAGCTTAGGCATATAGGAATGACAATAGCCTGATTACAATTAAATGTAGAAACCTATATACCTGGGCTGGAAAGATGGCTCAGCGGTTGAGAGCACTGGCCGCTCTTGAAGAGGACCTGAGTTTGGTACTCAGCATCCACACAGACTGGCTCACAACTGCCTGCAACCCCAGCTCTAGGAGATCAAATGCTATTTTCTGGCCTCCATGGGGACCTACATGCAACCACCCCCCCCAATACTGGGGTACTGGGGAGATGACTCAGTGGCTAAGGGGGCATGCTACCCTTGCAGAGGATGTCACACCAGGCAGCTGACAACTGTCTGTAACTCCAGCACTAGGGCATCCACCTCTCTAGGATCTACAGGTAACTACACTCGTGCACACACAAACACCAAGAAACATATACACATATATACATACATACATACATTCTAGAGGTTGCCACAGAGACAGGTGGCGTTCACTGCTTGGAGAGAAGGCTAGGTCTGATCCACCCTGACCTGACAAGCCACACCTGCCCTTGGGGGGCGCTCACCCCCTTAGTGTCAGGAAACCCGGCAGTGGGCTCTCCAGGGAGCGCTCACATAAAGGATGCCACTCAGCTCAGCCCTCCAGCGGGTGATGGGAGAACCTCACACGCTCCCAGCCTGCCTGTCACACCTGAGGCTGCTGCTTCCAGCTTCCAGAAGGCAGCTTATAGGACAAGCTCAGTCCCAAGTGGGCGCTTGTCAGAAGCTTCGGTGTTAGTGCTGCTCGCTCCTCATTCCTGTCGCTGACTAAGGGGAGTTAGAACTCTTCCCTGTGATTCGACTGAGGTAAAGTTTAGCACCCGGCAGAAGAATCCGCTGTGGACCAGGGCCTTGAGGTCCCGTGAATCTCTGTCTCGCTTCCGCAGTGCTTGGACAGAACTGGGAACCATTTTGTTAGCTTCCCGCCACCTTACAGTCTGTGCAGCCACAGGGTCTGGGACCCTCCCTCCGAGGGTCTCTTTGCGGTTAGCTCCGTGCTGCCGGTCAGCTGTGACCTCCCTGATTCGTCACAATTATTCCACTGGGGTGGGAGCTCCCGAGGTGGGAGCTCCCAAGGTGGCAGTGAACCTCCTGGCTGGCTCGCACCTGCAGCTCGCCCACACACCCCCTCTAAGCTATTCTGACGGGGATGATGAGGGGGGTGGGGAGGGGGGGGGGGGGGGGAAGGGGTAACACTGTTTCCAAATATCTGAGGAGAAGCCCGACTGGGCCCAGCACCTTGAGCTGCACATTGAGGTTGCGTGTTCTTCCGGGATGCTTAGAAGAGTGGGGGGAAACCCAGGAGACCGTGGAAGCTGTCTTAACAGTGGAGGAGAACCCAGGCCTCTCAGATCTTCAAACAGAGCCTCATCTCATCTTAGGAACCACTTCCTGGATGAGGAGGCGAAGCTCACCAGAATGGGCAACCACCTGACCAACGTCCACAGGCTTCCCAGGAAAGGCCAACGAGCGCACCCTGGCCTGCCCCAGCCATCTCTGGGGCAGCACCTCCTCTAACAACCTATCCCCTCCCACTCCCCGCCCCAAGCATGACTAGGTCGTCTCCTGGCCTTACAAGGAGCTCCCTGCTTTGCTCTGCACCTGCAGCCTCAGGACCTCTCAAGGCAGCTTTGTAACCACCCTGGAGCCCCTCCCAAGACTTGGACCAAGTGAAAACGAAGCTTTCTGTTTGTTGTTTTTCAAGATAGGGATTCTCTGTGTGTAGCCCTGGCCGTCCTGGACTTGCTTTGTAGACCAGGCTGGCCTGGAGCTCACAGAGATTTGCCTGCCTCTGCCTCCCAAGTGCTGGGACTAAAGGCGTGTGCACTTTGCAGACCACATCCAGCAAAAATAAAGCTTAAACAAACAAACAAACAAACAGAACTCAGTGTAGATGGGGCCCTTGTAGGTCAGGGAAGGAGGGGACAGAGTGGGGACCCGAAGGAAACGTAAGGGCTTCTGGGGGGCTGGAGATGTTCTGAGTACTCCTGCGGGCGCTGGGGATGTGTGGGCCTGAGTGACAGGAGGATGAATCCACGTGTGTAAAGGAAATCAACATAAACTTCACATTTAAAGAAGCAAACAAAAGGGCCAGAGAGGCGGCTCAGCCTACAGAGGCACTTGACATGTGTGTAGGCCTGGGGGCTGAGCTTGGTCCCCAGAACACTTGTAAAGGGTTAGAAAAAGCCTACTCCATTTAACCTCTGTCTGTCTGTCTGTCTGTCTCTCTCTCTCTCTCTCTCTCCCACACACACACACACACACACACACACACACTAAAAACATGGAAATTAAAAAAAAAAAGAGTTTGAACAAGACGACCCGGGACCAGTGTCTTGAGGCAACGGGGAGCCTGTCATTGCTGTGGAGGGCTCTCTAGTTCCACCTCTGGTCTTGACACCAGCTGGCCAGGGTGGGGCAGGATGTACAGGCAGAGTCAGAGAGGAAATGGAGGTGACATGTCCTCAGAACTGGCCACATGAGAGGGAGCATCAGCCACATGGGCAGGGTAGGGTGGGGTAGTAGTGAGGGCAGCGTCCATGGCACTGGGGGGATATGGAGCCAGCACGATTTCTCTTCCTCTCTTCGGGACTCTGCTCAGAATCTCCCCACTGCTCTATTCAAAACCCACCTCCTGCCAGGCATGGCAGTGCATGGCTTTAGCCTCAGCATTTGGCAGGCACAGGGAAGTGGACCTTTGGAGTTCTAGGCCAACCTTGTCTATGTAGTGAGTTCCAAGACAGCCAAAGTACACAGTGAGACTTTGTTTCAAGAGATTTTTAAAACAAACAAACAACAACAAAAACCCTGCTTCTTGGGCCAGAGAGACGGAGGACCAGCAGGTAAGGCTGGATGCCAAGCCTGATGACCTGAGTTCAATCCCTGGCAAACAGAGGGAAACAACCGACTCTCAGGAGCAGTCCACTGCTTGCTACATAGGCACGGACCCTGCCATCCACAGAACCCGGCCTGCACAGTAATGCCCTTTCTCAAGGGAGTGCATGCTTCTCCACAGAAAGAGCACACTGTAGCAAGCTGGGCACCCCTCGCAGAGCACCGCATCCCTTTCTGCCTTGGCACCACAAAACGCTGTGGCAAGGCAGATGTTGCTCTTCCCCGAGCTCGCTCTTCACCGTTGTCTTCACAGAGACAATGGTGTCCCGCAGTCTGGACTCAGCAGCCATCAGAAACAAAGTAACTTTACTTACAGAGCACCCAGCCATCTGGCCTCTGAACGTACCCAGCCGTGAATATTCTGTCATCACAACGCAAAACAGACCATGACAACACTCTGCAAAAACTAATAAGTACTCTCCTACCCCTTTCAAGTTAGCATCTGTCCCTCCCAACCATACACACAAATACATATGGTTTCTTTTCACCCTAGGCCGGTTTCATTAGCGTCTAAGAGAAAAACAGAGGCAGACTGCAAGTCCCGGTGGCTTCCAGGAGAAGGGAGGTGAAGAGGAACAGAGAGCTATTCTGTCTGTGGTGGAGTCTGACAGGCAGCCTCATAGCAAAAGGAGAGGGGGTTTCAGGGGAGGACTGGAGGACCCCAGCCTCCTGGCTTTCAAAAGCTACGAGGAGGGCTTTTCTGAAGGTATAATGTCCACACAGTATAACGTGCACACAGCAAACTGCACTGACACACACAGTTCTAGTACGTGTCCCGTCCCCACATCTGTGGTAACAACAGTGAAGCTGGGGAGTTGAGGAAGGGCAGGGGGCACTTCCTCCTCACCCACTCCCCAGTCAGGAGAGCTCCTGACACCCTTGGCCCTGGTTCCTGATCTCCAGGGCTGCAGACAGGCTTTGCTCACTCTGGGCTCTGTGTGAATGTACTCATACAACACACGCTTCCCCTGTAACTGGCACATGGTTGGCGCACCGGCAGCATGCTCCTTACGGCTGAGTACAGCCTCACGGTATGAATAGCTATGAGGCTAGCGCGGTCGTTGCCAGCTTCTATCTGTGAATACTCTTGTTCCGTCTTGTTGGGGTCGTAAGTTTTGAATGTCTGAGAGTGGAAGGCAGGAATTTCAAGGACCCCTCTAGTCCCTCAGCTTACAATCTCCAGACTTCAGAGATGACCTGACACTGCACGCAGTATCAGAGATGGGGTGCACTGCTCCCCAGTGGCCACGCCTGACACCGCCCCACGAGCTTCCGAGCAGCCTGCGCTCAAACCATGGGATGGGGCCTCACTCTTCTACGTATGTGTGGACGCCACTGTGAAGGCGTGGGAGGAGGGGACAATCTTCAGATAGCCTCTGGCCTCCAGGCATGAGTCTGCTGGAGGACAACTAGCTACGGTACAGCTAGGTGCCAGGAGGACTTGGTGGGACGGTATGCCCGGGGCTTAGGGACGGCTTCCAAGAGAAAGGCTTCTCAGGAAGGAGTCACTCTGGGTATGGGAGATAAGGCTTTAGGTTTAAAACGCCATCCCAGGATCCCTCAGGAAGGGTACCGTGCACCAACCTCGATGATCTGAATTTGATTCTTGGAACCCACATGGTGTAGAGATAACTGACTCCTGCAAGCTGTCCTCTGCCCCATACACACACACACACACACACACACACACACACACGCACACACACTCACTCATATACAAATATACAGATGCACATGTGTACACGCATATACTCAATACATACGTGCACACAAGCACATACACACGCACAAATAAATAGTAAACATTTTATTTTAATTATTAAATTAGTAATTATTTTAATAAAATATTTTATTTTTAATAATAAATTTAACGATGGATAGTAATGAAATTAATTTTATTTTAATAAAGTATATTTTAAATGAATTATTAGATTGTAATATTTTATTTAAAATATTAAAAATTACAGACCCTGAGGTGAGGGAGAGGGAAGGAGGAGAACTCAGAGCCTCAGCCATCAAGCTGGAGAACCTGGGTACTGCAGCAGGTGGCTGACATGCTATACAAAGGGTCTCGGGACAGGAACCGCAGGGCCAAGCCCCGGGTGAAGCAATAAGGTGAGACAGAAAAGCCAGCTCTGCCAGCCTGCGCCAGGCTTACCCACGTCAGTCTTGGGGGACAGCGGGAAAGAATGAGGTCTGGGAGACAGTTACGGGGCTGCGGATGGGGCTCAGAGACAATTGTAATTGCCTGGACATGGGGGAGGGACAGGTGGGTCTGAGCTCAGGGACAGGCTCTGTTGAGGCCGAGCTTCAGGAAGGAGCTCCTTTTCAGCCTGAGGAGTGAGAGGAGTGACTGACAACTGCCTGCGAGTAACTCTTCCCCATTTCCCACCCGGAATAAAGGCAGCTCAGGGCTCTAAATTGGCAAGAGGTCTTCCCAGGCTCAGTCCTGGGTGTGTCCATGACACCAGGCTCAGACACTCAAGCACAGCTCTGGGAGCAGCTTTCAACAGAGGGAGCATTCGCAGGCCTGGGGCGAGCATGCGCTCACCACACAGCATGAGGCGCAGAGCTGGGATCCCCAGAACCCATGACAACGCTGGGCGGTTCCAGCGGCTCTCCTGTAATTCCAGCCTCAGATGGTGGAAACAGACAGTCCTAGAGAAGCTGCACTAGCCACATGACCGAGCCCAGGTCTGACGAGACTCTACCTGGTTCAATAAAGTGCAGGGGCGACCACGAACGATTCTCAACGTCAGCCTCAGGCTCCACACGCAAGTGCACACAAGTATATCCACTTGCACACACACATGCCACACACACATGCCCACTGGCACACACACACACACACACACACACACCCCTTCCTGCCTTTCCTCCTCCACGCTGGCTGGAATGCAGTAGATACAATGAAACAAATCTGTGTGGTCCACAAGAAGGAAACCACACGCGGAGGATGGCAACACAAGAGGGACAGTCTGCGAACAGCAGCTTTGGATCCACAGACGACTTATCCGTGGGAGACACAGGCTCGCCTGTCTGACTTGGAACATTGTCCCATGTAGAGAAGCCGAGCCTGATCATCTCTGCATACCCAGGGAGTGAAGGTCCCATGGGAACCGGCAGGAGTCAGAGGTCTGGCCGGGCCTCCTGGAGTTGTAGTGTTAACATGCCTCTCAGTAAAACGCCCAGTGGAATTCCGCTGCCCTGCTTCATGTGGAGGGAAAGAAGTGAAGTTACTGGCTAACTGTTTATTTTGCTGGAAAGAAACTGCTTCTAAAGGTAGGCCATGTTGGGCTGGCAAGATGGCTCAGTAGGTAGAGAGCTCTTGCTGCTGACCCTGACAACATAAGTTCGATCCCCAGAACCCACGTGGTAGGAGAGAATGGACTCCCACAAGTTATCCTCTGACCTCTACACACTTGTAGTATGCACATACAGACTTACAAAAGAAATAATCAAAAAAATTAAATAATAGGATGTGCCTCAAACCTGTTCTTCCCCGTGACTTTCTTTACACACATCCACTGAGATGATGTGTCCTTACTCAGTTCAGAGAGACTGACAGCACTGTGCAGGACCAAAGGCTCCTGGCAATGAGCCTAGGGCACACTGCAGCCTCAGGGGCAACCCTCCAGGACTGTACACTGGGCCTGCCTCTGATGGCTTATCTTCAGAGGACCCCGTTTTACAGAAGCAGCTGGCTTCCTCAGTAGACACACACGAGCTCATGCACACACACACACACACACAAACGCACATGCACACACACAGACACACACACATGCATGCACATGGACACACACATGCACACATGAACACAAACACACATAAACACACACATACAAACACACACATACACACACACGTTTTTTAAAAAGAAGTAAAGAGAAAGAATGTGTGAAGTTTATATATGCTGTTGAAATAATCTGCCCGTTAACTGGACTAGAAATTTTAGATCTCAATTCCTGACAGGCAAGAAAGTGAATTGTTAATAAATCTGTGTGTGTATGTGTGTGCGCGCGCGTGTGTCTGTACGTGTATGTCCTTCCAGAGGGCCCAGCACCCACACTGTGGCTTACAACCGTCTATAACTCCAGTTCCAGGAGATCTAACACCCTGCTTTGGGCTCCACAGGTACCAGGTACACACATGTTGAACTGATATACATATAGGCACGGCAAAGACCTATATACAGAAAATAAAGACATTTTTGAAAAAAGAGAGGTATGTATTTAAGGTAGAAGGTAAACAACAACTGGGTAGCCAGATGTTTCCGTGGTTAGGAGCACTTACTGCTCTTGCAGAGGACCAGGGTCAGCACTCACCCTGGGCAGCTGAGGAGCACCTGTAACTCTAGCACCACGGGGTCTGCTGCCCTAGTTCTGGCCTTTGAGGGCACCTATATTCACATGGTACACACACAGACAAGCAGGTACGTGCACACACACAGTCAGTTTTAAAAGGGTTTAAAGAAGACTAGTTAAGGGCCCCAGAGCTGCACTGCCTACTCTGACACGGAGGACACTGCGTCCAGTGCACTAGACAGCCAAGGACAAGCTAAGTCCAGCCATTATCAAGTCACTGGACAAGCAAAGGCACTTCACTTAGATCTGCCTTCGAGTTTGGAACGTTCATTAAGCCACTCACCCCTGGATCCTGTGACCTGTGAAGGGGTTGAGACACCTGCCTTACAGAGCTGCTGGCCCCGAGAGCCGCATGTAACTGGTAAAAAGCTTTAATTCGGGTGTGGTTGGATTTCTGGCTTCCTTTCAATGTTCTTTTCTGTCAGTTTGGGAGTTTTTACTTGTTTGTGTGTGTGTGATCCTTTGAGACAGGTTTTTATTATGCCATCCAGGCTAGAACTAACAATCCCCCTGCCTCATATGGGATTATAAATATGTGCCAGCTGGTACTTCTTCACATTTCATTCCTACATAGGCCTCTGTGTACGTGACAATAGGAACTGCACTGTGACCCTCTAAGTACGGCAACTGAGGAAACCCACAAGGACAACCAGACTCCTTGGATCCTGTAAGACTCTGCTTGCCTTAGCTGCAGGCAGAGGCTGGACCATGGGGAAGCCGCAGCCACTCTCAAAGGTCACTCTCAACAATGACAAGAGCCCAGCAGGGTCAGGACAGATGGTGGGGTCAGACCAGGGTCCCAGAGTGGCTTCTGGCCCAGTCCATCAGCTCACATCCTACATGGTCCACACCCACTCCTGAGATCCTGCATGCCCACACCCACTCCTGAGAT
>NW_021604628.1:754308-759186 GCF_004785775.1 Grammomys surdaster | reverse complement strand
GCATGCCCACACCCACTCCTGAGATCCTGCATGCCCACACCCACTCCAGAGATCCTGCAGGATGTGGGTATGAATCTCAGATGCTAGCGTCGCACACGGGCACTGGACCTGAGACATGTTTAGAGAGAGAATCTTAAAATAATCCAATCAAACCATCAAGCTATGTGCTCGTGGCAGGACAGACGTGTGCCCATGTGGCTGGTCTTGTGAAGAAGCAGTTCTTTGATCATCTCAAGAGATAATCTCAGGCTTCCTCAGCTGCCCAGGCAGCTCTGGGCAGAGCAAAGGGGCTACCTGTCTCTTTTTAGCAAGACACAGCCACCAGTGGTCCACCTGGGAAAACACAGGCAGATGGCGGACAGGAAAGGGACAGCACGTTCAACGTGGTACTGGAGCTTCTTACCCACATATTCCGAGAGGAAGACGACAAAGAACGGAGTGACCAGGTCATTAATTCCCTGGACATACCCACTAGCGGGGTGTCGGATGGCCCAGATAAAGAGAATTCGTTCAAAGATCTAGGGAGACAAGAAGGAAAGGAGATATGTGTGTTAATCTCGGGGTACACATCTTCCTCCACTTACCCACCTTACCACTTACCTTAGGATTAGTGGAAAGTTTTAGGAAGGTTCAAAACTGCTGTGGGTCAGAGGAGACACTCAGAGAGCTAGGAACACGGGAGCCCTCTGCTCAATGGTCCTCGCCCTCTGTCTTTTTAGTATCTAATGACCATGACATCAGACAGGAAACAGATGGGGGATGGGGATTATGAACTCAGCCGCTTCTGTATCTCTGGGAGTGAGGTATTGTACATGCCAGCTCTGGTGTCTTTTTCTAAATCTCCCTCAGTCTCTACAGGGCTTAGAGAGGAAGCACCACTCACCACCACTCGCCACCACTGAGAAGGGAAGAGGTCAAGACTCCGTTCTGAGGTTTGGAGAGATGGCTCAGTGGCCAAGATCCCAGCACCCACACAGGGGCCCACAACTGTCAGTAACTCCAGGGAATCCCATGCCCTCTTTGACCTCCAAGGGCAGCAGACAGGCACAAGGTGCACATAAATGCATTCAGGCAAAATACTCATACATTTAAAATAAAATCTACAAAAAAAAAAAAAAGGAAAAAAAATCAAGATTTTTCTGGTTTTGTATGACTAGGACTGGTGACAATCTATTCTTGTAGGAGGTCCCTTTGTGCATCAGGATGCAACCACATATGTGCTGGGGAAAGTCTGCTGAGACAGGTCAGCAGCTAGAGACACTCACCACTAAGCCGGCAGCCCGAGCTGGACCGGAGACCCATGCGGTGAGAGGAGAGAAGTCCTGACAGCCTGTCCTTGGCGCCACACACAGGCACACAGCCTCTCACAAGAAACGAATGCAATATACAAAGTAAAAGGACACCGGCCTGCGCGCTTCTGCAGTCGGAGGTCGGGACAGAGAAACCAATCAGCCCAGACCCCAAGACAGAACCTTTGAGGGTTCTATATATCAATTAAGATAAGTCTGAGGCCTTGGTGGTCCCTTAACAGAGCCCTGCCCCATCCCATTTGACAGTTGCCTGGGCTCTCCCTTTATCTGGGCTCTCCCTCATCTTCTCTCAACCCAATGACATGTTCACTGGCTCTGTCCTGGTGGCCATGACCCTCAGCCCTGGAACTTCTGGAGAATGGCGCCTCTGTGACACACACAGGAGGGACAGCAGAGATGATGGTGACAACAGACAGAGAAGCCAAGGTATCAGATGGTCTCCATAGCACACCCCGCCCCAGCCAGTCCTGGAGACTTCCAAGTCCAATGAGAGGAAGGAAATGTTAGACAGATTTTGGAGATGGCTATCTAGGGTAGGGCTGATGTAAGACACTTGGAGGGAAGGCTGTCTGTGAGTCCCTCTCAGAAGGTCTGGGAAGCACCCTGAAGTCGGCTGGCCTCCCTGTTTCCAACTGAGCTGCTGTGTGTCCTCTGTGGAGGGGGTGGGGTGTCTGTGTTTTACTAAAGGCTCTGAAGAGAATCCTCTTCTGCTAAATGACCTCTTTCTTCCTCAAAAGTATAGCCCCAGGCTAGACCTACTGTGTTCTGGGAAAAAAAAAATCACAAGAACACCTAACACTACTGTTTCCTCGATTCTGTTACCTGGTGTGAAACACTTGCCTAGCATGCACAAGGCTCTGGGGTTGATCTCAATGACTCAAAAACAAACAACTGTCTCCAGATTGGCCTTTCGGAAGGACTCACAAGGGCACCCACTACTCCAGAGTCTCAGCCTTGGTGACTGTGTTTCACATGGCCAACTTCACGGAAGCTGGCCGCGTACTGCTCGGAGAGCAGACAGTGGAGAGCTGCAATGCTTCTTCAGCAGGCTCGAAAGGTGCCAGACGCTCACAAAATAAAGACAAACAGCCTGACTGCCAGGGAGAACACAGGCTCTGTGCTATGGGAAAGGTCTGTGATAACTGCCCTGCGGGGATAACAGGATAAACCTGAAGGTTTTCCCACGCCCGTCTCCTCCACTACAGGAAACGCTCCAGCATGCGTCAGGTCTGCAAGCCATTCAGTGTTGGGTGCTGGGGGGTTAGACCTCTGCAAGCCTTGCAGTATTGGGGGAGAGGGGTTAGTTCTCTGCAAGTCTTGCAATATTGGGGTGCTGGTGGGTTAGTTCTCTGTGTGTCCATTTGCTTAAAACGACAACAGCCCAGTACACACAGGTGATGCAGGCAAAACTGAAGAGAATAAATGTGTGTGTGCTCCCGGCTCTGTGCCCAGGCTCTGCTAATCGGAGACGCCTGATAAGAGGAAGGCAAGGGGTGAGCACAGAGAAGCTGAGGGAGGAAGGAAAGGAGTGTATTCTCAACTTCCCTTGTGCTGTCTCTCATGGGTGGGATGACGGTGTCACCCACACAGTCTTCCCTGTGGTGTTGAAAGTTATGATAGATCCCAGCAGGAGGCATCTATTTGTGGAGACATCTACTTGTAAATGAATCTATGACTATTATCCAAGGCCACAGAATGTATCCTTCCCACTGTCCCTCTGTCATAGAGAGGACTGAAAGACTGATTCAAAAGCGCTGACATTCCACATCACGACTGCAGCAGAACGGCACAAGTCAAGCTAATGGGCCCGCTGGAACGAGCGTGAGTCATTAGCTTGAGGTCTTACGATATCGCGACCAGTGTCACTCCTGGATTTAGTTCCATGAGAATTGAAAGCAGGGTCTACAACGTATTTACACAACCATGCTCACCACAGCATAGTGCCCACTGCCAAGAGGGATAAACGACCTGCATGTCCATAGTTTTCATTTTGTGGAACATTAGCAATGATTACGGGAGAGTTATAAAATCGAGGAGGGGGTAGAGAGGTGGGGGAGGGGGACGCCTCAGTGGGTAATGGTACCTGTCTGACAAGACTGGTGACCACAGGACCACAAAGTGGAAGGAGAAAGCCAATACACACACACACACACACACACACACACACACACATCACATCACATCACAATAGAAAAAAAATCAATGTAATAAAACATCTTGGGGCAGGAGAGATGGCTCAGCAGTTAAGAGCACTGACTGCTCTTCCAGAGGTCCTGAGTTCAATTCCCAGCAACCACATGGTGGCTCACAACCATCTGTAATGGGATCTGATGCCCTCTTCTGGTGTGTCTGAGTATAACAACAGTGTACTCATATATAAAAAACAAATCTTAAAAATAAATAAATAAAAACATCTTAGCGAAGGGACTTCTGACACTGTGAATTAAGCCAGACACAAAATGACAAACACTATATAAGCCTACTTATCTGAGGTATTTAGAGTGCTCACGGCCACAGGCAATAAGTGGAGACGTGGTGGCAGGGAAGGGGTTGTATTTATGGGCACTGACTTTAGGCGTGGGAAAAGGAAAAGTTTCTGGAAGCAGATGGTGGCGGTGTTCACAGAAACTCAAATGCATGTAAGCCACTGAGTCAGGAACATCAACCCCACTGTTCATGGAACCAGGACGGGCAGGGCAAACCCATGCTATGGGTATTTATCACAGTTAGGATAAAAATCACCACCCCAGCTTTAAAAAGCAGAAGCAGCCCAGGAACAGGAGTTTGAAGATGGGACGCTTTCTGCCTCAAGCCTCAGGTAAAGCTCTACTTGGTGCCCAGGACGGAGGAGAAGGCGTGAGGAAGTACTCTGTCCCAAAGTGCCACCTGTGGACACGGGCCCAGGCAGGAAGAGGGGCAGGTACTGAGGAACCCACTCACCTCCTGGACGAGTGGCTGCTGGAATAAGGGAATGAGAGGGTTCGTCCTTGGAATGTCAATGTGAATCTGCAAACAGAAGTCACAGACCAGACGTAAGGCCAGAGCGTCTAAGGCAGCACACTCAGAGGAACGCTTAGAGCACAGCTTAGCTTTAAAAGGACAGACAGACAGACTAGTGACAAAGCCCAGCTAGACCTGCCCGGGAAGAGCATGTACCCACGTTAGCCACAGCTCAGAGAGAAAATGCCTACACATAGGCCACTGAGTCAATCAGACAGGAATCTCTCTCCCGAGGTAACTCTCCTCCTCCTGTGAGGCTGCCAGCAGACATTTCTGCGGGCCGTGGGTACCGAACGGCCACTGCAGCGACCACAGGCACACACTGAGCCACAGTCCAGAGGGGAACGGCCATTTCCAAACTCTCTGCTTTCTGCCTTTACTGTAGGTCCCGTGATCCTTAATCCTCAGAGGACAGTCTGTGGCCAAACAGCATTGTTACCAAGGCTCATGTCAGAAGACTGAGCCTCACCTCAGGACCTGCACCTATTGGTCATCCAAGGCATGGGTGGAAGCCTGTATGTACACATGTGTATATGCATGCAGTGTGTACAGTGCATACATGTGTGTA
>NW_021604628.1:738481-754298 GCF_004785775.1 Grammomys surdaster | reverse complement strand
GTAAGTTCTATTTTTTTTTTAAATGCAAAGCCAATGCTGAATGAAAAGAAGGAGGGAAGCCTCAAAACACACAGGACGCATCAGTGCACCGGAGGCTGCAGGAGCAGAGCTCCACAGATGTCACACCTGTCTGTAGGTGTCCTGGTGGTGCTCTTCATTCCGAGAGTCATAATACTGCTCAATGAAGCCAAAGTACTCCTCCCGCTTCCGCTGCAGGGTCAACTTCCGCCGCTCGGTGTTTGCTGGGAGATAGCCCTAAATAAGACAGTGCCCGTGAGAGGGAGAACATAGAGGTGAGGGAGAGCACACATGTATGTACTTCACTTTCAGCAGTCGCTTGGACACCATCAAGGCATGAAAGAGGCCTGCCAAGAGGACAAAGCAGGTTGTCTTTGGGTGCAGCCCCACCCCCGCCCCTTACACTCACCCTCTTCTGGATAGCGGACCCCAGGCAGGCAGATGAGGCAGGCCAGCTTTCCAGGCCTGCTTACTGCTTTGGTCCCATACCCAGGGCTGACACTACTGAGCAGTAACTAGAAGTCAACAGGCGGGGGCTGGACCCGAGTCACAGCCTCCACGGGAATCACCAGGATCTGGCAACTCCTGAGACACTTGCTGGTACGGATTACACATTCTTTTCCAGGGCGACACTGGCAACCGTCGGGCTCGGGCTCGGCTCGGACAGCTGAAGGGAGCCTGTGACTTAGCAGTCAAAAGACCGGCCCAGAACTCCGGCGGCTGCATGCCGTTCTTCCTCCTGAATCCCCAGTTCCCTTATGCTTGCCTAATGCATTCTGAGCAGTGTCTGAACTCACGAGAAGTGGTGGAGGCACCAACTGCACAGCTGTAAGACCAGGAGCAGGGGACAGTGACAAAATGCCCTTCCTCACAAAGGCGTTTATGTAGTTCACTCCTTAGTGGGTGGCTAGAGAACTGGCACGGGGGCGTGGGGAGGGGGCTGTTGTTGGATCTGGGGCATGCACACGGCAGTTGGCCCTGGGCTGGCACACAGGCCTCTGAAAATCCTTCCTACATGAGCGAGCAGAGCTCAGAGGCTCAGACTCAAGCACCCCAGACCAGGAGCCGTGACACTGAGTGTGGGAAAGTGAGAGCAGCCTGCTTCTGAGAGGCCCACTGCCTGACTCCTCCCAGGAAGCTGGGAAACGGATTTCAAAATGCTGTCAGGAGTGTTGGTGCTTGCTCAAAGCCAGTGCTGGGATCCTCCTGTCTTGCTAGATCCCTCCCCCAGTTAAGGAAGTGACATTGTGACCACGGGAGCAGTTCCTGGCCTTCTCCACACATGGCTGTAGGAATCCACTCACCTGCAGAGGTGGGAATAAACTCTCAAGGACCTGTCTTTTTGCACACAGCCCGGCAGCTGTGCCAGGCAGTGGGACTGGAGGAGTCTATGGCATCAGAGCAACCTTGGCAGGCAGAGGGCTGTCTGAGGCCCACGCTTCTCCTCATGGGGGTTGTAACTCACCGACAGCAGTCTCCAGGTCACTGGTCGAACTTCCCTGGGGACGCCTGGCCAGCTCCACTTCCTCAGTTCATCTACAACAGGAGACAGCCTCACTGCACCAGGTCCTTCCACGAGGCCCCAAACACAGGAGACAGCCTTACTGCACCAGGTCCTTCCGCGAGGGCCCCAAACCAACCTTGGCCAGGTATCCCCTACCACCAGATATGATCACCACCGCCACTAATGGCTAAGACAAGCCAGGAAAGGCTCCACGCCACAGCCCCCATCGGCAGGGGGCCAAGGGCAACTGTGGCAGCCTTCGGCTCAGAGAAGCTATGTGTGTATGAGGAATCATGGGGTTCTCCTGGTCTAGTGCCTCGAGAGGCATGCGTCATGGGTTTTTCAGGTTAGAGTCCGAGGCTGCTGGGGCACTGTGTGCTATTCAGTTCCTGAGAAACCAGGATGCTCCCTCAGACAGCGAAGCACTCAGGCTGCCTGTGTTTCTCTGCATTCCCTAGAAGTCAGCGAAGAATACACAAGTTTGACAGGACAATTGGCCTTAGATGTTAATCTTGTGTGCTCTGTATAGTTTGCAAACGTCATTGTATCCTGGCAACTACCATTGTATTCTGTTTCCGATAAGTGTATAAAGTCTGATCGCTTGCAAAAAAAACTTGGTACAGCTCAGTCTTGCTGTGTTCCCTCCAACCTGACCTGGTCAAGATTCATTTCTCAGAGGCCCTATCAGGTAACCTTGGCCCAATAAGTAAATCTGCTGCGTACAGGCGTGCACTTCTGAGAGAACTCCTGGAAGCAGCGGAGGCAGAGCTGGAACAGGTGCCCCACGGTCTGCAGGCCCGGTTCACCCTGGCCCCTAATCTCCGAGAACAGACTTCTGTCTAAAAACCGAGCATTGCTGCGCCGGCACCTGACTAGGAGCAGGTAGAAGTAAAAGAAGTTAAGACAGTAGCCGTGCCGGGCTCTGAGAACCAGTCTCCACAGCACCACCGTGCCCAGCACCCTGGTGAACGCACCTAAGTCCGTGTTGTGGCTGGAAAGCAGCTGGCGGAACTTTTCCAGGCGGGTTTTCTCCCGGACCGTCATTGGAGGAGCCCCAGAAGCATTCTGGTCTGAGATCCTGGCGACAAGGGGGATGATGGGTCGGAGAGGGAGAGACTGCTGTTTGTGGAGTGGGTTTCTCAGGCACGTGTCACCTGAAGGGATTTGAAAAAGAGAAAGAACTACGCAGGAAGGTCACGGGTCAGACACACCAGGGTCTGCTCGGGTCATATAGGTCAGACACCCTAGGGTCTGCTCGGGCTGGGCAGTATGGCGTCTTCTCCAGGGAAGGGCCTGAGCCTGAGCCTCCTGAGGCTCCAACTGAGGAACAGTGAGAGAATGAGGCCCCGCAGGGCTCTGCTCCCACACACAGGGACTGCACATGCACCACAGAGGACAGCTATGGCCAGCTGACCCCAGATGTTGCTGTGACTTCTAAGAATGTACATGGTGACACCAAGGAAGATGAGACTCTTTCTATCCTAGCCTGACTCTTAAGCCTTCTTAGCCTGGGGAGTGCAGTTGCCACACAGCCCAGAGCCGAGGACACGAGGAGCTAAGGCGTGACCCTGCACGCTCTGGCTCAGCACGCCGGCTGCCCTCAGAGCCAGGCACAGCCTTAGCCGGCACTTGGCCCATGGAAGCCCTTCAAGGCGTGCAGGAAGCTCTGGCTTCAGGAAGCCCGGTGCTGAGTAGCTGGCTTCTCTGTGTTCCACATTCCTCATTGAAATGAAGCAGCTTTGAATTCTGCTGTTACAACCAAAACAGCGGAAGCACCAGGAGCTGGACTCTGTTCCCCGGCAGATGGTCTAAACCAGCGAGTACTTGCCATGTAGAAGGGGCCGTACCGGCCATTTCGGCATGCGTTCTCCCATGACCCCTTATGACACCTGCTAAGCACTTTTAACTACTTTACAGAAGAACAAAGCCAGCCTGGGAAGGTGAGGAACTGGGACAGTGGAGGTGGTGCCTGGAGCTGTCTGACTCTGGCACCCTTCAGAATGAACTACCACAAAGAAAACTGTTTCGGGGACTGCTCTTCTAGGGCTGGGTCACATTCCTCAATACCTGGGCCTTAAAGATGAAAATATTAAACACTGAATAGGAACCAGCCAGCGTTGCAGAAGCTTGTGACAGTTGCCATAAGGCACCTGGCCAGGCCACCTCCGGTGACAACTGGGGCTGAGAAAATGCAGAACACACGCAGTAAAGCTTAGGCAGATGGGCAACTCCAGCATCGGCTGTTTACAGCCAGATGCACACAGAGGGAACCTCCACAGGGGGACATGTGGGGGGCCCTGGCTACACAAAGCAGCCTGCAGGGATCATGGCAGGGGTCTTCCTGACACTGAGAACTTCATCATAGCTGAAGCCACCTGGCCAATCAATGCTGAATACCTGTCTCAGGCTGGCACTGTGGGTTCAAGCTGGGCCCTGTCAGCAAAGTTACATGATAGAATTTTGGTGAAGACTCTACAGCCAAACTGCATAGCCTTGTAAGAGGTCTGAGGCTGTGAAAGACGCAGGTTAAGACTAACCTGACGTAGGACATTCTGAGGCTGTGACATCCTCCGTCCTTTATGCCCATGACCTTGGGCCTTATTAACTGTAGCTAGGATGAGGGTACTTCCCAGCCCAGGTCAGAGTAGCCGGCTTATGTACATAAAGCCTTGTCAAGCAACACTAGTGGGTCCTTACAGTGGACACAGAAAGTGCCCAGACATCTAAAGCCACCATCGCCCGCATCAGTGACTGAGGCCAGCTTCCCAAATTAGAAAAGCAAAACAAAACCTGCTGGGCAGGCTGATGTCAGGGGGCTATGACCTGGTCCCTCAGCACATGCTGTTTACATCACAGAAACAGGAAAGGCCTCCTTAGGTGGGTGGCCGTTCCCAGGGCCGAGGAGGTGGACCATTTGTGAACTCACTCACTGGCACTTTTAAACACCTAGCATTTGTAAGTCTGCCCAGGCCCAGAGCCCGTGAGATGTGTGCATGCCACTGCAGGGAAAGGGACAAGGGGGAGAGTGTCAGCAGAGACCCAGCGGGAAAGGCAGGGATAGCCAGTGGCTGGCATCAGGCCTCTGGCTTGAGGGTTTTTATTTTGAATCGCGCCATAGAAGATCTGAGCAGGAGCTTGAGGGGACGCCCCTCTCTCTGGCTGCACTCTACCGAGGGGGCAGGGGGGACTCACTGGAGTTTCGGGACAGCTGGGCGTCACTGCTGGACTTTATGACCTTGTAGTTGGCAGGGACGTCTGATGTTGTCGATTGTGACCGTTCCGGTTTCACCCTCAGCTTGCTGTGGTTTTCCAGGACTTGGGCTGCAGTTGCCAAAGCCACTTTCGAGTTCAGAGTTTGGAAAGGAGGGGAGGGAAAGTCCTCTTCCTCATCATCGCCAATGTCCCAAGCGTCGCTGGTATTCCGCGCAAACTCATGGAAACTGGAGGCCTTCTTGTTCTTCAGAGGAACTGAGTTGACTTTTGACCGTTCTTTGATGAAGCTTCAAGAAAGGAGACGGCACTGCTGAGCAGCGTGGTCACCTGACTACCTTCATTGGCATTCGTCACACACTACCGTAACTAACGACCACCAACACCCCTGACCACCTTCAGAGAAGACCACCCCCACCACTGCTCATGGGGAGCACCCCTGCCACTGCTCATGGGGAGCACCCCAGACAGATGAGCAGACGGCAGGCTCATCAGCTTCCACACACTCTTATTTCCCGCACTCCTGAACTTGTGAAACCATTGACTAGCTTGAGCTAAGAGACATGAGGGAGCCATGCCATGCTGGTAGCTGCCCCGTGGCCCATCCTGCTCACCGTGGCCTGCAAGGTTCCAGGTTCAGGGCCTCCCTCTGCCTGAGTCACTGAGTGACTAGGTGGACCACAGGCTGCCTTCCACCCCTGCCCCACTCCATGCTGGACACACATAAGAACTAAGCCTTAACCACAGAATCCACGGAGGTGTCAAGGTTGATCTGCTAGGCCAGTGTAAGCTGGGGTAGCTGTCAGAGTAGGGTGTCAGCTGCTGGGGGGCTGGGTAACGTTAACTGTCCAGACACATGGCTTTAGGGCACAAAAAGAGAAGCCTCCTCTTTTTTACTCTGCCGGCCTAGAGGAAAATGTCTGAGCTTGGTGTTTCTCTCCTGAGCAGTTTTTTTTCTCCCTTTTAAAACACAATTAGGGCTAAGGAGATGGCTCAGTGGTTAAGAACACTGGCTGCTCTTCCAGAGGTCCTAAGTTCAATTCCCAGCAACCACATGGTGGCTCACAACCATCTGCAATGGAGTCTGATGCCCTCTTCTGGTGTTTCTGAAGCAATGGTGTACTCATATATATAACAAATAAATCATTAAAAAAAGAAACTTAAAAAAAAAGAAAAAAAATACTAAAAAAAAACACAATTAACTTCAGACTGCACAGAGAGAAACAGCCACGTGGGGGGCTATAGTATACAATACATGGGAACTGGACCACAAAGGAGTGAAAACATCACTAAAACCCCTCACTCATGCCCTTGGCAGCAAGGCAGGACTACACTAGACAGCAGAGCAGGCTGTGCCTAGAGAGTCCCCATTTCTTATATTTTTAGTTGTGGGCCTAGCCTTTAACGGCTGAGCCATCTCTCCAGCCCAAGAGTCCCCATTTCTAAGGCATTCCACCCGGGGATCCAGAACCTCTGACCTCCTTGGGCACCTGGACCTATGAACACATACCACCGCAGATGACAGATAGAAACAGAAACACACACACACACAATTTTAACATCTTTGGGGCTGGAGGGATGGCTGAGTGGTTAGAGCACTGGCTGCCCTTGCAGAGGACCCAGGTTCAGTTCTCAGCACCCACACAGCGGCTCTCGAGCATCTGGAACTGCAGTTGAGGGGGCTCCGCTGCCCTCTTCTGGCCTCCCCAGCCACCACCAAGCACAAAAACTATGGTGCGCATATACTCATGGAGGCAAACACTCGGACACATGCAAAAATAAATCTTCTGAAAAAATGAATCAAAAAAAAAAAAGAAGAAAGAAAAGAAGAAAGTCCAGGAGGCAGTAAAAACTCTCAAAACAAACAAACAAACAAACAAACAAACAAAAAACAACAGTGACACATTTGCCTGAGACTCAGTGAAGGACACTTTGGAAAGGCGTGGCCATGGGTTACACTGCTTGGAATCCGACAACACCTCCCTGCTACACTGCCACAGCTGCCCCGCTTACAGAACTATCTTGGTTTACATAAGATCCGTATATATTTCGGACGACACGGAGAATTATCCTAGAAAAATGTCTGACAATGGTTAACTGAGGTAGAGCGAGTAAGGAATTTACAGACAGTCAAGCGAACCCAGTCCCCCTGGCTTCATGTGCGCTGTGCTGTAGCTCAGAGGTGGGACCTGTTTGGAAAACAATCCATTTAGAAGCCTGTCATGCTAGCAAGTGGCTGATGGGGCTGCCCTGCGATAGCATGAGTTTTATTTGAGCTATAAAGATGACTGCAGGCAATCCTGCCACTAATAGTAATAATTCAGCATGTTGGAGTTGGTACCCTCGGACAGGAGATGACTTAGTGTCCTCATGCAGTCTGGCTAATTGAGGGCCAGGTGTGGAAGTCTCTGCTGCGCTGGGGACGGAGGACATGGTAATTAATGACGCTGGGGACTGAGGACATGGTAATTAATGACGGTCTGGAGCTGAAGAGAGAAAGCAATCAGAGCTCCAAACAAAGGTGGTAAAACAAGGGTGATAAATGTTTGCCGGCAACAACCTGGGACTGTAAAACAGTCTGCTGCTGCACTCACCGTGCCCCACTTTCGAGACTATTAATGCCAAGCTAGCACAGACATGAGAAAGGGAAGCCATTCATCAGAGCTGATGCATTCGTATGTGTGAGGCCAACTGATGGCATAACTCTATGGAGGCATCAGGGAAAGTGTCCTGCGTTTTACATTATTAACTCGTGAAACATTAAAACAAAGCTATTCAAAAGTCTGCCGCTCAGTCTGGGCCATGGCCATAGTCCTGAAGATCTGCCCTCAATACAGAACAGGAGAAAACCTGGTTGATGACAGGCACAGTCAAGGGAAGGATCTGAAGTAAGCGTACCCACTGCCCCAAGAATGTGTGGACGGTGGATTTCCATGTTGACTAGAGACTCTCGGGCAACTATAAAACTAGCTGGACGGGCTCTTCCAGTAGCTGGCTCTGGGCGATGGGATGCTTTTCTACAGTGACACCCAATTTTGATGCTTAACCCGAGAAGACCAAGCTGTCAGGCCACTGGGTGGACACACACACAATTAAAAATAAGATAAAAATCTTTTAAAAAGTTTCCACACAGCTGGGTGGTGGTGGTGGTGGTGCATGCCCATAATCTCAGCCCTTGGAAAGCTGAGGCAGGAAGAATCAGACTACAAAACCAGCTTGGGCTATGTAACAAGACCCTGTCTCAAGAACAGTTCTTTTATGGACCGGAGAGGTGACTCGGAGGTTAAGAACACTTGCTAGGCCTGGTGATGGTGGTGCATGCCTTTAATCCCAACACTTGGGAGGCAGAAGCAGGTGGATCTCTGTGAGATTGAGGCCAGCCTGGTCTACAGAGCTAATTCTAGGTCAGCCAGGGCTGCACAGAGAAACCCTGTCTTGAAAAAATTAAACAACAACAACAAAAAACTAAAAACCACTGGCTTTTGTAGAGGAACTGAGTTTAGTTCCCAGCACCCACATGGTGGCTCACAACTGGCTGCGACTCCAGTTCCAGGGCATCCAATGCCCTCCTATGCACATACATGATGTATACACTGCATATACATATACTCAGGCAAACACACACACGTACAAAATCAATTTGTAAAAAATGGCCCCTTTGGCCAGGCATAGTGATGCGTGCCTTTAAACTCCCAACACTCAGGAGCAAAGGGAGGTAAGTCTCTGTGAGTTTGAAGCCAGCCTGGTCTATATAGTGAGGATCTTCATAGTGAGACGAGCTCCTGGCTCACCCAGGGCAGAGAAGCAGTCACTCAGCAAACCGGAAGAGGCGGGTGGGTAATGGGAGAAGACACACAAAGGGATGAGGTCTTGACTTACTTTTTCGTGAGCCGGGGATCCAGAGGAGGGTGCTGAGCTCCATACACTGGCTGAATGCTAAAAGCAGGGAGACACAGGTTCAGTCAGGAAGTGCAATGTGCCAGCTGCCAGCCTCGTGTGACACAGAGCTACGGGACTCGGAGAGGTCGCCTGCTTCCAGGGATGGCACCCGATCATTCCAAAGACAGTAGCCTACCCTTCAGGACAGGAAGTTGCAGTGCCTCAGCACTCTTGACCAGCAGTCAGTCCTGTCTGTAAGGACACAGGCACGGGGCCAGCGAGATGCCTCAGCTGGTAGAGGCGCTTGGTGTCCACGTCCGATGACCACTCCAGCTTGGTGAGCAATGGAAGGTCACAGTCCAGCTAGCCAGCGACGGGGAGCATGGCAGGACAAGACACCCCACCTCAGGAAGGTGGGAGGGAGAAGCACCCCCTGAAAGCACCCCTGTTCCCATCTGGAGGAAACCCATGTAAGCAAGCTCTATTACTATCTGCTTAAATCTATGTTAAAACCCTCCCTTCTCATGAAATCAATTCTGCTATCAAAAACTAAATAAAGACAAAACAAAAACAAAACCATGTGGCCATTTCCAGGAGGAACGAGATGTGTATATAACCTAAGGCCCAGTAATATCCACTCCTAAATACCTATCTTTAAAAATAAAACTGTTGCTGGGCAGTGGTGGCACATGCCTTTAATCCCAGCACTTGGGAGGCAGAGGCAGGCAGATTTCTGAGTTCGAGGCCAGCCTGGTCTACAGAGTGAGTGCCAGGACAGCCAGGACTACACAGAGAAACTCTGTTTCGAAAAACCAATAAACACATACATACATACATACATACATACATACATACATACATACATACAACTGTTGGCCAGGTATGGTGGCACACACTTATAATCCCATCACTCAGGAGGCAGAAGCGGATGGATTTCCATGAGTTCGAGGCCAGTCTGTTCTACATAGGGAGTTCTAAGCCAGCCAGAGCTACACAGAGAAACCCTGTCTCAAAAAAAAAAAAAAAAACAAAAAAACAAAAAAACAAAACCCTCCCTTTCTCTGCGCATGGGTGTTTGCCCACATCTCTGTCTGTACACTCCTTGAGTACCTGGTGTCCAAGGCAGCCAGAAAGGGGCACTGGATCCTCTGGAGTGTCGCTGTCACTTACAGACAGTTGTGAGCTGCCATGTAGGTGCTGAAAACTGCTGGACCAGCTCCCTAGCCCCTCCCTTCTCCCCCAAATACCTACCTTAAGGAAAACGCAAAGGCGAGTGTGTCAGGAGGTATACCTACAACTACTCAAATCATGATGGTTCTTCTGAGTCTCAAAGGAAGAGACACAAAAATAACTAACTAAATAGTAAAAAAATTTATGTCCTCAATGTCCCTCTCCGAAGACCAGTGAAACAAACTGTGATGTGTTACCAGCACAGGACACAGCAGTGACCCTCGGGAATGGGCCTGTGAGTGACAATGTGAATCCTGACTAAGTAACAGAGAACACTGTATCCCAGCACTTGGGAGCCAGAGGCCTGTGGATCTTTGCGAATTTGAGCCCAGCCTGGTCTACATAGTGAGTTCAAGGCTAGTCTAGGCCACAAACTCAGACCCTATCTCAAACATGAAAGGACATGGCTCTCTGTGATGGGGAAGGGGTGGGAACAAACAAGACACAGGGGCTTCTGGGAAATGAATGTGTATGATCCATTTTACTATTCATCAAGCCAATGATGCATTCTGTGGTGTAATATGTTACAATCAAAATGATTTGAGGTTATCAAGAGGACTCAGAGGGTAAATGCACTTGCTGACAAGTCTGAGGCCGGAGTTCAATCCCTGGACCCACACGTGTATCATGACATGCACACACCCACACATACAAATATACACAAATAATTAAAATCAAAACAGAGTTACAAATACAATCAGTAGATACAAAAAATTTCCAAATTATCAGATTACATACAATGGAGGCACAGTCTAGTCTATACTGTAAATTTTTTACTAGTTAGTTAATTAATTAGTTAGTTAGTTAGTTTTGTTTTTCGAGACAGGGTTTCTCTGTGTAGCCCTGGCTGTCTTGGAACTCACTCTGTAGACCAGGCTGGACTCAAACTCAGAGATCTACCTGCCTCTGCCTCCTGGGTGCTGGGATTAAAGGTATGTGCCAGCACAGCCTAGGGAAAATTATTTTTTTAAAAAAAATATGAAGCCGGGCGGTGGTGGCGCACACCTTTAATCCCAGCACTTGGGAGGCAGAGGCAGGCGGATTTCTAAGTTCGAGGCCAGCCTGGTCTACAGAGTGAGTTCCAGGGCAGCCAGGGCTACACAGAGAAATTCTATCTGGAAAAAAAAAAAGGAAGGAAGGAAGGAAGGAAGGAAGGAAGGAAGGAAGGAAGGAAGGAAGGAAGGAAGGAAGGCAGGCCTCTCACAGGTGTACCCAGCCACCAGGTTTTAGCTGACTCCAGATGGAGTCAAGATGACAAGCAAGAACAGCATCACAGATGCAGAACTTTAAGGACAATGACTCCATATATTTTTCGAAAGTACTAAAATTGAAATGTGTTCACATTTGTATCTTATGATTTGGGGAGCAGGAAGAGAGCTTTGGTGGGGGGGCTGCAGGGTGGGACCAGCCTCAGGAAGAGCACTTGCTCCCCTGAGAACAAGTCCCTCTCTGACTCAGCAGCACTCACAGGCAGCACCTTTCTGTGACCACAAACGACACAGTCCTGAGAGGGCTGGGAGGCTCAGCACGGCTCCTGGTGGTGGGGAGCAGTCTGTGGGGTGAGTCCACACACACAAGAAAACATGGCACACACTGCCAAGAGACCCTGGCTTCCTCCTTCCGTGTTTACAGTTGAATCCTCACCCAATGTTTAGAAAACAGAATGGGTTTACCAAGAATCTTTTTTTTCCCAGACTTGTTTATTTTGATCCATGTATCTGTGTGTGTGTGTGTGTGTGTATGTGTGCGTGCACGCACGCCTGTGTGAGCACATATGCATCACATACATGAGTGCCCTCTGAGGGTATAAAATTCTCCGGGACTGGAGTTAGAGATAGCCACATGGGGGCTGGGAATTGAACTCAGGACCTCTGGAGGAATAGTCAGCGCTCTTAACCACTGAGCCATCTCTTCAGCCCCCAAGCTCACCCTCATTTTTGTTTCTTATGACAGAGGAAATCCTCAAGATGCTTCCCAGAAAGAATCTAGACCAGTCAACCACTTCCACAGGATATCCTTTATACTTTTTAGAGAAGCATATAAGATCTTAGATATCATTATGACATTTTCAAACAAAGCATCCACACTTGTTTTTTTCTGGAGTTCAGAGAGAATTTCCTCACATGAGAGTCTGAGTTCTGGACATTCTGGACCTTTTTGGCTCTAAGAATGTCAACTCCCTAACCTCTCTGGAAGATTACTGATTTGTTCCACAGACTGTCTCAGAAGTGCTAACCCGAAAGCTGTGTGATATGCTCCTGTCGTTTTCCGAGGCAGAGGAAAAGGACAGGGAGAATCCAAGAGGTACCAGCGTACAGGGAAAGTCTGGTTCACAGAGAGAGAAGGAACCTAACACAAAAACAAAAATTAAAACACAACATGGAGACCCAGGGGCCATGGTTTGCATTTGAACATTGCATTCAGACCCTCCTAGGTTCAAGCATTGAACTCTCAGGTCCGGAGCCCTCTCTTAAATGCTACAAGGCAGAAGGATCCCACCAGGCCAGTTAGGTTAGCTGACTGGATAAAAAAGTAAGATCTTCAAATCCTCTCTGAGAGAAGGTGTATCAAATCATATGGACCTAAGGGCCAGAGGCCATCAACTACCAAGGAAGAGGCTCTTCCGTCCTCAGGAGACTATTTTTCAAAGACGCTGGCTGACATGCTGGCACAGCCAGAAAGGCTCTGACAAATGATGGGCTGAGACAGCAGAAGCATCGGAGCCTAAATCGAATTTGTTAGCGTGTTCTTGAACTAGACTGTGATGTATCCGAGCCAGGGACACTCTGTATAATAAATCAGTTTGCTGAACCTCAATGAAGACAGGTGGGAAATTATAAGAGGGAGAGAAACCAAGATTATCCCAGGGGCCTGCCGAGGACAGACTACAGAGCGGGGGAGCGAAGGTGCCCAGTTACTGACTTTACAGCTCACCTAGGAGGGCCTGGAGAGCCGGCTCACGGGTTAAGAGTGCTGACTGCTCTTCCAGAAGATAAGGGCTCAATTCCCAGCACACACACAGTAGCTCAAAACTTCATTTCCAGAAGACCTGACCACCTTTTCTGTCCCAGACATACACACAAAATAATTCAAAAAATTTTAAATAATTCATCTATGAGCCCTTGCCAACTAGGTCCCTTGAGACCCGAACACTCGGTACTGGGACAAGCTCGTTGCCACTCCACCTCAGAACAGGCATTTGTCCCGTTGGTGGTTGGGATGGGGGTGGCGGTACATATCTGCAATTCTAAAACTTTGCAGACTGAGGCTAGCCTTGGCTAAGTAGAGTACACCAGGCCTGCTAGACTACACTATGAGATTCTACCTAATTGCTTGAAGTGTGAAAGCATTTCACCTCCATTTTCGGGCAGAAAGGAGAGTGCAAAGAAAAGACAGCACACACCCATGGGTGATGGGCCTGCCCTCTGACACTGCCGCATTCCAGCCCAGGAGACATAGAGCATTGGGGAGACCCTGATGTCTCTCACGGTCCTTCCCTAGCAGCCGGCTATGTCCTTCTGTCCGTCGCCAGTCTTTACTAGTCTCTTTCCTTTCCTTTTGTTATTCTTGTGCACCGTGTTAAGTGCAGATGACCTCCGTATGCTGGAGGTCAGGGGACAACTTTCAGGAGTCACACCCTCCAGGGTGGGTTCTAGGGATGGAATCCAGGTCTGTGGGAGCAAGTCTCTTACCTACTGAGCACACTCATTAGCCCTAATTAATGTCTTTGTGTCTCCCCCCCTTCTCCACCTCTTCCTCTTCTTCCTCCTCCTCTGCCCCTCCTCCTCTTCCTCTTCTTCTTATCTTCTTCTTCCTCCCCCCTCTTCCCTCTCTTCTTTGTCTTGTGATGCTGGAGAGATCAAGGGCTTCAGCTCCTAGAGGCAAGTGCCCTGACACTAGCTGAGGCCCAGCCCAGCAGGCTCACTCCACACCTGGCTGTTTTCACTGAGCCACGTGTTTCCACCCAGCTCCACGTCTACTTATCTGATCACAAACATGACATATGCTCAGTGGAAAAACCGGAAAGCCGGCCGGCCGTTTGTTCTCTTCAGCAGGGAAGCTCCAATGCTGAGCAGAGTTTTAGCTTCTAGAAAGCTGTGCCCTCTGTGGCTTCCTCGTGGCATGTCGGCGTGCGGCACACACCAGCGGGCACTGACCAACCCGAGAGGGTCAAGTCAGAACTCCATAGGACTGCTCTCTGCTTCAGCTGTCTCCTCTCTGGTACACCTGAAAGCTGCAGACTAAATGCTGCTGCCCAGAGGACATCATACACACACACACACACACACACACACACACACACACACACACACGCTCTGAAGAGACAGCATGCAGCCAAGGGGCTAGCCTCTGCCATGTTAGAGAAGACAAACCAACAGAACGTGTTGCCAGAGGTTTCTTACTCAGTTGCAACACTGGGAAAGCCTTGGTGGGAAAGACCCGGCATGTGTCAGGTGCTGACACGGAAGCTGAGCAAACACCAGAAAAGAATGGCCCATTTTAAATGCCAAGAATCTTGGTAGCAGGACTCCATTCTGGTGCTCTGTGGAGTCTTCGAGCCCCCAGGGTTGGCTGTTTCAACAATAATTCAGTACCTTCTATGATCACTTACTTCATCAGCAAAAACATTTCCAAACCAAAAATGGGATATACTAGACCTGCCCAGGCAAACACGGGCCATTACACTGACCTACTATCAGATTCCTAAAAGCTCTGAAAAAACGACCAAATGACAGGGTGAGACCTTAGTTAAAAGTACGTGGGTGACCAAGTACTTCAGGAACCGGCCATTTTTCTCAGCTTTTTCTTTTCTTTTCTTTTCCCCCAGTAGGGGACAGGACCCAGTGCTGGCCAGATTGTTCCATCCCAAGTATCTCAATATCTTTTTTTTTCTCATCTCATGTTGTCCAGTGTCCAGACTGTTCTTGAAATCCTGATCCTCCCGCCTCAACCACACAAGTTCTAAGACTCCAGACAGTGGGGGCCAGCACCTCAGCTTCTTAATACTAACAACCTCTACTTTAAGACTGACCATGACTCCCTTGAGTTTTGTTTTGTTTGAGACTTGTGTATTATAGGGTTATCTCCAACAACACATGTAGCTAAGGCTATGCCTGAACTTCTGACAGCCTGTCTCACCCTCCCAGTGCTGTGATTACCAGCATGCACCACTGCCATCCCACTTGGCTTTATGTGGTGCTGAGAACTGAACCCAAGTGCTTCTTGCATGCTACCCAACTACTCTACCAACTGAGCTGCGGCCTCAGCCCTCCTGGGCTTCATTTATTTATTTTATTTATATGAGTACACCGTCATTGTCTTCAGACATACCTGAAGAGGAAATCTGATGGCATTACAGATGGTTGTGAGCCACCTTGTGGTTGCTGGGAATTGAACTCAGGACCTCTGGAAGAGCAATCGATGTTCTTAACCGCTGAGCCATCTCTCCAGCCCCCCGCCTTGACTTTAAAAACAAGCATTTGAGGGGCTGCAGAGATGGCTCCGCTCATAAGAGAATGGGCTGCTCTTCCAGAGGACCAGGACTCAAATCTCCACTCAGAGGCTCGCCACTGTCTGTAACTCCAGATCCAGAGGATCCAACACTGCCTTCTGCCCTTCAAGGCATGTATGTGGTGCACAGACAATTGTGCAGGCAAAACTCCCGTGCACAGAAAATAAGAAGAAATAATATCTCAGGAAAAATTACTAGCAAGCTTTTTGCTCAAAAACAAGAGAAGGCCTAGCAGTGGGCTAGAAACAAGAGTGTGTGTGGGGTGGAGGGGGAGAGGGGGAGAGCAGCTAGCACCACCATGGTCTCTCCTATGCCCTTCCTGACATGTGTCCACACTCCGTGGGCAGGGCACTGGGGCGCAAGGAGTCCAAAGTCCGCTCTGTGGTCCAGGAAAGTCGACTTCCCATCTGCCCTCCTTTTCTTTCTTTCTTTCTTTCTTTCTTTTTTTTTTCTTTTTTTTTTTT
>NW_021604628.1:721315-738381 GCF_004785775.1 Grammomys surdaster | reverse complement strand
GAGACAGGGTTTCTCTGTCTAGCCCAGGCCATCCTGGAACTCACTCTGTAGACCAGGATGGCTTCGAACTCAGAAATCCGCCTGCCTCTGCCTCCTGAGTGCTGGGATTAAAGGTGTGCGCCAGCACTGCCCCACCTGCCCTCCTTTTCTTATCTACAGGGGTCTTAGCCTCCAGTTCTAGTGTTCGGCAACTTTTACACACTCGGCTGCTCCCTGGGGCCAGCGATTTGCTACTTCCAAAAGTCAGCACACAAGAGCCCACCTTCTGCACCAGCCCTGACGTCTGCTCCCGAGGGCCAAGCATGCCTGGCTGATGTGCAAGCATGATGCTCACTCACAAGTGGTCCAGACCGCAAGGTCCACTCCGCTCAAGCCTCCCGCTCCATAGGTAAGGAAGTCAAGTATGGCCGAGCTCGGTGTTCTGTTTTAAAACTTGGCTTATTTTTTTATTACTCTGTGTGTGTGTGTGTGTGTGTGTGTGTGTGTGTGTGTGTGTGGTGCACGTGCATCTAACATACATATGGAGGCCAGCGGACAGCTTGGGAAGTAAGTTCTCTCCTTCTACTGTGCAGGTCCTGGGGACTGGACTCGGGTCTTCAGGCTTGGTGGTAGGTGCCTGTGCCCACTAGCCTCTTCGCTTGGCTGCTTCTCTACGGGTCAGTCCTTGGGAGTGGCCCCTCCTCCCTCTCCCTACTCCCCACAGCCAGTGATCTGAAAGACTCATGGATCTGCACTCATTCGCTCTTTCCTACTCCCCACCCAAGCTCAGCCCTCTCTACCTTGCTCACTGTGAATGCAGTGGCCATCCAGCCTGCCTCCCACACCCGTCCTTGCAGAACTCAGGGGGAGCAGCGGGGGGCGGGGGACGGGGGTGAGGGAGTGATGCAAGGTCTGGCTGTATGTGACACAGCTGAAAAAGGTATCTGTCCCCGTATCTAGTCGCCTTCCTAATACTAAGTGGATGAAAGCGGTGGGAGGTGAATGCCCTATGGCCACTGAAGACATAGGACCAAGTCACCCACTGTCTCAGGTTAGCTAGAATGGGTTTTCCTGGTGCTGGGACTGACCCTTGACCTCAAGGTCTCAGACGACAGTTCCACCGCTGAGCTATAAAATCCCGACCCTCTTTTTAGTTTTTTGTTTTGTTTCCTGAGACAGGCCACCTAGTTAGAAAATATCAGACCTGGGATTTTAACCCAGGCAATCAGGTTACTGAGCCTGCACTCTGTACATAGGTCCATTTTGTAACAATGATGCGTGCTGCCCTGTCGGCCTACACATCAGTACCGCGATCTCGGCTGGGTGTGCTGGCATAGACCTTTAATAACAGTGTCCAGAGGCAGAGGCGGACAGATCTCTGTGGGTTTTACTGTTTTGTTTGGTTTGGTTTTTCAAGTCATGGGTTTCTCTGTGTAGCCTTGGCTGTTCTAAATCTCGCTCTGTAGACAAGGCTGGCCTCGAACTCGCAGAGGTCTGCCTCTGCCTCCCAAGGGCTGGGATTAAAAGTGTGTTTTACCATTTTGGCCCTCAGTGAATTTAAGGCCATCATGGTCTACACAGTGAGTTCCAGGTCAACCACAGCATATAATAAGACACTATCTAAAAATAAATACTTGTCAGAAATGTCTTGAAATCAGGGGCAGGAGAGGTGGCTCAGTGGTTAAGAGCATTGACTGTTCTTGCAGAAGACTTGGATTCAGTTCTCAGCCGTCACATGGCCACTCTCGATCATCCGCAACTTCAGTTTCAAGGGATCTACTGCCCTCTTCTGACTTCTGCAGGCCCTGCACACATATGATCCACTTACACACATGCAGACAAACAAACATTTGGCAAGGAGGGGATGATGGCTCCACAGTTAAGAGCACACATCACTCTTGAGGAATACCCAAAAGTTTGGCTCCTGGCACACACATGACAGCTCACAACCATTCATAATTCTGGTTCCAGGGCGGATCCATATCGATTTTATGCCCTCTGTCACCTACACTGGATGTGCATATACATACAAAACGCAGGCAAAACACTTGAACACTTAAAATAAAAATACGCACACCTTTGATCCCAGCCCTTAGGAGGAAGCAGCAGGTGGATCTCTCTTGAGTTTGAGACCAGCCTGGTCTATACAGTGAGTTCTAGGCAAGCTACGGAAACTTAGTGAGACACTATCTCAAAAACAAACTGTAGTGATGCATGCCTTTAATCTCAGCCCTTGGGAGGCAGAGGTAAGTCAATCTCTGTGAGTTCAAGGCCAGCCTTGGTCTACATAGTTGAGTTCCTGGACAGCCAGGGCTACATAGTGAGACTTTGTCTCAAAACAAACAAAATTTAAAGAATACTTTAGGGTTTTTTTTTCTTTTAAAAACTTATTTATTCATGTATTTTTGTGTATATGAGTGCTCTGTCTATCTGCATGTACACCCGAATGACAGAAGAGGAATCAGATCCCGTTACGGATGGTTGTGAACTGCTGGTTGCTGGAACTTGATCTCAAGACCTCTGGAAGAGCAGCCAGTGCTCTTCACAGCTAAGCCATTTTGCCGCCCTATTTTTTTTTTTTTTTTTTTTTTTTTTTTTTAACTTAGGCTATTCTAACAAAACTTCTACTTGCTGTCACTAAAGTCGCTTCATCATAATCAAAGAAACTGAAAGTAACTGGCTACAACTTGGAACTTTTCTCACCTTTCAGACTGCAAGGAAGAGAACAGTAGCTTTCTTTCTACACCTCTGAGGACCCAGCATATGCACATTTGTTGGCCGACTCATGAGAAAACTTCTCTTCTCCAGACTCAAAAGAGTTCAGATGTAAAAGTTCTGTTCTGGAACCAAAACACCTTCTGTGGAAATGAACACCAGCTTTCCCCAACAGCCCTGAGCTCTGGGGGCTCTCTGCCAAGAGTGTACAGGGGACAATACTTCTCTCACCAGGCAAGGTATGGATCATGGTTTATGGATCACAGCAACATGTTTATGCCTCAGTAATGAAAGAGACAGGTAAGTAGTCCTGGGGAGCTGAGACACATCCTTTTAAATGTTTGTTTGCTCCAATAACCAGAGGACAATTAATAATAACGATGGAACTAATACAGTGTACTAAATAAACACTGTCCTGGGCTCTTACAAGTAGGGCATTTTGGTGATTCTGAGGGAAGAGTTTTTATTCCCCACTTCATAGGGAACTGAAGCTTAGGCGGACTGTTGAATCCTACAGGTAGGAGAATCTAAATGACTGACAGTGAAAATAAATGATGATGAGCTGGAGTCCAAAAGTCTTGCCTCCATGGCTCTATGTTACAAAATGAAAAAGGAAGCCAGAGACTTGAAGGAACCGAAGATTCTTCCTATCTAGTAAAAGTAACCATTCTGGGCCATCAAGAGGGCTCAGCAGGGCCGGGCGGTGGTGGCGCACGCCTTTAATCCCAGCACTTGGGAGGCAGAGGCAGGTGGATTTCTGAGTTCGAGGCCAGCCTGGTCTACAGAGTGAGTTCCAGGACAGCCAGGGCTACACAGAGAAACCCTGTCTCGAAAAACCAAAAAAAAAAAAAAAGAGGGCTCAGCAGGTAAAGATGCTTGCCGTTAAACCGGACGACCTGGGTTCAATCCCTGAGATCCACAGGGTGGAAGCAGAGAACCGAGTCCCGTAAGCTATCCCCTGACCTCTATGTGAGCACTGTGGTGTGTGCGCGACACACACACACACACACCGTACACTAATTAAGTAGATAAATAAATATAATTATTTAAAGTAGTACTTTTAAGAAGTCGACTTTCTACAGGCAATAGAAGAAATAAAGAAAACAAAAGGCCATTAACCACCACATCTGTCTGTCCAAAGGCACAAAGACCATCCATCTCCCATTGTCCTCACCCTTGTTTCCTGATGTTTTCCCACTGATTGTTATCTTAGGATATCAAACTGTAATGGCCCCTCTATAGCAAACTCCCCGAGAAGAACAGTCAGCGCAGCTGGAGAGCTCACTCAAGCAGGAAGGAAAAGAAATCAGCGGCAGGAAGCCAAGCTTATCTAAAAACACGGCGTCACTGTTCAGTGCGTGAACACCGTAACCCCACAGCACTTCGATCCAAAGCTACCTTTGCCTCCCCCGGAATTATATTAATACGTGTTGCTAAAACCTGGTCCTTCAACTTTCTCCACGTGTCGAATGACAGCTCAGAAAAGTTAACACGGCCAAGGTTGGCTTCTCTTTTGCTTGAAGAAGGGGGCGGGGCGGGGGCTGCGTGTAGCTCAGTGGTAGAGTGTCTTCAACAGTGTGAGGAGAGGCAGAGAGGAGAGAGGGAGAAAGAGGAGAGGGAGGGAGAGAGGAAGAGAAAGAGAGAGAGAATGGGAGAGAGGGAGAGGGGGAGAGAGGGAGAGAAAGGAGAAAGGTAAGAGAGCGAGGACACAGGTCAAAGGAGTACATCTGAACAACAACAACAAAAAAAAAAACTTAACAAGCAAATCAGGAAAGGAAACACATGAGGGCCATGACCTGACACATATTCTAACAACAAGCAGCCTGTGGCTGGCAGAAATCTTAAATGCAGCAGTGAAACACATAGGGCTTTCACTTTTCAGGACAGCACGCCAAACAAACCGAACCAGTAAACCAAAGGCAGACTGACTGAGAGACAATTGTTCAGAATGTCAACATACACCAAGAAGAGCAAGAAACACGAAGAAAATCAGTGGCTCGGGAGGCCTCCTCTCCAACAAAACTGAAGAATAAAAGAATTTAATGCATCTACACTAAACGACCATCACTTCTCCCGGATTGCACAAGTGATCAGAAAACGCCAAGAGTAGTAACTTCCTCTCCATCCTGTGACCATCACCACCCCCCACCCCCGTAATAATTTCTAAAGAGAAAGGGCTAACTCTAGACAAAGTAAGGTCAGGCTTGAGAATTTCCCCCTCTCCTTCCTTGCTGATACCCCTGTAGGCCTGCCCCAGGCTCTGCCATCAGAACTCCTGGGGAGTCTAAAGGGAAGACAGGAAGGGGATGGGCTGGGCACCAAGGCCATGGGGCCACCCATCCTCATGCAAGCAGCCACCCATGCTGTTGGAGACCCCTGAGGAGTTCTGTACAAAGTCGGAAGCTGTCTGCAGGTGGCCCTCCAAGCCCAGACTGACAATGACAACTCGCCCAACTCCACTGCCCGTCACACCCGGTTCCCCGACACCTCCCAGCTGAGGTTCCCCGCCCCCAGACCCCAGTCTGCACCCCACACCCAAGCTGGCCAGGCTCCTCTGATTGACAGCTGCTCCAGCCTGGGCTACCCTGACACCAACCCTCCGGCCTCGGGGGGCACCTCAAGACGGCGGGATTCGGGGACCAGGATCTGGAAGGCTTTGGGTCCAATCCCCACTCCCCTCAGCGTCCTGGGCTCACCTCCCCGGTAGCTTGGCGCTCCTCTTCCAGAACTGCTTGCTGTTCTCGGCGGCCATCGCTCCGGCCCGGGGGAAGGCCTGGTCGGTGGGTCACGGGGGCGCCCCGCGACAGGCCCCCGGGACCCCGCAATCTGAGGGCCAGCCCAGGCCGCTTCCCCGCCGCCGGTCACCCGCTCCCAGCTCCTGGGGGCGCCATCTTGGATGTGGGCACTCCCCCCGCCCAGCCCCGTTGCCATTGGTGGACTGAGCAGGCCGGTGGGCAAATGGACCAATGAGGATCCGGGATCCTGCGGGCCGCTGAAGCCCCGCGGCAACGTCAGGGGCTGGGCACACAGGTGGGCCGGGGAGGCGGGGCTTAGATGGGCAGGAAGGCGGGGCTGAAAGTTCCTACTCCCGGGAGGCGGAGAACCAGGTAAAAAAAAAAAGAAAAGAAAAAAGAAGAAGGAGATGGGACTGTTGCCTTTGATGGACTGAGGCTCTGGGATTTTTTTTGGAGGGGAGGAGGAGGAGGAGGAAGGAGAAACCATAACATTTATATACATTAGTCTTTAACCTATAAGTAAGGCCTCATGTAATAATGTACAGCGTTTTTGAGTGTCCCCCACCTCAGTAGCACCCAGGGTAGTTACCCCCTCCTTGTTCTCTTATGATCCCAATTTCTTAGAAGATCGTTCCGGCCATACCCCAGTGCGGGTAACTGTTGGATGAGTAGCAGTTGATTTTTCAGAATCTCCCTTTCTTCCGCTAACTGAACTCCGTGATGTAATCCTTCCTTCGGGTCTTACTCTTTCTGGTTATGAGGATCCAGATACTGAGAAATCATGCTTAGGAAATACTATTTTACCCTCCTAGTACCATTTTCTCTAGGGACGTTGGACATCTCCATGGTAACAACCAGGAAGATGAAGGATGTACCCCAATATTCTCGACTCCTTTATGAAGCGGTTATAAATCTTCCATCTATAGATTCATTTTTCAATCTAATATTGACTCAAAGTGAGATCTAGTTTTAGCGAATTGTCTCTTTGGGTGTCGTGTTAATGACTACATCTCTTTTTTGAGTGTGTCCTGGGACACTTTGAGGGAGAAAATGAAGGTTACTTCCTTTTTCTACTCCAAAAAAGTTTTTTGTTCAGACAAAGAACTGTGGATGTGTATGGGTTGTCCCCCAACCCATCTCTGTACTAACACCCTATGTTTTCTAAATATTGAAAAATATATTACATTTATGTGTGTGTACGTGCGTGCGTGCGTGTGTGTATGTGTGTGTGTGTGTGTGTGTATGTGTATGTGTGTGTGTGTGGTCTGGAGGTCAGAAGACAACTTGCAATTTTCGGGTTTTCTCTTCTCACCATTTGGGTCCAGGAAATCAAACTCAGGTCCTCAGGCTTGGCAGCAAGCCCCTATACCCACTGAGCCATCTTGCTGACCCCAACATAGTGGAGAATTCTCAATGCTCCTTCTTTTTCCAACTAAAGAAAGACATTCTTCTATATGTTCTCTGGTGATTTCTTTCTACATAGATATTATTCCCAGTTTTCAAGCTTCTTTTGCTTGCTAAGTTTTAAAGAATAGGACTGTGGCCCTGGAAAGGTGGCCCCAAAAAAAGCTTAAAAGCATGTGTGGCTCTTACAGAGGACCTGAGTTCAGTTCCCAAGTACCTTCATGGTAGCTCACAACCATCTGTAATGGGATCTGATGCCCTCTTCTGGTGTGTCTGAGGACAGTGACAGTGTACTCACATACATAAAATAAATAAATGTAAAAAAATAAATAAACATGACAGAGTTGGATGAAAAGGGCCATTCCTACTGAACCACTGTCCTCTTATAGATGTGATCTTACCTAGTTTTTCCCTTTTTTTTTTTTTTTTTTTTTTTGGTTTTTCGAGACAGGGTTTCTCTGTGTAGTCCTGCCTGTCCTGGAACTCACTCTGTAGACCAGGCTGGACTTGAACTCAGAAATCCACCTGCCTCTGCCTCCCAAGTGCTGGGATTAAAGGCATGCGCCATTTTCCCTTTAAAGATTTATTACATATACTGTCTGTCTCTTCAGACACACCAGAAGATCCCACTACAGGTGGTTGTGAGTCACCATGTGGTTGCTGGGAATTGAACTCAGGACCTCTGGAAGAGCAGTCGGTTCTCTTAACTGTTGAGCCATCTCTCCAGCCCGTATCTTAACTTTTTTTGACTTAACCAGTCAAACCACCCACCTGCCTTTCTTAGCCCTGCATTCTAACCCCTAAGAAAGTGAAAGGGGTGGGGCGATGGGAAGGTATGAATGCTTGTTCTCAGCTCACCTCCTCCCTTTTATACAAGTCAGGTTCCCATCCCGGGGAATGGTTTTACTCATTGTTAGCATGGATCTCCCCGACTTTATTAACCTACCCAAGACAGCCCTTCCCCGTTAGGGACATCCAGAGGCTTGTCCCCCAGGAGGGGCTGAATCTCATCAAATCGACATTTTTTTCCATCAACCATCCATCACACACCCTGATTTTGTCATTATGGTTTTGAGGAAGGGTGTCAGGTTACCCTAGACAGGCCTCGAACTTCCGACCCTTCCGCCTCCCCCTGCCAAGTGCTGAGACGACAGGCTGTCCCTACGGCTCCTGGCTTAGATGCTCCCCTTGGACTTGACATTTCACTACCCGGGAAGGAGAAGAGAATCTGTGTACCCTGAAAGGTCTCAGAGAATCCCTTCCTAAAGCTCACGTGGGAGACGTTAGATGACACTGGCTCCCAAGGGTCACGTTTAACATTGCTCCACTCAGAGCCCTGGTCTCCCCACCTTGTTCTCTACCCAAGGTTTCTTCCAAAAGAAAATCCCCGGTCACCTGGTGATAATATTTTAAATAATGTGTGTGAGGGGAGCTGAGAATATTAACCCCTTCCTCCCCACCTTCACCACAACCACCCCCTAATCTGGCCCAATTGTACCCCTTTCATTATGTATGTATGTGTGTATGTATGTATGTATGTATGTATGTATGTATGTATGTATTTGGAGATGGAGTTTCCACTATTTAGTGCTGGCCAGCCCCCGACCCACTATACAGCCCAGGCTAGCCTCAGACTCACAGAGATCTACCTGATACTGCTTCCCAAGCACTGGGATAAAAGATGCACCACAATGCCAGGCCAATGATTTCTCCTGAAGATTGGATCCTGGGCCTTGTGTGTGCCAGGCAAGCACTCTTCCAACACCTCACTGAGCCCTGTGTTGGACTTTTATTCTGCCTTGCTGCATCTTAGGCTCTTATAGGATTCTGTTCTTCCCACAGAAACCAAGGAGTGTTTTCAAATGTAGCTAGCATCACATCTGCCTGCTCAAAAGCTTACAAGGGCTCCCAGCACACTTGGCACCAAACCCTAGCTTCTGAGCCAAGCGTGATTGCACACACCTGTACAGGAGAGGAGACAAGAGGACCAGAAGTTCAAGACCAGTCTGGGGTACATGAGACTCATGTGTGTGTGTGTGTTTGCGTGCGTGTGATTGGTGTGTGTGTGAGGGTGTGTGTGTTGGGTATGTGTGATTATGTGTGTGGTGTGTGTTGTGTGTGTGGTATGTGATGTGTGTATTGTGTATGTGTGATTGTATGTGTGTGTGGTGTGTGTGTGTGTGACTGTGTATGTTTGATTGTGTATGTGTGATTGTATGTGTGTGGTGTGTGTGTGACTGTGTATGTTTGATTGTGTGTGTATGATTGTGTATGGTGTGTGTATGTTGTGTGTGTGATTTTGTGTTATGTGTGTGATTGTGTGTTATATGTGATTATCCATCTGATTATATGTGTGTGTGTTGTGTATGTGTGAATGTATATGTGTGGTGTGTGTGTGATTGTGTATGTGTGATTGTGTGTGTCTGTGGTGTGTGTTATATGCATGTGTGAGGTATGTGTTGTATACATGTATGTTGTATGCATGTGCGGTTCGTATGTGTGTGTGTTTCTCTTCTTTCACCTGGGAATCTAACTCGGGTCATCCTACCTGGAGACAAGTGCCTTTAACCTATTGAGCCAACCCACCAGGCCCAGACTCATACCTCTCAGACACTCAGCGAGTGTTGACTCCTCTCACTCATCCCTCCAGCCTCATTTGACCCTGTCTACCTCCACTCTTCCAAGCACAATCTAGTCTTCCGCTGGCTCTTGAACACTCTAAGCAGGTCCCTACAACAAGATCGCTGTTGTAACTACATTTCCTCTTCTTGGAATTCTCTCCCGACAGATTCCCAGATAACTTATTCCCTCGTGACTTCCGACAGCCCCAAGCTCCCTCACCTTGGTTGGCCCACCCTAACCGTTGCTCACCTTAGGTGGCGTCTCCACCACGTGGTCTTCTCTCCCGTGCTCTTCCACACGCTGAGGTATATACTTGTTTGTGACCCGTCTCCACCCCTAGAAATGTGAACTTCACTACGCATTGTATTGTAGCTGTGCGACATTTCCAAGCTGGGCACAGTTCTGGTGCTTACCCAATACTCATTGGGAGAGAGAATTGGAAGGCTAAATAGATGGTCTCTTTGGATTCATGTCTTTGGATGTCGATGGGTTGGGGGTGGGGTTACCTGCAGAACCAGGACATCAGCAGCTCTGTCTGTCAAAGAGTGGTGACAGTGGCCTGCTGAGATGCTGCAGTGGGTGACAAAAGTCACTTGCTGCAAAGCCTGATGATCTGAGTTTAAGTCCCAAGACCCCATAGAGTAAAAGAAAGAAGCAACTCCTGAACGTTGCCTTCTGATCTCCACTTCACTTGCATGGTGGGACATGTGTTGACCTTCCCCCCCTCCCCACAAAATAAGTTAGTAATTTAAAAAGAAAACATCCTTACACATTGATGAACCTGGGTTGAAAAACAAACGGTCTGGGGTTGCCAAGAGCCCTTCTGATGGATGTCCTTCAGAGTGGCACTCCGGGAATGACTCTGATATTCACTGTGTGTACTCCACTCTGTGAACTGTATTATAGACCAAGATCGTAGCGAGGCATAGTGGCTAAGGCAGAAGAATTACTGTGAGTTTCAAGCCAACCTGGGCTACTTAGTGAGTTCCAGGCTAGCCTGTGCTGCAACGTGAAACTGATCTCAAATAGCCTAGTTTCTGATTTAGTAGGTCTGAGGTGATAAACCCAAAGTCTGCATTTCCCAAATGCCCCTGAGGTGACACTAGTGTGGACCTATGACTTTGCTTTACTGACTTTATCTTACTGGTAGTGTAAGGACCCAGAAAGAGGACCCCATCTCAAGTCCCAATTAGCGCGCACCCAAGGAGACACGAGAGACTTACTTGATGCAATGGCAAAAGGCAGTTTACTAACAAGGGCCCTTGGATCGAAACTCATCCCACGCAGGGGAGAGAATTTCGATGAAGACCCCAGGAAGTTTAGAACTTTTATAGGGGGAGGCACAAGGGGGAAGGGAAAAGTGGGAAATTCTGGCGCGGTTACATATGATTGGATATTTCAAACATCAGCACTTTGCATAAGCAATCATTTTGACAGGTTGGATGGCCCACTGTTTTTGACCATGAAGCCTCAGACCTTCTAGGATAAACACCAGGTGGCCCATTACTCACTTGGGCATGTTTAGACTGGTCAAGATATGTCTTTGGTTGTTTCTACATTTCTGGTCACCTCGTCCCTAGAGGGGCTTGATATTTTTATTATGGCTATTCTCAGCAAGCTCAGCAAGCTGTCCTGCGGTCTTTGCCAAGTTGTTTGTGGTCTCTGCTGAGCTGTTTTAATTTTTACCCTTACAGTAGGCACCAGTGATCTTTGTATTTACCTTAGGAATTTGTCCTAAGTATTTTAGTACACTTATTTATTTAAGCTGGGAACCTTAATCTCATACCTTTAATCTCAGTACTCAGGAGGTTGAGGCAGGCAAATCTCTGTATCAGGCCAGCCTTGTCTATAAAATGAGTTTCAGGCCATCAGAGCTACCTAGTGAGATCCTGGCTTGTGGTGGTTTGAATAGGAATGGCCTCCCCATATTTGTGTGTTTGAAGGCTTGGCCATAGGGAGTGGCACTGTTTGGAGGTGTGGCCTTGTTGAAGGAAGTGTGTCACTGAGGAGGCGGGCTTTGAGGTCTCCTATGCTCAAGCTATGCCCAGTGTGGCACACAGTCTCCTGTCTGCAGATGAAGGTGTAGAACTCTCAGCTCCTCCAGCACCATGTCTGCCTGCACACCTCATGCTCCCCTGCCATGATGATCATGGACTGAACCTCTGAAACCGTAAGCCAGCCCCAATTAAATGTTTTCTCTTTATAAGAGTTGCCGCGGTCAAGGTGTCTGCACACACCAAAGCACAAGCTCATGCCACAGTGTGAGCGTGGAGGTCAGAGGACAGTCTGGGAGAACTGGTTATCTTCCTCCACCACGTAGGCCCTGAGAATCTAACTCCCTTCCCTCTTGATCCACCTCACTGCCTCCCACCACTTTTTTTTTTAACTGTATCATACTCTGATGTGACTCACCTGCTGGCAGTTTCAGCATAAACAGGCACGGTGTTTATTACATGGTTGTATGTTATAAACCCAGTGCTTGAAAGAGAGAGTCAGGAACTCAGGGCCATGTTTGGCTACACAGAGGTTCAAGGCTAGCCTGGGCTACACAAGACACCCCTTCCCCCCAAAAGGGGAGGAAATTAAAACAGTATAAGGTTTAAACTTGAGAAAGCAAGTACACGCATCACAGTATGTGGCTCGTATCTTGAATTATATTATGCTTATCAGAGAGTGTGAACCTGAGGCTGGCAATATAGCTCAGTGGGCAAAGGCACTTGTTGCCAAGTTAGAGGAATGGATTGGAGGCCCAGAGCCCACGTGGTAGAAGAAGAAGAACAACTCCTGAAAGTTGTCCTGTGCATGCACATTCAGATACACACAGACACACACAAACAAAGAGAGACACAGAGAGAGAGACACACAAATAAGTATATTAGTTTTTATTTTTTTTAATTTTATGAGTATCCGTGAGTAGCCTACATGTATGGCCATTCATCACTTACATGCCTTGTGCCTAAGGAGGTCAGAAGACATTGGAGTTCAATTCCCAGCAGCGGGGGGTTTGGAGAGATGGCTCAGAGGTTGAGAACACCGACTGTTCTTCTAGAGGTCCTGAGTTCAATTCCCAGCAACCACATAGTGGTTCACAACCATCTATAATGAGAGCTGGTACCCTCTTCTGGCATGCATATATATATATATATGCATGCAGAATACATAATAAATAAAAATCAATTCCCAGCAGCTAGTGGGCAGCTCCAACCTTCTGTAACTCCAGTTCCAGGGGATCCGATGCCCTCTTCCCGTGGTAGGCAGGGCTGGAAGTCTTCTATGAAGGGCTGGAAAAGGGGCTGGGGAGACCCTACCCACTCTGCAGAGCATTTACCTTAAAAGCCTGAGAGCCTGAGTTGGCTCCCCAGAACCCATGTAAATGCGCTGGGCCAGCAAGCTTGCTCTCCCAGCATCCCATGGACAGAGAGGAGACAAGGCATGAGGCTCGCCGGCCAGCATTCAGTCTAACCCAACTGATAGGATCCAGGTCAATGAAAGAGCCTGTCACAGAAGAAAAGCAGATGGATGCTGGATGGCACTCGAGGCTGTCCTCCTGCCTCCAACCACCTGTGCTCACACACGCATACGTTAGTCCCTTTAAAGGGGCAAGCGGGGTCAGTAAGGATGGCTCAGTGGATACAGGTACTGACTGCCATTCTTGATGACTGGAGTTCAGTCCCTGAGAGCCTTAAGGTGGAAGGAGAGAACCCATTCCAGGACTCTAACCTCCCAACATACATATTCAAGGAAGTAATTAGTCTCTTGGGGGCGGGGTTAAGACAGGGATTCCTCTGTGTAGCCCTGGCTATCCTGGAACTCCTTCTGTAGACCAGCCAGGCTGGCCTTGTAACTCTGCCTCCCTTTGCCTCCCCAATGCTGGGATTAAAGGCGTGTGCCACCACAGCCTGGCAGGAATTAGGTCTCTTAAAGGGCCAGATTATGAACCAACCAGCCCCTGATGGACCGCCCCCGCAGCCTGAAAGCCGCTTAGCCCATGTATAGAAAAAACAGCAGGGCTGTACTCTGATAAAGAGTTATTTATCATAAACACCAATGCTAGAGCTTTGTGACATTCTCACACATCACAAAATGTTCTCTCGGTCCCCACCCCTCAAAAAAGTTTTAAACTGTAAAAGCCATGTTTAGCTCACAGGCCTTACCCAGCAGATTCGTCCCACAGGGGACGGCTGCCCGCCCCAGGCAGTAACTAAGGACACAGTAGATGACAAAGAGACTTGAGAGACAGCTACGGCAACTTTCAACCCTCACCAACCTCGCTCTCCCCTCTGCACAGGGGCCTCCATCCTGAGCTAGAGTCTCCACACACGTTGCAGACAGGTACATATGTGTGGATGCAGCAACAACACGTTTCTTGTGTTTTGAAACTTTATAAACAGCATCACACGGTACATATGTTCCAGCACCTGGCTCCTTCCCGTCCACATTCTGTTAATACGCGGACTTCAAATCTATTCATCCTGATGGTACACGCAGCCCTGTGTAGTGCGCTCTGATTTTATTTCCGATAGTTTTTCCTTTGAGCAGCAATAGTCGGCAAGCTTTGTTCTTATGCTTCTTCCTCCCTCCCTCCCTCCCTCCCTCCCTCCCTCCCTCTCTCCCTCCCTCCCTCCCTTCCTTCCTTTGAGACAGCCTTTCTCTCTGTAACTCTGGTTGTCCTAGAACTCACTCTGTAAACCAGGCTGGCGCCGAACTCATAGAGATTCAACTGCCTCTGCCTCCTGAGTGCTGGGATTGAAGGTATTCACCACCACTGCCCAGATGCTTTGTCCGTCCTTCCTTCCTTCCTTTTTCTCTTTTATAAAGATGTATTTATTTATTTTATGCATATGAATACACTGTCACTGTCTTCAGACACACCAAAAGAGGGAATCAGACCCCATTGCAGATGGTTGTGAGCCGTCATGTGGTTGCTGGGAATTGAACTCAGGACCTCTGGGAGAGCAGTCAGTGCTTTTTACTTGCTGAGCCATCTCTCTTGCCCCTGTTCTTTCTTTAAAATAAAATATTTCAGGTGGTGGTAGTGCACACCTTTAATCCCAGCACTTAAGAGGCAGAAACAGGTGGATCTCCTAGTTCGAGGCCAGCCTGGTCTACAGAGCTCCTGGGCAGGCAGGGTTACACAGAGAAACCCTGTCTTGGGGGAGAAAAAGAAAGAAAAACATTCAGTTTGTGTGTGTGTGTGTGTGTGTGTGTGTGTGTGTGTGTGTGTGTGTACACTGCTTATGTGCAGGTACCTGCAGAGGCCAGAGGAGGGCGCCAGATCCCTAGAGCTGGATGCACAGGCAACTGTGAGCTTCCTGCTGTGGCTCCTCAGAACCTACTTGGGATTCTTTGGAAAAGCAGCAACTACTATCAGTGCCTTAAGATCAGTTTGGGCCCGGTGAGAAGCTCAGCCTGTTTCTAAGCCCGATGGTCAGAATTAGATCCACAGGAACCAGAAGGCAGAGGAGAGAGTTGATGGATGTAGGTTGTCGTCTGACCACCGAGTGTGCGTGTTAAGGCACTCGCTCACTCGCTCACTCACTCACTCACACACACATATACCTATCTCTCACGAGCACACACACAAATGAATAATATCTAATTTTTAAATCTCAGGATGTTAAGGCAGTTTCTTAAATTTTTAAAATAAATAAAAGATGAGGGAAGGAATAAATGAAAAGCTAGAGGGTCTCCCCATCTCCCTCCCCCTTCCCTCCTCTTCCCCTCCCCTTCCTATTTTGTCATCATCCTCCTCTTCCTCCTTCTCAGTCTCACAATTGTTCTGTTGGGATTTTTTTTTTAAAGTGACCTACTGTAGTAAAAAAAAAAAAAAAAAAAAAATTAAAATCCGGGTTCAGGGTTTCCACCCCACTAGGTAGTTGAGTTCCCGGAAGAAAGACACACTCACAGCCTCTGTATTTACAATATGCCCTAAACAGCACAGTATCTGGGCAGGTGCCCACTCTCCGTGCTGTTAGAATCTGTTTTGCCTATCGATAACCCCAAGTTATCACTTACTGTTTTCTATGTTCCATTTGGGCAGCCCTCAGGGCCATTTTTTTTTTTTTTTTAATGGCTCAGCTAACCCGCGGTGGCTTCTCCTTTTTCCTCTCCTGTGCATTCTTCTATTCCATGGTGTCTTCCTCCTCGTCGTCGTGGTTCTCTCTCTCTCTCTCTCTCTCTCTCTCTCACTCACTCAAGCCGGTGAAACTCAACCCCACCTCTGTCTCTTCTGCCCAGCTATTGGCTGTTGGCATCTTTATTCACCAATCACAACTAATGGGGGAGGGGGCGGGTCACTCAGTGTCTGATGTGCTGACTCTCGTAGCATTAGGTCAACCCACTAAAACCTACCGCACAAGCCCTTCTCCAATGCATAGAGAATTTCCCAGGCTCTGAAAACTGAGGGCCTAGCCCTAAACTACTGCAGCTACACATACACGCTACTCATTTCTCCCCGGTGCTGGAGCCTAAAGCTATGGTCTCCTGCACCTGTGCTGGGCTAGCATTTACAGATGAGATCCATGGCCAGCTCCAACCGCCATCTCTCCGTGTTCATTCTTCTGCAGGAACGAGTGTCAAGGGCCTGTCAATAAAGTGTTCCTTGCCGGGCGGTGGCGACACACGCCTTTAATCCCAGCACTTGGGAGGCAGAGGCAGGCGGATTTCTGAGTTTGAGAGTTCAAGGCTAGCCTGGTCTACAGAGTGAGTTCCAGGACAGCCAGGGCTACACAGAGAAACCCTGTCTCGAAAAAAAAAAAATTAAAAAAATAAAATAAAATAAAAAATAGTGTTCCTGCTCCAGGTTTTGAGTCAGGAGGATACAACGCCGACAGAATTAAAAATTAACTAATTAATTAATTTTAAAAGGCTGTTCTGGTGAGGGGAGATATAGCCCCCAGGATCTGATGCCAAAAGACTCTTGGTGTAACTACAGAGTCACATGATCCTCTCCAGCTTAGCCGTGGCCTTGGTGACCCAGCCCCATGGCGCACCATTGGCTAGCATCCTTGGTTGCCGGCAGCGTGAATGGCCTCAATTCATCCCTTGGAGACCTTCTCTTTCTGGCTCCAGGATCACCTTCACAGCGGCTTTTGTCAGTGGGAATTTTGTGAACATTACCCAGACAGGACATAAAAAGATGCTTGTGTAATTGGGCTTGCCCTCACCCACCGCCATGCGAGCCTGCCTAGGCTAGCCTGCTACACGATAAAGAGGATGTGGAGCCGGGCCAAGGCCCTACAGGCGAGCCCAGCTGAGGCCGCGCTAGGTCAGCCAACAGGCAGCTTGTGCCTCAGATGTATGAATGAGCTCAACCAAAATCAACAGAGCCTCCCGGCCAACCGACAATCCAGACACATGAGTAAGTCTAGCTGAGATCAGCCCAGTTCAGCCGGCCTCAAGATAAGCTGATCTCCACAGACAAGTGAATTAAAGACAGCATCATTGTCGTAACTGCTGAGGATTGCCATTGATCCTATGACATGGTGCTAGACCTTTTTAAAATAATTTTTTTTCCTGCTTTTTTAGCATCATGGTTTCCCTTTATTGAGTCTGGTTTTTTTTCGGTTTGTTTTTTTTTGTTTTTTTTTTTTTTTTGGTTTTTCGAGACAG
>NW_021604628.1:687175-721215 GCF_004785775.1 Grammomys surdaster | reverse complement strand
GTCTGGAGCCACTCCGTTTCTGTCTCTCTTTAGAAAACAAACAAGCTTCTAAGGGATTATGTCTCAGTTAGGGTTTTACTGCTGTGAACAGACACTGTGACGAAGGCAACTCTTAAAAAGCATTTAACTGGGGCTGGCTTACAGGTTCAGAGGTTCAGTCCACTATCAAGGTGGGAACATGGCAGCATCCAGGCAGGCATGGTACAGGAGGAGCTGAGAGTTCTACATCTTCATCTGAAGGCTGCTAGCAGACTGGTTTCCAAGCAGTTAGGATGAGGGTCTTAAAACCTATGCCCACAGTGACACACCCACTCCAACAAGACCACGCCCACTCCAACAAGACCACACCTCCTAATAGTGCCACTCCCTGGGTCAAGCATATTCAAACCACCACAGATTAAAATATAATTTGATTAAAAAAAAAAACTAACACATAGAAATTGGACAAAACAATGAGAAGGAAAAGAGCCCAAGAGAAGGCACAGGAAACAGACCCACTAGTTCACACACTCAGGAATCCCATAAAAACACTAAACTGAAGCCATAACACACAAGCAAGGACCTGGTGCAGACCTGCACAGGCCTCGCGCAGCTGCTCCAGTCTCTGTCAGCTCGTATGAGCTTTGATGTGCTGACTCAGAGGGCCTTGTTCTGTGACCTCCACCCACCACCCACCCCCGGCCCTTACTCCCTTTCTGCCTCCTCTCCAGGGTTCCCTGAGCCCTGAGGGGTGGGATTTGATGAAGACAGCCAGTCTCTGGCTGTTCCAAGTTCTCTCAGTCTTCTGCGGACCTCTGTATTGTTCCTACCCGCTGCAGCAGGAAGCTTTTCTGACGTTGGCTAAGCAAGGTATTCGTTGTGAGTCTAGCAGAATGTCAATCTAGGAGTCGTTTTATTTTATTATGTTTTATTTTATTTTTTAGCAGTAGAATTTGGTTCTCAGGTTCCTGGTCACCCAAGTAGTGTTGGGTACAAGTTCCGTCTTCTGGAGTGGGCCTTAAGTCAAATCAGAGGACGGGTGGTTACTCCCTCGGGCATTGTACCACCGTTGCGCTAGGACATCTTGCAGGCTGGACAAACGATCGTCAGTCCAAGGATTTGTGGCTGGGTTGGTATTTTAGGTTTTCCTTTTGGTAGTGTGAAGAGTGCCTTCCTGTACCAAAGTCACTAGAATGTAGGAGTGACGACGGTTCTACATAGGCACCAGTTCAGTGAGTTATATAGGTGTTGTCTTCAGCTGTGGGGCCTTGGCTGTCAGCTTGTGAAGAACAACCTACAGCCTTGGCAATGTTTGGGGATCCCCATGGGACCCATTCGGCCAACAACTCAATCCCATGTAACCCAATCCTGGGACTGGAAGCTTCATCTGATAACAAGAAGTAGCCAGCTGGAGCTCAGTCTTCCCCCATCATTTGATAATTTCGGTGAGATTGCCTCCATACCCGTACCTGCTCTAGGATGCTCCTACAGTGTTAGATTTCTGCTGTAGAAAAATGTAGATCCGTGGTTTCTACCCCACCTTCAACCATTTAGTTCCCAGATAAAAGACTCACACAACCTGTATAATAAGCTTTAATCAGCACAAGAGCTGGGCAGGTATCTCTCCTCCGTGCTATCGTGTCTACTTCCCGGCCGATAATCCCACTGTATAATTTGCCATGTTTTATCTGGGCTGCTCTTAACTCCGATTAGCCAACCCACAGGGCCATTATTTGATGATTCACCTAACCATGAATGTGTGTGTTGTGTGTGTATGGTGTGTATGTGTGATGTGTGCGGTGTGTGTGTGTGTGTTTCCCCTCTCTTGATTTGCTGGTCTGGGATCTATCCCTGTGTTTTCATGGCTGTAGCCGACCTCTTTAGGTTGGCGTTTTCCTTCTAGCCCCTTCTGTAGGGCTTGATCTGTAGATAAATATTGCCTAATTTCGGTTTTATCCTGAAATGTCCTTTGTTGCCTATTGTAATGGAACGTTTTGCTGGGTATAGTAGTCTGAGCTGGCATCTGTGGACTCTTGAGAGTCTGCAGCACATCTGTCCAGACGCTTCTTTTAAAGCCTCCACTGAGAAGCTGGATGGAGAACTGGGAGGGGGGTTACACACCTTTCTTCTCAGCACTCCAGAAACAGACAGACACAGGTGCAAGTCTGTGAATTCCAGGCCAGCCTTGTCTACAAGGACAACCAGGACTATCGCACATAGAAACCCTGTCTCAAAAGAAAAGAGACAGAGAGAGAGAGAGACATGGTTCTTCTATAGGGCTGCCTTATATGTTATGTGATATTTTCCCCTTGTGGCTTTTAATATTCTTTGTCCTGTACATTCAGTGTTTTGATTATTACATGCTGAGGGGACTTGCTTTTTGGTCTAGTCTATCTGCTGTTCTGAAAGCTTCCTCTGCCTTAATAGGGTACCTCCTCCCTTAGGCTAGGGAAATTTTCTTCTATGGTTTTGTTGAAAATATTTTCTGTGCCTTTGTCCTGGGTTTCTACTCCTTCCTCTATTCCTATTATTCTTAAATTCGGTCTTTTCAATGTGTCCCAAATTTCCTGGATGTTTTGTGCCTGTTTTGTTGTTGTTGTTGTTTTGGTTTGGTTTGTTTGTTTGTTTTTGTTTTTGTTTTTATTTAACATTTTCTTTGACTGAGATGTCCATTTCTTCTATCCTGTCCTCAATGCCTGGGATTCTCTCTCTCCCACCTCTTGTATTCTGTTGGTGAGACTTGCCTCCGAGGTTCCTGTTTGAAGTCCTAAATCTTTTCATTTCCAGATGTCCTTCAGTTTGGGTTTTGTTTGTGATACACGTCCACGCACGGCTTAGAACAGACCACACCAGACCAAACGGTTCCAAGTGGAGTTTATTGAGGAGATAGGGCAAAGGTGGAGGGGGGAGGAGAAGAGGAAGAAGATGGAAGAAGAGAGCGAGGTCAGGGGGTTCTGCCTGTTTTATATGGGCAGTGAAGTAGCCTCTCCCAGGTAAAGGTGGGAGGTATCCAGGTGGATTCTGGGATGTATGGCCTTGGCAGTGATGTGGGAGTCGCCTAGTTGTGATGTCACTGGGTTCAGAGCCTGATACCAACAGTTTATTTGTCTCTTTCAAGGTCTTGAACTGTTTTATGCATTTCCTTCCACTGTTTGCTTTTTCATAGATTTTTTTTTTTTTTTTTTTTTTTTGGTTTTTCGAGACAGGGTTTCTCTGTGTATCCCTGGCTGTCCTGGAACTCACTCTGTAGACCAGGCTGGCCTCGAACTCAGAGATCCACCTGCCTCTGCCTCCCAAGTGCTGGGATTAAAGGCATGCGCCACCACCACCTGGCTTCTCATAGATTTCTTAAAAGGATTGATTCACTTTCTCTTTAAGCATGTCCCTCATATCCATAAAGGCCATTTTAAGGTCTTTTTCTTGCGTTTCAAGCTCCGTTGCAAGACTCTGAGCCTGCCGTGGTAGGGTTGCTGGGCGACCTTGCCCCAACTGTTAGTGTTTTCATGTGGATATCTAGACGTCTGATTTTGGAAAGACTGTGATTCTGGTGCTGATATTCAGCCTTATCTTTGTTGGGCGGGTGTTCTGCTCCTCTGTTTCTGTCTCCTCTCTGGTTCTTAGGAGGGTGTGGTGACTGTGCATTGCCCGGTAGGAAATTCTTCTGGGATCCCAATAGGCTACTGGGGGTTCCAGAAAATTCGCTTTTTGGTGTTAAGCGCTGACACTTAAGAATGAGGATGTGCTGGTAGGGGTTCTGAGGGGGTCCACAGGAGGGAGGGAAGCAGGGTGTTCCACTAGAATCTGCTTAGTCCTTTGGGCATGGGGGCAGAGAATGAGGAGAGGCAGGCGGTCTGCTACAGAGTTGAGGATTAGCCTGGGGAGTTAGATTTGGAGGAGAGGAAGGAGAGTTAGCCTCCCTGCCTCCCTTGATGGAGTGGCCAGATTTACTTTATTTTTAAGTACGCATATATGTGTATGTGGATCTGTGCACATGTGTAAGTTCCCTCAAAGTCCAGAAGATGATGCTGGATCTCCTACAGCTGGACTTAAAAGCGGCCGTGAGCTGCCTTCGTGAACTCTAAGAACTGAGCTGAGGTCCTCGGGCAAGGACTGCAAGCCCTCTTAACCACAGAGCCAGCCCCAGCCCCAGCCGCGGTAGACTTCAGAATGCTTGCAAGGCAGAGCATTGGTTGGAGGCAGCTTTATCCTTTCAGCTACAAGCCTGGCTACAAAATAACATCATTTAACCCTCTCCCGTGGGAGTTTAAAACAGAGTGGGGGGTCTGCTTTGTGAAACCCCCGGGGGTCTCCATCTCTTTTCTCTGTTGTTCTGTGTACTGAAGCAGGAGTCTATGATGGCACCAGTGTCCCTATCAGACCGGTGAGCACATCGGCCGTCTGGATGACAACAGAGGAATGATGGTAGTCTGATCTTTAATACGGATGGTCAGTCAGCTTGTCATTTGCTCTCCTCAGCCCTCTCTTACAGAGTGACAGCATCAGGCCAGGAGCAGTGGCTCCAAGCCTATGACTGGAAGAAGGAAACTTCAAAGTCATAACGAATTCATGGCAAACCCAGGCTACATGAGGTAACAAAACCCAAGCGAGATGACCGAAGGTCTGAGTTGAATTCCTAGAACCCTCAAAAACGTGGAAGGAGAAAGCCTACTCCCAAAAGTTGTCCTCTGACCGGCACAAACACACCGTGGCATATACACACCCACATGCGTGACACTCGCACACATACAAAATGAATAAAATATCATTTTAAAAAGTGTTGGTAATGTCCGGGCGGTGGTGGCACACGCCTTTAATCCCAGCACTTGGGAGGCAGAGGCAGGCGGTATTTCTGAGTTTGAGGCCAGCCTGATCTACAGAGTGAGTTCCAGGACAGCCAGGGCTACACAGAGAAACCCTGTCTCGAAAACAACAACAACAAAAAATGTTGGTAGCAACCCAGCTACCAATTTCCAAGTTGGATGGTGACACACGCCTTTTAATTTTTAATTTTTATGTATATGAGTCCACTGTAGCTGTCTTCAGACACACCAGAAGAGGGCATCGGATCCCATTACAGATGGTTGTGAGCCACCATGTGGGTGCTGGGATTTGAACTCAGGACCTCTGGAAGAGCAGTTGGCGCTCTTAACTGCTGAGCCATCTCACCAGCCCCATGGCACACACCTTTAATCCAAACAGAGGCAGGCAAAACTCTGAGTTTGAGGGCAGAATGGACTACAGAGTAAGTTCCAGGACAGCAAGGGCTACCCAGAGAAACCCTATTTGGTAGCATAGCCATCAGCTGCAAGCGATACTTGGGAATCTAAACGTTATTTTGGCGACTGTGCAGATACATAACTTATGTCTGTGGAAGGCGCGGTCCCTAAGGTAGTAAATGAAGGTCCTATCTGACATCACAGATCTTCACATTCAACAAAAGTGGGTCCTAAGTGGAACAAATTCCAAATTCCTTGTCAAGAGGGCTCCTTGCTGGTGGAATAAGGCAGCTGGGTTCTTAGACCTGGCATAAACATCTATCTATGGTAGTTATGGTGATACTGTGGCTAGGGGTGCCCATGTACCCCAGTTCTGAGCATTAAACAGTGAGAGGAAGGCTGTGGAAGGTTCTCAGAGACGTTTAACTTCCTATGGAAGAAATGAGTACAGAGGAGAGCTTCCGGGACACTCCTGATTGGCCGGCTGGTGAGGGGCAAGTTGGCAGTCAGCCGGTGACCACAGAAAGGAAGCTAACGCGGGACCCTGACACCGCGTGGGAGATCTGAAAGACCCGGAGGAAAAAGCCAAGTAGAGAAAAGACATTTGAGAAAGAAAAGATTATACGCACAGGAAGGAATGTGTAGAATCGCCCCCGGGGCGATGAACGGAGGCTGATGTCATCCAGGACTGTGTGTACAGCCCTGTGGTTTATTGTCTGCATTCGCTCATCCCCCAGAGGGGACTGGTTTCCCTGCTTGTCAGCTGACTCACTATCTAAGCATGACAGGCTGGTTCTCTTTCTGTGTTGGAGAGGATCAGGCTTTTGTTTTGGAAAAAATCTGGTCTCTTGAGCAAGAGTTTGGCCTGGAAGAACAAAGGAAGAAGGGAAGTCCCTAGCTTCCCTACAGAATCTGGAATTTCTCTCCTGCTGGGAAAATGGAGAGGTCACATGTTGTGCCCCTCGGAGGGTGTCCCCCATACACACACGCGCACGCGCACACACACACACACACACACACACACACACACACACACACACACACTGTTGGCTGGGTTGGATGCTGGCTACTTGGCTGAGAAGTAAGCGCAAAGCCTCAGCCTTTAGTCAGCCTATAAGAAGTGAGATCACAGGACTGGTAAGAGTGTTTCCTGCTCACAACTGCCTGTAGATCCTCAGGATCTAACCGGCACCGTCTTCTGGCTTCCGCAGGCACTGCACGCCCCTGGCACTCCTACACACAGGCAGGCACTCAACCTCGTAAAATTTAAAAGAAGAAGAAAAAAAAGACACTGCCAGTTCTCTGCTGATACCAAGCAGTCACTCTCGAGGAAAGCCTGCAGCCATGGCACAAGGAGACTCAGGCAGCCCTTAGAACGGGCCGGAAGAGCTGAGGTCTTTGACCAGAAGCTACAGTAAGAGAGAGGGAGAGAGAGAGAGAGAGAAGAGAGAGAGAGAGACAGACAGAGACAGACAGAAAGAGAGAGAGAGAGAGAGAGAAAGAGGGAGAGAGAGACAGACACAGACAGAAAAAGACAGGGAAGGAGAATGGGCCTGGCATAGATTTTTGAAACCTCAAAACCTACCTGCAGTGACACCTCCTCCAACAAGGCCACACCTCCTAATCCTTCCCAAATAGTTCCACCAACTGAAGACCAAACATTCAAATATATAAGCCTATCATTCAAAGCACCTTTGTAAGCATGATGACCTGAGTTCAATCCTCAGAATCCACATTTTCAAAAGCAAAAAAACAAACAAACAAACAAACAAAAAACCCATACATGCTTGTAATCCAAGCGTGGTAATCATCAGATCCCTACTTGGGCCTCACTGGGCTGGCCAGCCTAGCCTACTTGATGAGTTCCAGTGAAAAAGCCTACCTTTAAAAATAATGTTTTAAACCAGGTAGTGGTGGGACACGCCTTAAATTCCTGCACTCAGGCAGAGGCAGGTGGATCTCTGAGTTTGAGGCCAGCCTGGTCTACAGAGTGAGTTCCAGAACAGCCAGGACTACACAGAGAAACCCTTTGTCTCAAAAAACCAATAGGTAGGTAGATAGATAGATAGATAGATTTTAAAAACAACCCAATGGCTTGTATATGTTTGTCTTCCTGGTGCATAACATTCAGGGTAATTCCTTAGAGACTGATAGATATAGGTCAGTTAATTATTCCCAGAACTTGGGAGGCAGAGGCAGGCAGATTTCTGAGTTCGAGGCCAGCCTGGTCTACAGAGTGCGTTCCAGGACAGCCAGGGCTACACAGAGAAACCCTGTCTCGAAAAAAAAAAAATTATGGATATAACAGTTAAAGTGGGAAACAGCCAAATAGGTCTCAAAGTAAACGGGCAAGATGGCTCAGTGGGTAGAGAGCCTGTGATGCAAGCCTGGGACCTGAATTTTATCCCCAGAACTCACGTAAAGGGTGGGAGAAGAGGACCCATCTACAAAGTCTTCCTCTGACCTTCTCATGCATGCTGTGGTATGAGACACACACATACATGATGCATACAGACAGACAGATGATAGATAGATAGATAGATAGATAGATAGATAGATAGATAGATAGATTTTTAAACTTTTGTTTGTTTTGAGACAGGTTTTCTCTGTGCAGCCCTGGCTGTCCTAGAATTCACTCTGTAGACCTGACTGGCCTCAAATTCAGAGATCCTCCTGCCTCTGCCTCCCAAGTATGCACTACCACCACCTGACTAGATACTTTTTAAAATGTAGTCTTAGGCCAGGAATATTGGCACATTCCTTTAACACAGCACTTGTGAGATAAGCAGGTCTCTGTGAGTTTAAGGCCAGCCTGATCTATGTAGTGAGTTTCAGGACACTGGAGCTATATAATGAGACCCTGCCTCAAAAAAACAAAGGAACAAAACCCAAACAAATAAAGCAGTTTCAGGCCAACGTCTTTAATCCCAGCACTCAGGAAGCAGAGGCAGGCAAAGTCTGCATTGTTTGCATAGAGATCTGATGCCTTCTTGTGGAATCCTTGGGTACTGCACACACACATACAGGTGCACTCTTACACATACACACATGCTTACACACACATATTGAATATTGAAAAAAGTGAGAAAAAATAAAATGTAAGTGTTGTAATGCCCACATCCTCCTCCACTATCGAGCAGAAAGTGTCTTGGCAGAGTGCCCAGTGGATTTCCGCGTGTGTCTCATCTCCTGGAACTATGTCCGTGGACGTCATCACTTGGAGGCAATGTCTGGGAAGGCAAATGTTTTCCCTGGATCTGGGCCTCTTGCCATCCTGAACACAGGCAGACTCCCTTAGCAAAGCGGGAAACGGGCAGGGAAAAGACTAACCGGCGTCTCTGTGCACAAAGCCTAGCAAACGATAGCTGACAGGCAGGGTAAACAGGAGCCGCCCGTTGGCATAAAGAGCCCTGAGCTGGTCGGTGCTCCCTGCGTGCACAACCCTCTGAGTCTCCCAAACATATTTGCTCATTTAATCCTCAAGGCGACTCTGCAAGGTCTTCTATTAATGTTTTTCCCCCCACTGATCATTCTCCTTTTCATTTTGTGCCAACACCTGTATACATGTGTGCCACGGCAGTCTTGTAGAAATTGTCAGAGGGCAGTTTCCAAGTCTGTTCTTCCCCTTCTGCGCTGTGAGTCCCAGGCATCAGACTAAGAGTCAAGTGAACTGTAGTATGTTTCTGCAGAGATGAGATTTATTTTGACAACAATGTAACGCTCTCATTTTACAACTGTGTAACAATTCCTTCCGACTTCTATATCTTTTCTTTTTTAAAAAAAAAAAAGATGTATTTATTTTATGTCTATGAGTCCACTGTCACTTCCTGCAGACACACCAGAACATTGGAGACCCATGACTGTGAGCCACCATGTGGTTGCTGGGAATTGACCTCCCTCCTGTCCCCACACGCCCAGAGCACTGGATTTACAGGTGTGCACCACAGTTTTATATAACACAGAGGTCAGGAACTAGGATTTCACACGTGCAAGGCAAACACCATATCCAATGAGCTGGGACCCCAGCTCCTTCTCGGTTGTCTAGTTACTAACTGTTCACATGGTCACATCACGTTTTCTAACAGTTCTGCAAGTCCCAGTGGCTGTGTCAGGTCCTTCTACAAAGCGGCGGTGGGGCGGTAGTGGCGGCTGTCAGTTATCAACATCAGGCACTCAGGGAGAGACAGGCCAATAGAGACATAGCCCTCAGTCCCGGCAAGGCGGGAGTTAGGGAAACCCAGGGCGTATCAACTCACTGTGAGTTTTTCTTTGCCATGACGGTGTGTGTTTCTTTGGGCAGTTTGGCAAACTTGGTTTTAGATCATGAACACTCACCTAAGAGGAATTCTCTGCACGTCGACAGGAGACTAGGAACCCCTTCTCCCCTCCCCAGTCTATGGCCCATCATGTGGAGCTGGCTTCTGGGGCATGCTGGGATTGTCACTATGGGACTTCTGAAACCAGGAATAGAAAAGATGGGACGGGCTTGCCGTTAGCCTGTGGAGAATGTCAGGTGTCTTCCTCTATGGTTCTCCATCATATTCCTTTGAAACAGATCTCTTACTGAATCCAAAATTCTGTTTCACCTAGGCCAGTAAACTCCAGGATCTGACTGTCTCCATCCCCCGCACACCCCCCCCATTACCTGGATCACAGAAACACAGGCCACTGCAGGGGTTTTACAATGGACCCTGAACAAGGGTCCTCTGCAAAACCCTTTACCCACAAGGAATCATCCAGGTCTCCTCTCCATCCCCACCTCAGCCCAACATCTTTAGTCAGCTAAAGATGCTACACCCGCCGGGCGGTGGTGGTGCACGTCTTTAATCCCAGCACTTGGGAGGCAGAGGCAGACAGATTTCTGAGTTCGAGGCCAGCCTGGTCTACAGAGTGAGTTCCAGGACAGCCCGGGCTACACAGAGAAACTTTGTCTCAAAACAAAACAAAACAAACAAACAAAAAAAGATGCTACACCCACTTTCCTTTCCACTCTGGAGATGTGAGCTGGTATCTCCTGCGGTGGGCAGGAACTGAATCCCTGTGGGGTTGCTTGTCTCCACAGGAGACACTGACATGAAGCATCAGACCTGGTGCGGGTTGACATCCAGGATGGGCACAGTGCTATCAGGAGTCTTCTCCATCATGGCCACCCACATGCACCTCATCTTCGAAAGGAAGCACCTTGGGAATGGTAACTGCACGGAGAACTTCCAGACTCAGGGCCTCAACATACTGAGGCACTTCTTCATCTGCTGGAGCTTCAGAATCATCCTCTTCCTGTCCATCTTCACCATGATAGCCAGCTGCTTCCTCCTGTATTCCGTGTACGCCCAGATCTACGAGGGTCTCATGACCTACGGGATCTGGATCATCATCTATGAATCCACCAACCTGGGCATCCAGACCCTCACCGACGAGTTCAGCGTGGCCCTGGTCAGAGCCATGCGATGGTTCGGCTGGGTGTCCCGCATCTCCCTACACTGCTTCTGGCTATATTTCGTCATCACCCACGCGCAAGTCATCTACCAGAGCAAAAAACAGGGCAACATACTCACCTACCATAGGCGAGTCTCTTTGGGAAGCGGAGACTATCCACGGCGGAAATCAAAAATCATACACTTTATCCAGCACTACAGCGGATGATGGTGGCCATTTTCCACCCCTGAAGATTCTCAGGGCAGTCCTTGTCCCCTCCAATACATCTTTCCTGTTGGGGGGAGGATTGCTTTTCATATGCTATATCCTCTTTAACCTCAACCCCTTGCTTTGTCTTCTGTTATAGACCTGATAAATGAAACAATAAAAACAAACAAAAAAAAAAGAAAACATTCCTTATCTTCTCTCTTGAGTTTCACCACCAATACACATATGTAGTTTGTCAAGAAATAGCCAAATAAGGTCTAGAGAGGTAGCTCTGCAGTGAAGAGCACTTGCCGCCTGGGTTTGGGTCCCAGCACCCACAAAGAAGCTTTCAACTGTCTGTAACTCCAGTTCTAGGGGATCCAGTGCCCTCGTGTGGACTAGACAGGCACTGCACACATACAGTGAACACACAAACATACAGGCATTCACTGTCTTAGTCATTGTTCTATCTCTGTGAAGAGACATCATGACCAAAGCAACACTTACCAAAAAAAAAAAAAAAAAGCATTTAATTGAAGGGTTTGCTTACACTTATAGAAGTTTAACCCACTATCATCGTGGCAGGGAACATGGAGAGTACTGGACATACAGCTGGGAGCTTTACATCCTAATCCAAAGGCAGCAGGAAGAGAGAGAATCTAGGCTGGGCATGGGCTTTTGAAATCTCAAAGCCAATCCCCAGAGACATATTTCCACCAACAAAGCCACACCCTCTAATCCTTCTAATTCTTTCAAACAGTTCCACTTCCTGGTAACTAAACATTCAAATAAATGAGCCTGTAGGGACCATTCGTTTTTTTTTTTTAATGATTTATTTAGTTTATGTAAGCATACTGTAGACACACCAGAAGAGGGCATCGGATCCCATTGTAGATGGTTGTGAGCCACCATGTGGTTGTTGGGAATTGAACTCAGCACCACTGGAAGAGCAGTCAGTGCTCAGTGCTCTTAACCATTGAGCCATCTCTCCGGCCCTATAGTGGCCTTTCTTATTCCACCACCACACACATTTTTTGTTGTTGTTGTTGTTGTTTTTGTTTTTTTTTTATATGTATTTTTTTTTAAGATTTATTTATTTATTTATTTATTTATTTATTTATTATGAATACACTGTATCTGTCTTCAGACACACCAGAAGAGGGCATCAGATCTCATTACAGATGGTTGTAAGCCACCATGTGGTTGCTGGGATTTGAACTCAGGACCTCTGGAAGTGCAGTCAGTGCTCTTAACCACTGAGCCATCTCTCCAGCCCTGTTTTTGTTTTTTGAGACAGGGTTTCTCTGTGTAGCCCTGGCTGTCCTGAAGCTCACTCTGTAGACCAGGCTGGCCTCGAACTCAGAAATCTGCCTGCCTCTGCCTCCCAAGTGCTGGGATTAAAGGCGTGCGCCACTACCACCCAGTGAAAGGTAAGATTTTTGATGAGTATTTCTGTATGGAAAGCCTGGGTGAAGTGTCTATTTGGGTGACTCCACCTACATCTCATTGCTTTGCTGAGGTACAAGTTTTATGATGTGACTTCCTTCTTTTTGGACTGGCTTCGTGTGCATGATGTCACGGGTCACTAGGGTCAGCCCATAAATCTTCTGGGCCTGTTTCTTCAGGTATGAAATTCCCCACAGTAGTGTCCCAGAGCCTCTTGGTTTGGTTTGGTTTTCTTCAAATAGGGTTTCTCTCTGTAGCCTGGGCTGTCCTGGAACTCACTCTGTAGACCAGGCTGGCCTCGAACTCAGAAATCCACCCACCTCTGCCTATTGGGATTAAAGGTGTGCACAGGCCACTGCCCAGTGTCCTAGTGCCTCTTAAAGGTCCCAATCACCCTCCATATCATCATAATGATAAATAGATTTCACATGAGTTTTAGAAGAGACAAACATGCAGACAGAATACAGTATATGTGTATCATCTTAGCCAGGGTTTCTTTTGCCGCAGTGAAACACCGTGACCAAAGCAACCTGGGGAGGAAAGAGTTTTTATTCAGCTTACACTTCCACGTGGCTGTTCATCGTCAAAGGAAGTCATGACAGGAACTCAAGCAGGGCAGGAACCTGGAGGCAGGAGCTGATGCAGAGGCCACGGAGGGGTGCTGCTTGCTGCCTTGCTCCCCATGGTTTGCTCAGCCTGCTTTCTTAGAGTCCAGGACCACCAGCCCAGGGATGGCACCACCCACCATGGGCTGGGCCCTCCCCCACCAATAACTAACTAAGAAAACGCCCTACGGTTTTACCTACATCACAATCTTACGGAGACGTTTTCTCAACTGAGGCTCCCTCCTCTGCAGTGACTCTAGTTTGCATAGAGTTCACATAAAACTAGCCAGTATATGCCGTAGAATCAGCCAGAAATTTGGGGGTGGGAGAGGGACAGTACTAAGGACTGAACTGAAAGCCTCATACACACTAGGCAAGTCTTAGTTCACTGGGGTATGTTCTCGGTAAAAAAATTCTTCTTCATGTCATTGAGTTTTCTGAGCCATAAGAACGGGAGTCTCTCTGCAAGTCTAAGTTTTCAATTACAGCAGGTCTTTTGTGCCTTTTACCAGTGTGTGTGTGTGTGTGTGTGTGTGTGTGTGTGTGTGTGTGTGTGCGCACGTGCGCATGCATGTGCACATGTGTACATGTGTTGTATGTGTAGTGTGTGAGTTTGTGTGTACATGTGTGCACGAGTGTGTGTGTACCTGTGCATTTGTGTGTGTGTGTGTGTGTGTGCGTATGTATGCCAGAAACTAAATAAAGACTGAGGAACCCTCCATTGAGATTGGTTAATTCTCTGGGCTACCATGGATCAAACCTAGGGAAAGCACACATGTTATACACGTGTCCCCTGACCCAACCAGGGAGATGACCATGTGCTCTTCACGTACTGCCAATCCAATCAGGGGTAGCTGAAAGACCCCTCTGTCCACCTCTGACTTCATCTTTGCTAGTTACTGACTTTGCCTGTCTGCTAGCTGTCAGCCACTTGGCCAGGGTCACAGCCCATTGAGTTTGCAGATAACCGACATTTAATTGACAGGATACACCTGTAGCTTTTACCATGCCAGAGAGTTGGCTCCATCTCAGCCTTTCTTGCTAATCTCATGGTTAGCTCCTTGTCTAAGTAGCTGCTCATATTAGAAGCCATACTTAAAGCTAAGAATACAATTGCTGCCAGGTATCGGTGGCACACGCCTATAATCCCAGAACTTGGGAGGCAGGGGTAGGTAGATCTCTGAGAGCTAAAGGCCAGCCTGGTCTCCAGAGCCAGTTCCAGGACAGCCAGGGCTACACAGAGAAACCCTGTCTCGAAAAAAAAAAAAAACAAAAGTATGCTATTGCTAGATGTTTCCAAATGACAAACATATGCTATGCAGTGCCCAAAGAGACCAGAAGGGGGTGTCGGGTCGGGTAGTAATGAACCATCCAACAGGAATGTTGGGATTCAGAACAAGTCCTTGATAAAAGCAGCAAGCACTCTTAAATGATGAGCAGTCCCTTCTTCCCTCCTCCCTTTTCCTCCCTCCCTCCTCCCTCTTTTCCTCCCTCTTCCCCATTCCCTCCTTTCCTTCCTCCTTCCCTCTTCTTCCTCCCTCCCCCTCCTTTCCCTCCTCCCTTCCTCTTGTTCCTCCCTCCCTCTTCTCTTTCTCCCTCATTTCTTTTCCTTCCCCCTTCCCTCGTCCACCTCCCTCCCTCTCTCCCTCATGTTGTTTGTCTGATTGGCACATAGTCATTGCAGATAATCATGAGTCCACTGGAGACATTTCATCCCGGTGGCCCTCGGGGAGATGGCTCAGTGGTGCAGGACACTTGGCACACGATCGTGAGGATCAGAGTTGTATCCCAGCCCGCATTCGACAAACCAGGTGTACCCTCAAACGCAAATAACCCCAGCTCCCGATCCCGGGGGGTGGGGGGGGCCCTCCAATCGAGCTAAGAGAAGGTGAGCTCCAGATTCAGAAAGAGATATTTGTCTCTAAGGAAAAGCTGGAGAGTGGTAGAAGAAGAGACTGGGTGCCCTCTTCTGGCCTCCACAAGCAAGGCATTAAGACACAGGGGGAAAAAAGGACAGACAGACAGACAGACAGACAGAGGCACATAGACTGAGACACATAGTTGGGGTGAGTGAGAAAGAGGACTGGGGTGGTGGCTCAGTGGTTAAGAGCACACACTGATCTCCCAGAGGACCAGAGTTGATAGCACCCACATGCAGACACACACATACACGTAACTATGAATAATAAAAAAAAATATGTACATAAGAAAGAACGACTTGGGGGCTAGAATGATGGCTCCCTGATTAAGAGCACTAGCTGCTCTTCCAGAGGACCCAGGTTCAATTCCCAGCAACCACACAGCAGCTCACAACTCTCTCTCTAACTCCATTTCTGGGGGACCTGATGCCCTCACAGACGTACATTCAGGCAAAACACCAATGCTTACAAGAATCTGGGGGTCTGGAGAGATGGCTCAGTGGTTAAGAGCACTGACTGCTCTTCCAGAGGTCCTGAGTTCAATTCCCAGCAACCACATGGTGGCTCACAACCATCTGCAATGGGATCCAATGCCCTCTTCTGGTGTGTCTGAAGACAGCTGCAGTGCACTCACATACATAAAATAAAAATGTCTAAAAAAATAAATAAAATTTTAAAAGTTGTAATTTGAACAACAGTGTAGTGAAGTGGATACCAGGCTCCCATCCAGGGACTAAGAGTGTCTTGTGTATCACAAACCAGCCTCCAATTTGCCAACAGAATACCTATATAATGCTCTCCCTGTGTCTGTCTAGTAAGTCCTGATTATCAGTGTGAGCTGCCACACCAGGCTTATACAGCACTGGGGACAGAGCCCACACCTCCTAATCCTTCCCAAACAGTTCCACCAACTAAGGACCAACTCTTCAAACATATGAGTGTATGGGAATCATTCTCATTGACACCACCACATGTGGCCTTCTTAGATCAGGCAGTGTCACTGCAACAGGCTTTGTGGTTTTCAAAACAGACACCATTTCCAGTTAACTCTCTCTGCCCCCCTCTTCTGGATCTATGTGTGAGCTCTCAGCTAGGCATCAAGCAGGCCTTCCTGCTTGGTGATGTGTTCCCTGACAAGGTAGTCCTCTAATACCCTAAGCCCCAAACAAACTCCTCAGTAAGTAACTTTGGTGACAGGGTCTTTTTGTTTGTTTTTTGTTTTGGTTTCTCTGTGTATCTCTGGCTGTCCTGGAACTCACTCTGTAGACCAGGCTGGCCTCGAACTCAGAAATCCACCTGCCTCTGCCTCCCAAGGGCTGGGATTAAAGGCATGCGCCACCAATGCCCGGCCGGTCACAGTGTCTTAACCTAGCAATAGAATAGTTAGTTACAGGCCACATGATCAGGGGCGCCAGGAACCCAACTTTGCTCTTCAGCAAACTCCATGCTCCTAACTGATGAGCTTCTGTTATTTTGCGGGGGTTTGTTTTGAGGCAGGGTCTCCTGAAGCCAGGTTGGGAATGACCTTGAACTCCCGATCTTCTTGCCTCCACAGAACCATTCATCACTGAACCGCAACCCTTGGGACCCGAGACAGAGTTGGAAGCTACCCAACAACCCCCGGGGCAGTGGTGTTTCCCAACCGCGTCCCTGCAACGTGGTTCCAGCTACTTAGGTTAGACCGTGGCTCAGACCCTTGGGCCACGTCCTTTCCACGTGATTTGGGGTCATGGTCATGAGCTAGCTCTGCCTCTTCTCATGCTTATCCCGGATTTTCTCCTTCAGGAGCTACCCTGGTGAGTCGGGTCTAAAATGAACGCGAGGATGATAGCGGTCATGGTGGGCATCTTCTCCATCCTGAATACCATCCAGTTCTTCATCTTTGAGCTGAACCAGATGACACACATCGGCTTCGAAGATAAATACAGCATCTACCTGGACACTGAATCCGAGGTGGCGTCCTGGGTCGTGGTCTACAGACATAACATCAGCACAGGACTATCCATCGCCACCATCACGGTCAGCTGCTTCTTCCTCTTCTGCCTCGACAAGAACATGTTCATCGGGCTGCTCATCTACACCCTCTGGATCACCATCTACGAGCTACTCAGCTTCACCATGGTCCTGCTCATCCACGGCACCATCAAGGAGCAGTTCAAGGACCTGAGCCAACTGTACTTGCTCCTGCAGATCTCCCGCATGCTCCTGCACTTCTCCTCGCTGCCCTTCGTGATCAAGCACGGCTACACGCTCTACAAGGACCCCAAGATCACGAGCTTAGCCGGCCGCCGTAAGCGCTCCTCCATCAGTACCGTGGACTCATGGCCCCCTGTCAGGCTGGGGTCGTTGTACCGCAAAACAAACTGAACCAGGACTGGGATGGTGCTCACCCAGGGTCTGCTCACGCTCAGACCTTGAGTTATTCGCAGCTTGTTATAGTATTGGTTACCTTTGAGGTGACTATCTTATTGGCGTCGATTTTTAACTCTATTTTTTTAAATATTCTTTTTTTTTTTGTCCCCCCTCCTCCATCTCTACCTCTGTAGTACTAAGATTAAAAACATGTGCCACCACATCCATTTTTAAGTCATTTTAAAATTTTGTGCCGGGCAGTGGTGGCACACGCCTTTAATCCCAGCACTTGGGAGGAGGTAGAGGCAGGCAGATTTCTGAGTTCAAGGCCAGCCTGGTCTACAGAGTGAGTTCCAAGACAGCCGGGGCTACACAGAGAAACCCTGTCTTGAAAAAAAAATTGTGTGTATGTGTGTGTGCGCGTGCACGTGAGCATGATTATCTACCTGTCAGTACAGATACTCAGAGGCAAAGGCATAGGGCCCCCCTGGAGCCGGCCTTACAAGTGGTTGTGAGCCACCCTACGTAGGTGCTGGGAACTGAACCCGGGTCCTCTGCAAGAGCAGCAAGTGCTCTGAATCACTGAGCCATCTCTCCAGCCCTCTCTTTGTTGCTTTTAATTATGTATCCGCAGGTGTGTCTGCGTGGGGGTATATGTCTGCAAGTACAGGCACCCTTGGGAGGCCAGAAACTTTAGATCCTCTGTAGCCCTCTACAGGCCTGGCTTCTACATCGGTTCTGTGGACCCAAACTTAGGTCTTCAAGCTTTTGAGGCAAGCCTTTCAACCTACTATGACATTTTCCAGGCCTTGTCTCCACCTCTTATCCCAGGTTGGCCTCCACTTTCCGTTAGCTGAGGATGACCCAGAATTCCTTTCTCTGCCTCTGGAGTGCTGGGATTACAGATATACAACAAACACCACATCCAGTTATGCAGTACAGGGTACCAATCTTTATTTCTTTTCCCCCCTCTTTTTTAGTTTTCAGAGACAGGATTTGAGTTTCTCTGTGTATCCCTGGTCGTCCTGCAACTCACTCTGTGGGCTAGGCTGGCTTCAAACTCACGGAGATCTGCCTGCCTCTGCCTCCCAAGTGCTAGGATTAAAGGCTCAACCTTAGGGTCTCATTCATGCTAGAAAGGCACTCAATTTAGTATATACCTAGCCCAAAGGGCGATTTATAAACAAACAAACAAACAAATAAATATTGGTTGAACTGGGATCTCACTATGTAGCCCCAGCTAGCCTGAAATTTACTATGTAGAGCAGGCTTTCCTGGAACTTACAAAGATCCACCTACTTCTGCCTCCTGAGCGCTGGGATTGAAGGCATATGCCACCTTACCCTGCTTTAAAGAATTATTTTTCTTTTTTTTTTTTTTTTTTTAAGATTTATTTATTTATGAGTACACTGTCGCTGTCTTCGGACACATCAGAATAGGGCATCCAATCTCATTACGGATGGTTGTGAGCCACCATGTGGTTGCTGGGATTTGAACTCAGGACCTCTGGAAGAGCAGTCAGTGCTCTTAACCGCTGAGCCATCTCTCCAGCCCCGAATTATTTTTCTTTAACCATGTGTCTGTGTGTGCGTGGGAGTGTTGGTTTGTGCACATGAGTCCAAGTTCCCAGGAAGGCCAGAAGAGGCTGTGTTGGAGTCCCTGGAGCTAAGTTCCAGGCAGCCGTGAACCACCAGGGTTGGGTGCAGGGAACCCAATTCAAGTTTTCTGCAAGAACGGCGGGTGCTCTTAGCCACTGAGCCATCTCTCCGGGCCCCGAAGGACACTATGTTAAAGCCGACTGCTGAGTGCTGGTGTGCACCTGTTATCAGTGAGGAACCACTCTTGTGACCTGTATTTCACACTCAAGTGCTATGTCGTAGCCTTAAACCCACTGTCCTTACAGGTCGGCCTTGTGTACAGTGCTAGAGGGCACTAGAGGACCTGACATGGCCAAGTCACATAATAAAAGGAAGACTTTGGTCACACTGGCTGAGTTCCTGAAGAAGACGCAGTATGTTCTATCTAGTACCTTCCATAGACTTATTTTTTAAAAAAATATATTTTATGTTGAATACACTATTGTTCTCTCCAGACTCACCAGAAGAGGGCATCAGATCCCATTACAGATGGTTGTGGGTTGCTGGGAATTGAACTCAGGACCCCTAGAAGAATAGTCAGTGCTCTTAACCCCTGAGCCATCTCTCCAGTTGCTTCACACACTTCTTAAACTGTAGTATTCAGCAGCCTCAATGGAGAGTGGGATAGTAGGGTTACCTTATATCCTACTTAGTACCTTTAAAACCTTATCTCAAAAAGCTACCTAAACAAATACATGAACAAATAAATAATCTGCAAAACACAGGCATGGTGGCGGTATAGGACCAGAAACAGCATTTGGTGATTGGAGGTAGGGGGATCAGGAGTTTAAGCACATCCCCATCTGAATTTTCATGTTTCGGGCTACCCTGGGCTACTTGAGACCATATGCTATGTGGGGGGAAAGACAAAATAACAATAAAACAAAAAAGTTTAAAGCTGGGTATGCTGGAGTTCTCTTTCTCTCTCAGCACTTGGGAGGCTGAGAAAGGCCTCTGTATGTTGGAGGCTAACCTTGTCTACAGAAAGAGTTCTAGTCTACATATAAGACCTTGTCTCAAAAAATAAATTATTTTTTATTTTTTTTAGTTTTTTTGAGACAGGGTTTCTCTGTGTAGCCCTGGCTGTTCTGGAACTCACTCTGTAGACCAGGCTAGCCTTGAACTCTCGAACTCAGAAATCCGCCTGCCTCTGCCTCCCAAGTGCTGGGATTAAAGGCGTGCACCACCACTGCTCGGCTCAAAAAAATAAAATTAAATAAAATAAACCTTTGGGAGTGGAGGAGATCTGTTGGGCTGCAAGTCAAGCGGGGACCGGAGGCAGATGGCAGAGATCACTCCTTTATTCACTCAAGATGGTCTCTCTCTTACATTGAACTGGAGTTTGCTATTTCCTGGCTAAGCTGCTGGCCTCAGAAATCCTCCAACCAGTACCGGGATTCCAGGTACACACCACCCTCCAGGCTGGGTCCTGTGATCTGAACTCAGGGTCACAAACTAGGGCAGCTCTTACCCACCATTCTCCCGGACCCCAATACTGTCCGTTTGAACCACATTCCTCCCAACCCTGAACACTGGGGCTTCTGTGGACTCACCCATTACAGCTAACAATTCCTTTTGCCAACAAGTTGCAAATTCATTGGGGGGGCAGTTCTACAAAAGACCACAAGGTGGCAGTCTGTGACAAGTTTCCAGCTAGTACTGTTGGCCAAAACCAAAACTCTCTAAGCAGTATTGAAACCTACAACAGGATCTAATATCCCTACCCTGGTGTCTTCAGCCCAGTCACAGTAGAAGTGAGGAGGCTGGGAACCAGAAATAAGCTCAACTCAAGAGATACTTGAGCTAGGCTCAGGTGTAGCAGGTCAATCCACCAGCTGACGACCCTAAGGCAAGAGGGTCAAAAAGTTCCAGGCCTACCTGAGCTCTGGAGTGAGAATTCAAGGCCAACTCCAGCAATATGGGGAGACTCTATAACAAAATAAAAAGCAAAACTGAAAGCCAGGCAGTGGTGGCGCACAACTTTAATCCCAGCACTTGGGAGGCAGAGGCAGGTGGATTTCTGAGTTCGAGGCCAACCTGGTCTACAGAGTGAGTTCCAGGACAGTCGGGGCTGCACAGAGAAACTCTGTCTTGAAAAACAAACAAAAAACAAACAACAACAACAACAAAAAGAAAAACTGGAACTCACTCTGTAGACCAGGTTAGCCTCGAACTCACAGGGGTTCATTCATCTGCCTTGGCCTCCCCGGGTTTCTATTCTCTACTCTTATCACCTTCTGGTGAAGCCTTCACAATTCCACTGAGGCTGCTTTGGTTAGGATGGTCCTTCCATGTCTATTCCTGACCTCTCCAGCCTCACCCCATCTCTGCAACCTGTGACAAGTGGCTACCCCCGCTCCGGCCAACAGGTGTCTCTCTTGGCTCACAAACTTCAACCAACCTGCTCCTGCTTCTACCCTTCTGGAAGGCCTTTCCTCCCCTGGCTCCAAACCCCAGGGCTCAATCTTACCCTCCCCTGGGCTTGCCTCTGATGAGCCTCCTCCCCCATCCCTCCAGTTTTGACCTCCCTGAAATCCATTTTGTTTATATAACTGCTTCCACCGAGAGGGTAGGCCCACCTGTCACGTAGCTCAGAAAGAACAGGTCAGTACGTGTGCCCTGTGAACAAACAGAGCCTGGCTAAGAGATAAGATGTTGCTTACAAGGTGAGGGTCAGGGGAGAGAATCGATTCCCACAAGTTGCCTTCTGACCTCCGCCCTCTCATGGTGGAGCACCAGCCCACACCCGTGCATGCACACCACACACACACAAACATGCACAAATACACGAGTGTATTCTTATATTTTAACATAAAGTCTATTTAAGATGTTTCTTTTGGGGAGGGGTATAGTGGCACAGGCCTTAAATGCTATCGCTCAAGTCACAGAGGTAGGCCAGCCTGATCCCCATGTTACAGGACAGCCAGGACCACATAGAGACCTAGTCTCAAAACAAACATGTTTGTCCATTCCTAGAGATCATAGGCTACCTTCTGGCTTTTGAAACTACTGTACTCATGTGTCCATAGTCACATGTGGACATATACATACACAAAATTTAAAAATAAAATAAGTCAGCCTGGAGAGATGGTTCAGAGGGTAAGAGCACTGAGTGCTCTTCCAGAGGTCCTGAGTTCAATTCCCAGCAACCACACGGTGGCTCACAACCATCTGTAATGGGATCTGATGCCCTCTTCTGGTGTCTGAAGTTGTCTGAGACACTTACAGTATATTCATATACATAAAATAAATACATCTTTAAAAAACAAATAAATAAAAATAAACTAAGTCACTGGATGGTGACTTATTTTAAGTCACCGTTAATCTCAGCACTTGGGAGGCAGAGGCAGTCAGATCTCTTGAGTTGGAGGCCAGCCTGATCTACAGAGTGAGTTCCAGGACAGCCAGGGCTACACAGAGAAACCCTGTCTCGAAAATAAATAAATAAATAAATAAATAAATAAATAAATAAATAAATAACTGTCTTGGCTAGATTGGTGACCCTGCCTTTAACCCCAGGGCTCTAGAAGCAGACACAGGGCCTCTTTGAATTAAAAGCCAGCCTGGTCTACATAGTTTCTAGCCAAGCTATATATACATATGTGTGTGTGTGTGTGTGTGTGTGTGTGTGTGTTTGTGTGTGTGTGTATGTGTATGTGTGTATGTGTGTGTATGTGTGTGTTTATGTGTGTGTACATGTATGTGTGTATGTGTATATGTGTGTGTGTGTGTGTGTGTGTGTAAATGAATGATCTATTTATTTACTAGGAAGAGCTAGTGTGCCATAGAGTACATATGGAAGTAGTCAGAGGAGACCTTATGGAAATCTCCATCCACCACGTGAGCTCTGGGATTGACAACAAGTGCCTTTACCCATGAAACTCTCTCACCCACCCTGAAAAAGTTCTGGTTAACACCATATAGGTTTCAATGCTGGTGGAACCAAAACACAGCCCCGGGGTTGGGAGTCTCCCTACAGAGACGTTCATTTGGCTGGGAAGTTATAGTTAGATCTCAAACCCAGGACAAATGGCTAGCTGAGGTGCCTATTTTTAACATAGCAAAGCAAACCTGTCCCCAAGTTCTCTCAGCAACCCTCAGTCCCATACCTCAGGGTATGGCTGGAGTACCCTAAACTTCTCCAGCCCAGGGGCTAGGAAGCTTTTTCCCAGCTGCCTTCACTATATAATGCAGCCATTTTGGATACCTGGCCTTGCCGGGTGGTGGTGGCACACGCCTTTAATCCCAGCACTTGGGAGGCAGAGGCAGGCGGATTTCTGAATTCAAGGCCAGCCTGGTCTACAGAGTGAGTTCCAGGACAGCCAGGACTACACAGAGAAACCCTGTCTCGAAAAACCAAAAAAAAAAAAAAAAAAGATGCCTGCCCTTTTTTGTCTGCCCCTTACTCTTCCGGCTCTCTGCTCCCCTCTCCTCTCAGGGTTAGGCTCAGGATCTTGTTCAGTCTGGACTCTCCCGGGATGTCCCGGCCTCTGGCTCTCTCCCTTACATCTACAATGAATGTCCTCCTCCACCAAACCTAGGAGCACTGGTATCGTGCTTTTTTATTTGTATTTTTTTTATTCACTAATGTCCCCAAACAACAGCCCCTAAGTAGCCAGATCCTATCAATAACCCGATAGTGACCTAGGAATCACTTCTTCCTCCCAGAGCCAACTGGCTAGAGAGTCGACCTCAGGTGAGCGGGCCTAGGTTCTGACAGGAACTAGGACACACTAACAAAAAAACAAAAAAAAAAAAAAACAAAATCTTAACCTCTGACCTCAGGGGTCATTCCCTCCCCACCAATAGCTGAAGCCAGGAGTTCAGAGGTCACTGAGGTAAGCGGAGCGCTGTTCTATTCCTGCTAGTTCTTCTGTGACATCACCTCTAACCCAAGGTCATAACAACGGCAGTTGCATAATCTGTCTTTTCTTTTTTTTTTTTTCAGGAACTTGAAGATAGCTCAGGTAGACTGACACTCTTGACCCCTGCCTGCTGCATGTGACCTTGGTGTCCTGTGGGTGACCTTTTGACTCCGGCTAGCCAAACCTCCACCCTCACTTAGAGCACGCTAAAGGCCCACACTTCCTACCAAGAGCAGTGAAGTTGGTTCACCATGTACCAGCCACAAGCCGCCTTTGTTTCCCTCAGATCACCTTTCCCCACACCTCAAACCACCACCTCTGTTCTACAAATCCTCTAAATGCTAGAAATAAATAAATAAATAAATAAATAAATTAATTAATTAATTCTAGGCGACTGGGCAGTGGTCCTGCACACCTTTAATCTCAGGACTGGAGAGGCAGAAGTAGGTGGATCTCTGTGAGTTTGAGGCTAGCCTGGTCTTCAGAGTGAGTCCCAGGACACCCAAGGCTACACAGAGAAACACTGACCTGGAAAAAAAAAAAAAGTTATAGGCTACTCTTGGATACAACTTGGATACAAGAGACCCTGTCTCCAAACAAACAAGAGGCCAGGCGTGGTGTCTGTTTGGCGTCTTTAATCCTAGTGCTTGGATGAAGACAGATCTCTGTGAATCCATTGCTTGGTCTACAGAGTGAGTTCCAGACCAGCCAGCCAGGGCTACACAGTAAGACCCTGCCTCAAAAATCAAAACAACAAAGCCCCTTTAAGTGTCTTGGCAGAGGCTTGTCTGTAGACTGCTTAGGGTGCATGTTGCAAACCAGTCAGGAGCTGCATCTGCAATAGCCTGAGCATGACATAGTGATGAAGGGGTGGAGCCTGAGCATGACATAGTGATGAAGGGGTGGAGCCTGGAGTAGAGGCAGCGGCTATTGAGGGATCTGGATTTAGGATGGATAGAATTTATTAAGAGGAAGGCTACAGGCTGGGAGAGAACGCAGAGATGTTGGAGTGGGGTGGGCTTATATAAACAGGAGTGCTGGGCTGGAGAGATGGCTCAGCAGTTAAGAGCACTTTTCTGAGTTCGAGGCCAGCCTGGTCTACAGAGTGAGTTCCAGGACAGCCAGGGCTACACAGAGAAACCCTGTCTTGAAAAAAAAAAAAGAAAAAGAAAGAAAGAAAGTCATTAGTAGCAATGCTTTTTCCTACATGGTCTAGGTTCTAATGTGCAAGCACACACATACACACATGCATGCACACTCACATGTATATATACACACACTCACATGTATACACTCACATGTATACACATGTATACATACTCTCACATGTATACACACTCTCACATGTATATACACTCACATGTATATACACACTCACATGCATACATGCATGTATGCACACTCATGTGCATACACACTCACGTGTATGCACACACTCATGTGTATACACACTCACATGCATACACACTTACATGTATACATATACACACTTACACATATGCATGCACACTCACATGTATACACACTCTCACATGTATACACACTCACATGTATACACACACTCACACACATACATACGTGTATACCCACTCACGTGTATACACACACTCACATGTATACACGCTTACATGTATACATATGCACACTTACATGTATGCATTCCCACTCACATGTATACACACTCTCACATGTATACACACTCACATGTATATATACACACACATGTACACACACACAGCCATCTATCCCACTTGTCCTCGGGCCTGGGCAGTTATGGGTCACACTCAGGACCGTACGCCTGCTAGCAAATCCTGCTAACTGTACCCAACCTTGCAGATTTTCCCCATAGCACATACTCCTGACTAAGTATGGAGAGTTCCCTCCCCTGTCCTCTCCCCAGGGCACCGGAACACCAGATTTACTTCGTGGCTGTTTTCCCTGACACCTAGAACAACGCCCAGCCCATTGCAGGTGCTCTATAAATACCTGTGGAGTGAACACACAGACCCTCTGCTGAACAGAAGGGCCTGTTCAGACCTGTTTCCCTAAGGGACAGGAAGGGCAGCTTTGTTTTGTTTGTGGTGGTTTTTTGTTTGCTTTTTGTTTTGTTTTGTTTTGGTGAGTCTTCTTTCTTTCTTTCTTTCTTTCTTTCTTTCTTTCTTTCTTTCTTTCTCTCTTTCTCTCTCTCTTTCTTTTTTCTGAGACAGAGTTTCTCTGTGTGACTTTGGCTGTCCAGGAATTCACTCTGAAGACCAGGCTGGCCTTAAACTCACAGAGATTTCCCCTGCCTCTACCTCCTGTAGAGTGCTAGGATTAAAAACTGCTTTCTCTCTAAGGTAATTCTTGGAATGTAGCCCAGGCTGACCTAGAACTTGCTTTGTAGCCCCTGCTGGCCTGCTGGTGTTGAGATGAAAGGTCTGTGCCACCACACCTCTAACCTCTTCTGTATTCTCTCCCTCACTCCACAACACCTCTCCCTCTCCCTCCACCTCCCCCTCTTTTATTGAGTTGGAATCTCAGGCAGTCCAGACTGACTGGCCTTAACTCACAGCTGCAGCTGAGGGTGACCTTGAACTTGTGCTTAGAGACCTTCTCCCACCATACCTGGTTTAGATGGTACTGGGGGCAAAACCCAGGTTTTACCTAAGCTAAGGACATACTCCTTTCTTCCCTCACCCCCTTCTGAAGTCCCTGGGGAAGACTGGCCGAGATTGCTGGTGGTAGGAGACTGGCCACAAAGAATCAGATCTCAGCCTCCTTGTTCCCCTCCTGCCTTCCAGGCCTCCCCTTGCTCCCGTTCGGCCGACACTAGAGAGAGACACGATCTTACCTCTAGTTCTTTCTCACCAGGCATAAATCAGGCCTTTCTATCATGACATTGAGACAGGGTAAGTTGGAATGTTCTTTTTTTTTTTTTTTTTTGGTTTTTCGAGACAGGGTTTCTCTGTGTAGCCCTGGCTCTCCTGGAACTCACTCTGAACCAGGCTAGCCTCGAACTCTCGAACTCAGAAATCTGCCTGCCTCTGCCTCCCAAGTGCTGGGATTAAAGGCGTGCGCCACCGCTGCCCTATGACGAATGTTCTTAAGAAGGGAAACACTGGGGCTGGTGAGATGGCTCAGTGGTTAAGAGCACTGGCTGCTCTTCCAGAGGTCATGAGTTCAAATCCCAGCAACCACAGTAATGATATCTGATGCCTTCTTGTGGGGTGTCTGAAGACAGCTACAGTGTACTTACATATAATAAATAAATAAATAAATAAATAAAAATTAAAAAAAAAAGGAGGGAAACACTGAAAACTGTTGAAGACCCGTGGATCTTCATCCTGTTTTTTATTTATTTCCTTTTTACTTTCTTTCTTCTTTCTAAAACAAGATGAAGGACAGCCCAGGGTTTTCTTAAGACTCCCTCGTAGGTAGCCTTGAACTTCTGATCTCCTCACCTCTTCCTCCTGAGCGAGGGGATTACACATGGCCCCCCTGTGCCTGGTCTATGCAGTATGCTCCAATTTTTAACCTAGGGCTTGAGGCATGCTAGGCAAGCCCTCACCCAGCTCGACCAATCCCCAGACAGGATTGATTTTCTTCACAGTTTAGTACAAGGTGGTAGACCTTAGACAGGAGCTGGGATACGTCCTGGGAGACAAGTCACAGCTCACATCCCCTTGAGCTTCCGGGACACAAAGGAGCCAGGCCACTTGGGCCTCTTGGACTCAGTATGACAAATGCTGGAGGAAGTTCTAAGGGACTCAGGGGTGGTGCCCATCTATTGGAGAGCGGAGAGAAAGCCATGTCTTTCTGGAGATCTGTGTCTCTATGTTTCAGAAGAGTGCATAAGCTAAGCCCTTGGCAGAGGAGCTTACTTCCATGTCCTTGGGAGGCTGAGGCAGGAAGGTTATAGTGAAAGGGTGGCTTTAGGAAGGAAAAAAAAAAAAAAAAAGCTCAGGACTGGAGAGATGGCTCAGTGGTTAAGAGAGAGCACTGACTGTTCTTCCAGAAGTCCTGAGTTCAATTCTCAGCAACCACTTGGTGGCTCACAACCATCTGTAATGGGATCTAATGCCCTTCTGGTGTGTCTTAAGACAGTGACAGTGGACTCATATACATAAATAAATCAATCTTTTTTTTTTTTTTTTTTTTTTTTGGTTTTTCGAGACAGGGTTTCTCTTTATAGTCCGGGCTGTCCTGGAACTCACTCTGTAGACCAGGCTGGCCTCGAACTCAGAAATCCGCCTGCCTCTGCCTCCCAAGTGCTGGGATTAAAGGCGTGCGCCACCACCGCCCGGTTTAAATCAATCTTAAATTAAAAAAAGGAAATAATCCCAGCACTTGGGAGGCAGAGGCAGGTGGATCTCTGAGTTCGAGGCCAGCCTGGTCTACAGAGTGAGTTCCAGGACAGCCAGGGCTACACAGAGAAACCCTGTCTCAAAAAAACAAAACAAAACAAAGAGAGAGAGAAAGAAAGAATAAGGCTCCCACTCAGTGACTGGAGGGATAGCTCAACAGTAGAGAGCACTTATTACTCATGCACAAGACCCAGGTTCAGTTCCCAGCACCCACATGGCAGCATACAACTGCCTGTCTGTCTGTAGTCTGTCTGTAACTCCAGTCCAGGGCATCTGATGCCTTCTTCTGACCTCCCTGACATGCAGAATTCAGGCATGTGTATACAGAGAGAGAGAGAGAGAGAGAGAGAGAGAGAGAGAGAGAGAGAGAGAGAGAGAGAGAGAGAGAGGCGGGGGACTTACCCTGTCTCAAAATCTCAAAATTAAAAAGGTAAAAAAAAAAAAAAGGCGCCGGGTGGTGGTGGCACACGACTTTAATCCCAGCACTTGGGAGGCAGAGGCAGGCGGATTTCTGAGTTTGAGGCCAGCCTGGTCTACAGAGTGAGTTCCAGGACAGCCAGGGCTATACAGAGAAACCCTGTTTCAAAAAAAAAAAAAAAAAAGAGAAAAAAAAAAAGGCAGTGTAGCTCAGTGATAGCATGCTTGCCCTGTATCAATCACCAATACAAAAAAAAAAAAAAGAGGTAAAGTGGGGGAGGGGTGAAGGGAGGGAAGGTGGGAACCTAGCAAGGTGAAATTGCAGGGGGCAGGGGCTAGGGAGGGGTGAGGGAGTTGGGGAGCATGTCTAGAGGAAGCTAGCAGTCAAACTTCCCCAGAGAGAAGACAGTGTCTTGTTTTTCCCACAACCTCTGTTCTTAGGTGTCCACCCTCTGAGTAGCCCTTAATCCTCTCTCCTACTGAGTAACAGTCACTTGTGATGTCTTTTCTGGTGTGTCCCACAGAGGAGGGAGGAAAGCCTTGCCCTCCCGGTATTTATTTGCCTGGGGTTTGAGAATCCCAACTCCCTGGATCTGGAGTTCCAGGCCCGGGGAGCTGGCTGGTGTGGGAGTGAAGAGCAGAACTCAGATCCCCTGAAAGAAGAACAGGAAGTGCTTTTAACCACTGAGCATATCTCTGCAGACCCCCAAGGAAAGGAATTCTCAAGAAAATAAAGGTTCCCTTTCAGATACACTGAGAGTAGCTATAAAAAGAGCCCAACGACAGGCATCAGACCACTTTGGAAGGACTGTCTGGACAGCCCAGCATCCTCTGAGGTTGAGTCTCCTGTTGCCTGCTTCCCAGACCTCAGTCCAGAGCCTTCCCACTCAGCCTCCCATCAGAGGCTGTCTCCATTTTCTGGTCTAATCCGCATTATTAAGGTTAGTATTTGTTACCCTTATTCAATACCCAGCCTCAGTCCCCTCCTCCGACAAAACTACAGCACTGACCCCCCGTTCACACCTTCTTCTCATTCACTCATCAAAAATGCCTCCGCTCGCCAGTCCCCGAAGCACACACCTGAAATCCTAACACTTGAGAGCTGAAGCTGGAGAATCCCTACAAGTTTAAGGCTAGCCAAAGGTTACATAGTGAGTTTCAGCTCAGCTCTGGCTACAGTGAAACTCAGTCTCAAAACAAGCAGATGTATCTATCACCACGGCCGGGACAGAGCAGCACGCTCCATCCTTGGACAAAAATTAAAAAAACAGGTAGTAGTTTTGACCCCAAATCAACCCCAGCCACTAAAATAAAACCAAGGGAGATAGATAGATAGATGGCTCAGCAGTTAAGAGCACCTGTTACTCTTGAGAGGACCTGGGACTCAGTTCCCAGCACCTACATGGCAGCTCACAACCATCCTTAACTCTTTTCTGACCTCTGAGGGCATTAGGCATGGACACGCTTCACATCCATACACACAGGCAAAACAGTCATACATGTAAAATAAATCTGAAGGGAAGAAAAGCCAGAGGGTCCTGGAGAAGTGGCTCAATGATTAGAAAACTTTGCTGCTCTTCTAGAGGACCCAAGTTCAATTTCCAGGACCACCGGGCAGTGGTGGTGCACGCCTTTAATCCCAGCACTTGGGAGGCAGAGGCAGGCGGATTTCTGAGTTCGAGGCCAGCCTGGTCTGCAGAGTGAGTTCCAGGACAGCCAAGGCTACACAGAGAAACCCTGTCTCAAAAAAAACAAAAAACAATTTCCAGGACCCACATCAGGTGGTTCACAACCTCCGGTAACTCCAGCTTCATAAGATCTGATGCCTTCTCCTGGTCCCTGTGGTCACTGCACTCAAATACACACACACACACACACACACACACTGTATTCATAATTAAAAATAATTTAAAAGATTACAAAGTGTATATCTTTGGGTATCTCTGGAACACAGCTCTGTGTGCTGACTCAGCAGCAACACTTCCCAGAAGATCTCACCTCAGTGATGCTGTTCTCTTAATCCTGGCTGATTCTTTAGCCCCAGCTGACCAGCATCCATGGTCCCAGGAAAGCAAAAGTCTTACTTTAGTGGTTCTGATCTCTTATTAATCACAGCTGCTTCTTTAGCGCTCGTTAACAAGAACCACAATTCTTCACACAAGAAAGTAGAGTCTCTGCTTCCCTCTGGAACTTCAGAAGCCAAGTCTCTGTGTTCTGCTGTCCTGACAATATTCCTCTCTTCCAATCTCCTACAGAACTGTTCACTGAGCTCTCAACACTCAATGGCTTCCAGAATCCTTTCCAAAGTCCTTCCACAATCCTCCTCCCCCCCCCAAAAAAAACCAACCTGGTTAGGTCTGTCACAACAATACCCCACTATCCTGGTACCAACTTGTCCTAGTTAGTTAGCATGTCTATGGCTGTGGTGAAACACCATGACCAAAAGCAACTTGGGGAGGAAAGGGTTAATTTTACTCACAGTGCCATCAAAAGCAGCAAGGGCAGGAACTGAGTTGGATAAGAACCTGGGAGGCAGGAGCTGATGCAGAGGTCACGGAGGAGTGCTGCTTACTGGCTTGCTCCCTTGGCTTGCTCAGCCTGCTTTCTTACAGAACTCAGGACCATCAGCCCAGGGACCAGGGATAGAACAGCCCACAATGAGCTGGGCCCTCCCCCATCAATCACACATTAAGAAAAATGCCCAATTTTTACAGGCTTGCCTACAGCTCAATCTTAGGGAGACATAAGTCGAGACTGCCTCTTCTCAGAAGACTCTAGCTTGTGTGGAGTTGACATAAGCCAGGCAGGTATGGGAGTGTATATCTTGAGCCCCAGCACTGGGAAGGCTGAAGCAGGTGATTCCTGGGAGTTTGAAGCCAGCCTGGTTTACATAGCAAGTTTCACGTTGTCCGGGGATACCTTGTCTCAGAGAGAGAGAGAGAAAGAGAGAGAGAGATGAGAGAAAGGGGCTAGCCAGACAACTCAGAGGGATAAAGGCACCATGAAAGCAGAGGATCTGAATTAAATCCCTGGGGACCAAAATGACCAAAAGAAATGATTCGCTCTCAAAATATAACAATTATATTGAAATAAAGAACACAGATCTCAGCCTGAAGGGATCCCAGGTGATGAAAACGATGTCACTGTTTGAAGAACCAAGTGACAGGGACAATTGACCCTGTAGCCCAAAGTAAACTAGAGGGCTAAGTTAGATCCCCTGCACCTGTGAGCCAGGAGAGAACTGGCTCACATTATAGATAGGTTGTGAGCCACTATGTGGGTGCGGAAATTGAACTCGGGACCTCTGGAAGAGCATCCAGTGCTCTTTATTGCTGAGCCAGCTCTCTAGTTATCCTTTGCCCTCCGCATGCTCACCAGGATATATAAGAATGCAATGTTGGAGCTGGGGTATACCTCAAGAGTAGAGCACTTACCTAGCTTAGTTCTAAAGCCCAATATTACAAACAGATGGTAAATAATTAAATACCAATTAAACTCACCACCTAGGTGCTGGGAATTGAACTTGGGTCCTCTGGAAGAGCAGGAAGTGCTCCTATCAGTTGAGCCATCTCTCTCGCCCCTAGAAGCCTTTTTAAAAGCTTTGTTTCATTTTATCAAGACTGTGTCTCTTGGAGCTCAAACTGGCTGCACACTTGGTACACAGCCAGGGATAACCTTGAACTCCTGATTCTCCTGTCTCCTCTTCCCTAGAGCTGGGGTGACAGGTGTGCACTAACTGCTTAGGACCCTGAACTCTGACCTTAAACTTCCTCCTAACCTACATATCCATACAGATGCAGATACATAGACTGTGCTGGAGAGATGGCTCAGTGGTTAAGAGCACTGACTGCTCTTCCAGAGGTCCTGAGTTCAGTTCCCAGCAAGCACATGGTGGCTCACAACCATCTGTAATGGGATCTGATGCCCTCTTCTGGCCTGCAGGCATACATGCAAGTACAGAACACTGTATATATAATAAATAAATAAATCTTTAAAAGAATCCAAAACATAGAGATGGATAGACATCTACAGAAAAATCCATTACTTTCTCTCTTCTTCTCATCTCTAGTTTCATGGCTAGATTAAAATTTCCAGTTTTTCTTGTAGCTAGCTGTGGACACAATAAAAGCCAAAAAAAAATTCCTTCAAAGATACTTTGGTATGCACATTTCACCCCAAAGGGGAAAGAGATGAGGGGAGGATGGACCAGGTTGATCACGTGACCCCCTTGGCTACCGCAGGTACCTAAGCCTGCACTGCAAGGCATCATCCTGCTATGCTGTCTAGCAACAGGGTCTCACGTAGCTCAGGCTGGCGCAGAACTCACCAAGTGTTGGATGCCTGAACCTCCTGCCTCCACCTCCCAAGGTGCAAGGTTTACAGGCAAGCTCCACCACCGCCTGCAAACATTTTGCTTTGTAATAGGCTTGTCGTGCTTCGCCAGGAAACAAAACAAAACAACTTCCCCCTTTAAGTTTGTGACTTTGAAAAAAAAAAAAATGCGTGGCATGTAAGTTTATCTCCGTCATAGCGTGGTCCCAGCGTCTGCCCCCTCCGCCCCCTGATGACACATCTCTCTAATTTTGCACTACAGTCAGAAAGTAAGATGGGGAATTCAGCCAATTCGCATGTATTTATATCAATCCATGCGGAGAATGTACGCGCTAACACGAATAATCTAACCGGAAGGAGACTTCCGTGGTATATCTGGTTCAGGGACGTGTTTTCATTGATGGGGAAAAGGAAAAGAAGTGAAAAGTCATTTTACCCAGAGGTAATTTATAGACATAAGACGCTGTACGCATTTTAAGCGTTCACTCAGTAGGGTGTGTTTTTGACAGCCGGTCACAGCCGCGTAAACATTACCACACTCAGGAAGGAAAAACAAGTCAACGCCCCCTCCTCTGAAGTTCCTGGCGCCCTTTTCAGTCTATCTCCTGACCCCACTAGCTCCAGGTCACCAACGAGCGAACTTTCTTTCTTTCTTTTTTCTTTTTTTTTTTTTTTTTTGGTTTTTCGAGACAGGGTTTCTCTGTGTAGCTCTGGCTGTCCTGGAACTCACTCTGTAGACCAGGCTAGCCTCGAACTCTCGAACTCAGAAATCCCGCCTGCCTCTGCCTCCCAAGTGCTGGGATTACTAAAATCTCCTTCCAATGGTACCGTATAAGCTGTGCCTGCCTCCTTTGTATGATCATTGGTAGGTGGTGCAGACTTTACAAACTGGTGACCGTTTCTCTTTCATGGATGAGAAAACAAAACTCAGACCCTAAATATCTGCCAAGGTCATGTGAAGAGCAAAGTTGGAATAAAATTCAACTGTGACAATGTGTCTCCAAGTCAGGGAAGGGTCCCTTACACACCACACTGTTACTGCCCCTTGATTTTATCTGGACCCTCAAGATTCCAGGGAGTTAGATTAAAAGGGTGTTTTACATACAATGGTAAAATTTTGGAAAATACAAAATTAATTGTTTATTTGCACCTATGGCCATGAACGGGCTGGTGACAATGTGGCTCAGTTGATAAGAGGGTTTACCTAGCATCTCAGGATGCCCTGGGTTCTGTCCCCAGCATTATTTGAAGCTAGCCTGTTCTACAGAGTGAGTTCCAGGACAGCCAGGGCTACACAGAGAAACCCT
>NW_021604628.1:671758-687165 GCF_004785775.1 Grammomys surdaster | reverse complement strand
AGAGTGAGTTCCAGGACAGCCAGGGCTACACAGAGAAACCCTGTCTCAAAAAAAAAAAAAAAAAAAAAAAAAGTTCAAGGCTAGCTTGAGATGGTGGTGGTGGTGGTGGCAGTGGTGGTGGTGATCGGGTCAGGAGAGATAGTCCAGGTGTTAAGATACATACTAATCTTACAGAAGGTCCAAGTTTGGCTCCCGCCATTCAGATCTGACAGCTCCCAGCTCTCTGAAACTCCAGTTCCAGAGGATCCAAAGTCCTCCTCTGGCTTCTGCAAGTACTTGTACCCAACTGTGGGCACACCCACACACAGACACACCAAGTTCACAAATAATTAAAAACTGAAAATAAGCCGGGCAGTGGTGGCGCACGCCTTTAATCCCAGCACTTGGGAGGCAGAGGCAGGCGGATTTCTGAGTTCGAGGCCGGCCTGGTCTACAGAGTGAGTTCCAGGACAGCCAGGGCTACACAGAGAAACCCTGTCTCGAAAAAACCAAAAAAAAACAAAAATAACAAAAACTGAAAATAAAATCTTAAAGCCACCACATCGAAGTAGATGAACGTAAAAGCATTTATTTCAAGGTAAGAAAAAGCTACACATAGCCTTCAGGACAGCAGGGTCTATATCTGGGGGCACCGGGGTACAAAGAAATCGATCTGGTCACATAGACAGATGATAGACATGACTGTCACTGTCCTGCCTGTAGTCTAGGGTGACCTATAACTCAGGCTGAGGATGACCTTGAACATCTGGGATTAAAAACCCTACCCAGGGCATCGCGCATGCTTGGTAAGCGTTCTACCCACTGGGCCACATCACCAACTTGCTTAATATTGGCTCTTGAGCTTGGCGTTCGATTCCCACCAATAGGATACAATTCAATAACCGTCGGTTGCGACATTGTATCCTGTACCTGAGATCATGAAGAATTCTGCACATCGGATGTCCTATTAAAGTAAATAAAGAGCAGGGCAGTGGTGGCACACGCCTGTAATCCCAGCACTTGGGAGGCAGAGGCAGACGGATTTCTGAGTTCGAGGCCAGCCTGGTTTACAGAGTGAGTTCCAGGACAGCCAGAACTACACAGAGAAACCCTGTCTCGAAAAACCAAAATAAATAAATAAATAAATAAATAAATAAATAAATAAATAATACGGTCTAATACGGTCCTCTCAGCTTGGCCTTAGTTCTTCTTCATTTCCACTTCCTCACCCCGCCACCGGAGGGGTCACGGCAACCTTGCTGTTGGCAATCGGGGGTTAGTAGCACAAGGCCACTGCGGAAAGGAACTGCTGTGGGGGGAGGGCGAGGCCATATCTGCTCCAACACTGCTCTCGATAGGTCCTTGTGGTGAGGGTTTCCAAGAACCAGCGGAGCAGTTAAGAGAGCTGAGCAACACTTACGAGAAACGCGCCCCGCCCCGCCCCACCCCCACCCCCCGGCCCCTTTCTCCCCCACTTTGCGGTCTCCAGCCCTTCCTCCCTTCCAGGACACACAGGTGCAGGGTATGTCTATTTCCACAGAGCGGGGTTCCTTCCCCAACTCTGCTCTGACCTGCGTGTCCTGGAGCCCAAAGGGGCCCTGAGATGACCCATCACCACTCAAATGCCCAGTTGTCAGAAATACAACACGGGTTTGGTCCCTACTACCAAGAGGAAAAATGTGTCCGTCTAACAGAGAAGCGATGGGCATGGCTAATCTGAACCCAAGTTCTAAAATTCTCTCTCTCTCTCTCTCTCTCTCTTTCTGATGATCTCATGTAGCCCAGGCTAGCCTTGAACTGGATAAGGTAGCCCTGAACTCCCATCCTCCTCCTCCTCCTGCCTGCATGTACTTCACAAATGCTGGGATTAGGCCCATGCCCTGGTACACATCAGGAGGTCAGAGGTCAATTTAGATGAAAGAGTTGGTTCTCTCCTCCCAGTGTGTGGCTCTTAGGTCCCTGGGTTGAACTCAGATCATCAGGTTTGGCAGTAAGAGCCTTTAACCTGCTATTGCTGAGCTACCGCATTGTCTCCAAAATACTGTTATTTTTCATGACACTTTCCAGTGTAAAAATCCATGGGCCAGGCACTGGGGCACAAACCTGCAATCCCAGTTCCAGGAGGCTAGTGCAGGAGGATCGGAAGTTCAAGGTCACCCTCTGCTACATAGTAAGGTGTTGGAGGCCAGTCCCTAAGATCAGTTCTGGAGGAAAGGAAGGGACTTTATCATTGGGAATGAGAGGACGAGAGAGATAGGTGGGGTAAGCGTGACCAAAATACATCAGCTGCAGGTCTGAAAATGTCAAATGGGGGGAGGGGGAGGAGGTGGCTGGAGAGTTGGCTCAGAGGTTAAGAGCACTGGCTGCCGTTCTAGAAACCCCGGATTCAATTCCTAGAACCCACATGATAGCTCACAACTGTCTATAACTCCAGTCCCAGGGGTTCCGATGTCCTCTTCTGCCCGATACTCTGGGCACCAGGTGCATTCATGATGCACAGACAAATGCAGAGAAGACATCAGCACACATAACGTGAAATGGAAAAGACATTAGTGTCAAGATGGAGCCTACCCTTCTTGAAGCAGAGTTAGCGTTCATTCAAATACTTTAAGAGTAGTCGAGTGTCACGGAGGGTAAGGGTGCCTGTTGTCCAGGCCTGATTACCTGATAACTAGGGTCTGGTTCCTGGAGTCCACATCGGAGGAGGACAGAACAAACTCTGGCAAGTTGTTCTCTGATCTCCCCACCGCACCATAGCATAGGAACCCAGCCCATGCTACACAGATGGAGACTCTGTCTCAACAACAACAAAAAAATATAATAAAATAAAACAATGAAACACTGTCTTCCCTGTGAGGCTTTCCCAATCTCTTCCTTCTAGGGCATCCATTTCTATCTCCTGCCTCCTGTACAGGAAGTACGGTTCTGTCCACAATGTCACATGTCATGTAGCACTAGAAAGCAAACCAACAGCGGCAGAAACAGCTGTCTCCATCTCTTGGATCAGAACGAATGCCAAGGTAGCCGGGCCTGTCCCTCTCTCCAGATCACAACCCCCTTCTTACTCCTTAGCAGTGACGACCACAATCCTGACACCCCACACCCACCCCAGGGACCTGCCTGGTACTGTCCTAAACTTGCAAGTCTGCATTCACACACGGGAGGGATTTGCATGTGCAAACACTCAATAATATATAAACTTTCTTTCTAATAACCAAACCAAGAACAGGCCCTTGTACACACCAGCCAGCTCCTCACTGGTCTCAATAATATAACCAGGTCATGGAGAATAAGAGGAAATGGTAGAATCGGAACTCAAGGCAGATGCCCAGTGGATGTTCTTAACAATCGTTCTTTTTTTTTTTTTTTTTTTTTGGTTTTTCGAGACAGGGTTTCTCTGTATAGCCCGGGATGTCCTGGAACTCACTCTGTAGACCAGGCTGGCCTCGAACTCAGAAATCCGCCTGCCTCTGCCTCCCGAGTGCTGGGATTAAAGGCGTGCGCCACCACCGCCCGGCCTTAACAATCGTTCTTAAACCCCATTAACAAGAGACCGGCTAGGACCCTTCCCCTTCTCAAAAACTGCCTAGTCTGAGCTCAACACACCTATCATCCTAGGGTTCAAGTCTAGCCTGGAATGCATGAGATGTTGTTTCAGATAAATAAATACAATCGAGCAGGGTTTGGTGGCACAGACCTTTAATCTTAGCTCTCAGGGAGGCAGAGGCAGGTGGATCTCTGTGAGTTTGAGACCAACCTGGTTTACATAAAGAGGTCCAGGCTAGCCAGGGGGCTGCTACCTAGTGAGACTTTGTCTCAAAAACGAAAACCAAATAAACCAAAAAGCATCTCCTACAACCTCTGACCTCTTCTACTTAGCGAGGACCTACTTTCTTCAGACATACTGTCTGGCCCTCAGCAGTCTCAACAGCCACGGAAAAGGGGCCCCCAACTCATCTCAAGGACGAGAAGGGGCAAAGCTCTGCCGTATTTCAGTATTTCATTAGACGTTTCTAGCAACTTTCAGTTGTTCACTTGCAACTTTACGGGAAAGGTCCCAGAGTGTGCCTAGACACCCGGAGCTGACTGGCAGTGTGTATACAGGAAGGAGGAGGGGACAGAGGGGTAGGGAAAAGGGGAACTTCAGAAAATCATCCCCCAAGAGCTGAGAAATCCTTCCTTCCTTTCTGAGCCACATGGAGGCTGTGCTGGGGTTTGGGAACTAGATCTCTCAATGAAGGGAGGGCACTGTGGCCTGGTCCTTCACGAGTGCATGGGGCCAAGTTCCTAAGAGATTATGGCAAGAGAGAAGGAAGAGGTCACGGTGACCCTGCAGGAGGTAAGAGTGTTAGAACTGTTACTACTGCACAGAAAGCAACAAGAAAACAATGTTGAAACCTAGGCATGGGGGTGGCAAGCCTGAGATCCCAGATACAGGGAGATCAGGAGGAGTTCAAGGCTATCCTGGACTATTTAAGCAGTTTGAGGTCAAGCCTAGGCTACAGGAGACCCCTGCTTCGAAAAAGAAAACAGTTACTTTTAATACACGGATCAGCAGCGGTTCAACTACTAGGACACACTCGGACCAAACATATGAGGCAAATTGGGGGTCCCATCTTCCAGGAGAACCTAACACAAAAAATAAACAGTGATCTACCGAACCAAGGATGCTTGGTCCACAGGTTTCACTCAGTCCCAACGTAAGCAAGCTGCAGGGCAAACCATACGTCATACCAAGTAGTTCCACAGAGTCAATCACCAACACTCTAACTAAAGGTGAAAGGACCTGAGCCAAGCCCCATCCCAGCCCAGTGGCTCACACCCATGACCCCAAATTCAGACAGGGAGATGTCTGTGAGTTCAAGGCTTGCATTTATGACCCCAATGCACAGACAGAGGGAGATGGCTGTGAGTTCAAGGCTTGCCTGGGCTACAAAGTCAGAACCTGGGGATAAGCTCTTCAGTAAAGTTACCTATCTCAGAGTAGATATACAGTCATCACATTTCCTAAATGTCTCTTTTGTGTATGAGTGCTTATCTACATGTATGTATGCACACTAGGTGCGTGCATCAGATCTCCTAAAGCTGGAATTAAAGGCAATTGTGAGGTCATACGGGTGCTGAGAACCAATCCCAGGCTCTCTGCAAGAACAGCAAATGTTTCCCTTTTAATGGGTGCTTTATCTGTGTATTTGTATCTGTGCTTGTTTAGTTCAGGTCTTGGCTCAGGTCCACTCACCTTTAGTGAGAGTGTTGGTTATTGACTCTGTGGAAATACTTGGCGTGATGTATGCCCTTGGAGGCCAGAAGAGCACATTGGATCCTCTGGAACTGGAGTTACAGATGGTTGTGAACCATCATGTGGGTGCTTACTGAACCCAGATCCTCTGGAAGAACTTTTAACCGCTGACCCATCTCTTCACTTCCCCTGCCCATCCCCACTGAGATAGGATAGGCCTGGAACTTTGTACCCCAGTCTTAACTCCCCAGCCTGAACTCATAGAAATCTATTTTTCCAGAGTGCTTGTCCTTCCGGTTGATTAGAAAGGTGTATCCTGGGCTGACCTTGAACTCATCCTCTTAGTTCCCAAATGCTGGGATTATAGGATTACACCGCTCTGCTAGGAAGATGTTCCCAAACCTTTTCCAGTGGAGCTGGGGAAGGATGTGCACGCCTTTAATCCCAGCACTTGGGAGGCAAAGGCAGGCAGATTCAGGAGTTTCAGGCCAGCTTGGTCTATACATAGCAAATTCCAAGGCTACACAGTAAAACCGTGTCTCAAAAACACTGGGCCACTGGTTATACATGCCTTTAATCCCAGCATTCACTGAGCAGGGCAGGCAGGTCTAAGCTCAAGGCCAACCTGATCTACAACCCTAGTTACAGCTAGGGCTAAAGAAAAACCATGCTTTGAAATACCAAAAGCCAGGGGGCTGGAGAGATGGCTCAATGGTTAAGAGCACTGACTGCTCTTCCAGAGGTCCTGAGTTCGATTCTCAGCAACCCCATGGTGGCTCACAACCATCTGTAATGGGATCCCATGCCCTGTTCTGCAGACAGCTACAGTGTACTCACATACATTAAAAAATCTACCAAAAACCAAACCAAACTCCAAGTGCTACCTGTGATCATTTCTGTAATCTCAAAGTTCAATAGAGTAGCAATAGTACTCTACGCTTAATGCCACCTGGTTCCGTGACATCAGAAAAAATTAGTCCCAGCCAAGTCTTGTCTCCATGTTAGCAATGCTACAGTTCCGCTGCACCTGCTTTGAAAGGTGACAATTGCTAAGCTTTTGTGGGAGAGAATCGGTCATAGTCTGGGGGTTTCCTTGGTAGAGAGAGCGGGCAGGGAAGGCCTGGGTTCTGTCCAGCACTGATTTGTACAGCAAGCCTAGCACTTCTGTGCCCCAGCAGGAAATCAGATCTAGTCTGAAAGTGCCCCATCTACCTGGCTCTGTACCAACCCTATGTCTTTATATGAATGAATGGAAAACTCAAAGTTAAGACAAAAGGTTTTTATTCAAAAAATGCCAAGTATATAAAAAAAAAAATAAGATCTCTTTTATTCCCCTGTACAGTATATTTCACTCAGATAAAACCAGCGGGTTACAATGCTGCTCAAAGCACAGCCCCAGAGGATCCGGAAGGCACACCACACCGGAACTGCCTTTCTGTCTTATGTACACAGTCAGCAGAGCCTAGACCCACTCCAGCAAGTAGGCAAGGGGGCTCCCAGACGGGATCTACAGTAGCTGTCCCACCGGAGTCCCAAACACCCCAGCAAGCATTGCAGCCCTCCCCAAAAAAGGTCCCCAAGTCAGGAGGAGGGAAAAAAAAGGACAGAACATGACAACAAAACCCTCAGGGCGACAGTTGAAGCTTGGAACAGGAAGGTAAACCAAATAAATAAATAAATAAATATACATTAAAACATTGACTTCCAGGCTAGAATGTGCCGTCTCTTGAAAAAAAAAAAAAAAAAAAAAAAAAGAAAAAAGAAAAAACCAAAAACAAGCAAAGAAACAAAAACAAAACCAAACAAAACCCCCAACACATAAAATAACTTAAAGGCATTTTTTTTCTTTAAAAATTGTTATCATCTACAATCCTTTTGCAGGCTACCATGCCGGACTATACACACATTTACAGCTTGTCTGGTTGTTGCATTGGTTGTGCGTTCTGTGTGAGGTCTTGGCTTTGAAACGGTTAAGTTGGAACCAAAGAGGAAGACCAGTTCACTTGGGAATTTTACTAAAGGAGCGGAAAAGGGCAGGTGGCTCAGCATGGCCCTGGAGCCTCTCCCATGGCACCTTTCATAGGAAGTGGGGGGGATGGGAAAGGAGGAGAGGAGGGAAGCGAACCCAGGCAGAATTTGAGAAGCAGCAGGTTAAGAGGTAAGTTCAAGTATTTCTCCCAGCACAGGCGGAGTCCCCACAGAAGGCACTCAGAGTTGGAAGAGGTGACAGGGACTTAAATATGGTGCTAGTTTTTATCCCACCCACCCCACCCCCAAGTGTTTTCCCTTACCCTGGCCCATCTTGGTGACCCACAGTCTCCATGGTGACTAAAAGTTCCATGACAGGGCTCTGAACCACTCCCATCCCCCACCCAAGGATTCTGCAGAGCCAGCAACGCTAGGAACAGAGTCTATGGGGAGGCAAAGAGGGGCCCAGAACGAGTGAAGTAGTCTCTTTTCCTTGCGGGGGCGCTGCTCCAGGGACCCGGAGTCTGGAATGAGTTGTCATTACTGTTCCTGCATGGTCAGGCAGGGTCCTGTTGGAGGCCAGAAGACAAGCTCTCCTTCCCTGGAGGGTCTGACAGAGAGGGTGCTATTTGCTGGGCGCCGGTGACAGGCTGTGCAGATGAATCTCAGCAGTTGCCTGGGGTAGGAGGACATCCTGCATCCATGGATGGTTCTGGATTTCTTCAAAGGAGGGCCGATCTGACGGTCTCAGGGCCAGGCACCATCTAATAAGATGCTGACATTCTGCAGAAGGTGGGGGCAGACGGAGGTAAAGATGACTCAACTTGTTTTTGTAACACAGAGGTCTCCTCTTCTTCCCAGAGACCCACAAGTCTGGGTTTTTTTTTTTTAAAGAGGCGTGTACTTTTATACCTAACACCGGCGACGGATACCGAAAGCCTCCAGCAGGTTGCTTTCATTAAAAAAAAAAAAGCCTCCCCTCTTAAAACTGTGGTTTCAGACTTCAATAGCCTGGGCCTTTCTCACGACACCCACTCAACAGTAATAGGAAGGATGACAAGGGTTTTGATGAGCCATCACTGAGCAAGATGAGGTGATTCAACTCACCTACCAACTTCCACTGACACTAGGTGGAATGAGGTCACCGGGACCACAATATTTAGAGAAGTATATGGCCTTAAGGGGAGAAGGGAGAAGGCTTCAACGGCTCTCCATTTTTTTTTTTTTTTTTAAAAAAACTTTGTTTAGGGTCTAGGTCTCTGCTGGTACTTAAACTTTTGTTTTACAGGGTCTGGTGGTTGGGGTGAGGTGTATATATATAACTCATTGCAATTTGAGCACGACTAAACCAAAAAGGCCCAGATGGGATTCCGAGGCCAAGCAGGTTAACTCTGATCCAGTGAAATCTCTCCATCTCAGTAGTTGGGGGTCAGAAGCAGGCTAAGCTCAGGCCCTACTCACCCCAAAATAAGTAGATAAAAATAAAGGTGGGTAGGAACGGACCCCCCCCATACTCTCACATCCTTGCAATCCCCAAACCAGCCTTTCAAACACAACATCCCCGAATGGAGGGGCCTATGGAAATTTACCTGAGGAGACCCTTTGCCGGAAGAACACTTGGCCCTTGATGATTTCTTCGTCGTGCTCAAACGGAATATCCCCACAGACCATGTCATACAGCAGGATCCCCAGGGACCAGACAGCCGCCGACCTGCCGTGGTATCTGTGGTAACGGATCCACTCCGGAGGACTGTACACTCGAGTTCCTAACCAGCGGAGGGAATAGAAAGAAACCGGCGTTAGCAAAAATAAACAAAGCAACTCGTCTGAGCTGTTCCTTTAAAATAAAAAAAACTTTTCCCCTCCAAAGTTTCTCTGTGTAGCTCTGAAAGTTACTCTGTAGGCCAGGCTGGCCTTGAACTCAGAGATCTGCCTACCTCTGCCTCCCAAGTGCTGGATTAAAAGCATTTTTAATCACCATCTCCACCCAGCTTTAAGACACGTTTTTTAACTCCAGCACTCAGGAGGCAAACAGGCAGATTTGACTTTAAAACGATCATACAAACTTTCCATCTCTGCCTCTTTGGTCCAGGCAGAAAACGGACAAGTGCTATGGTGTACACTTCCGGGAGTCCAAACCCTAAACCCAAATCCCTTACACACCAGCTCAAAGACTAACAAAGCCACCGAAAAGTTCGAGTCCAGAGGCCCTGGTGGGATAGCCTTTAACTGCAAGGATCCTGGGGATTTTGTCAGATTTGTCTCATCTAGCCGGGGACAAGGTGAGGACCTATAGACACAACACTGAAGTCAGAATGTGCTTTGGAAAGCTGGGTTGTACGCAAGCGAGGCACGACACCTACACTCTCCCTCCCTAGACTGGAAAGGTACAGTTGCAGGGCTGGTTCAGACCACGTGATTCCTGTTTACAAACTTTGGGTAGTAAAAAAAAAAAGTGCTAGCCTCATGGTGCTCAACAGGGGGCAGCAAAGGCTTGCCCAGGGGGGGAAAACACCAGAGAGGACTCAGCCAGCCATTAACTGCTAAATACAAAAAAAAAAGCAGCCCGGCCCAGCATCCTCCAAAGAAATTCAAACCACAAGCCAGAGTCACAAGTTTTGAAAGGAGGTAGTTTGTTAGGGTGAGCCACTCAGATCATGACCCACCCTCGTGCTTTGATCTAGTATTCCTCCCCTCCTTTTCTGAAAGAACGCGATCCAAGCCCCTCCCTATGATAGATAGGTTTTCAGCTTCCCCGAGGAGACACCCAACTAATTTTCAAACCAACAGATCTTATTTCACAACATCCATTCGAGACCTCGTCGACCCACAATACCCCCAAGTGGAGTGAGACCGCGGCCCTTATTCCTTTACCCTCAAAAACAAAACCCTGCAGTTCTAAGAACTACCTTAAAACTCCCCCACAAAACAAAACAAACTACAAAAAAAAAACCCGGCACCAATGTCTCCCGCCACCACCGGCTCCACCTCCTACTGGCGAGAAAAAGTGGGTCATACTTTAGAAATCTGGGCTACAGCCGGTTGCCCACGACCTCTTATTCACCGGGAAAGCATGGAATTTACTAAATCCCACTGAAAAGGAAAAAAAACAAGCAAACAACGGCCACAACAACAACAAAAAAATCCAATCACGCCAGAAATGTTGCAGGTTCGCTCAACCAGCTTGAAATCCCCGGCTGTACTATGCCGGGAAGCTCGCCTGTGCCCCACCCCTGCCAGCTCTGAGCCAGGCGGCCCAATGACCTTTACAAAGGGCCGAAGCCGAGGCCGCCGGAGGCTTCCAGGCCGGCACCTTGGGCAGCTCCCTTTCCCGGGGGCCTGGCTCACCATCAAAGTCCGTGTAGACTGTGTCCTTGAGCAGCGCCCCCGACCCGAAGTCGATGAGTTTGAGTTCGCCGCGGTTCAGGTCGATTAAGATGTTCTCGTCCTTGATGTCGCGGTGGAGAACCCCGCAGTTGTGGCAATGCCGCACGGCCTCCAGCACTTGCCAGAAGAAGCTTCGAGCCAGCTCCTCCTGGAGGGCTCCTCGCTCGGTGATAAAGTCGAAGAGGTCTTGCACCGGTTCGGGCCTCTCCAGGATCAGCACGAAACTATCCGGCCTCTCGAACCAGTCCAGAAGTCTAATGACGCCCGAGAAGCCCGAGCTCACCTTCTTCAGCAGGACCACTTCCATGGGCACCCGGGTCCCATTGGGCTGCAAAGGGTTGAGGGCGAGGGTGAGCGCGCCGGTTCCGGCACGCCCGTCACCACCCACCCACCCATTGCGAGGGTCTCCGGCTCGGGCTCACTCACCAGTTCTCCCCAATCGGAAATCCGGTCCTTCTCCACGTGCTTGATGGCCACCTGGAAGAAGAAGACCCCCGAGTCTCCATCAGATCCCTCCTGCTCAAAGCATCCCTCCGAGCGCCCTCCCCGAGGCAGGGTTACCCACTCACCGGCAAGTTATCGGCGACGCGGATGCCCGAGTAAACCGAGCCGAAGCCACCGCTGCCCAACAGCGGGCCCACCTGGTACTGTGACTCCAGGGGCTCCTTCTCTTTGCCTAGGAAAAAGAGGCACGGGACACTTAGCGCGCGCGGCCCACGCGGGGGTCTCCCGGCGTCCCCCCCCACCTCTCCAACGACCCGCGCGCCCAGGATGGGGTGGGGACACTCACCCGGCGCCAGCTTGGTGGCGTGCAGGTCGTTGCAGGGCGCGGCGCGCAGGTGGGCCAGGGAGTTGATCTTGGACAGGAGCATCCCCACCTCCAGGGTGTCGGTGAGGCTCCGGTGCCGGGACGAACAGCAGCGGCGGCGGAGCGAGCTGGGGCTGAGCCGACGGCCGGGACTCAGACTGCGGGTGGCGTTGCGGCTCGGGCTGCGGCTGGCGCGCAAGGCCGAGGGCGAGTCGGAGGACGATTGAGGGCGCTGGCGGGGCTGGCGGCGGGTAGGCTCGCCGGCCGGGTCAGGCAGTGCGGAAGGCGGCGGGGCGAGAGGCGCCGCGGGACCCAGGGCTGCTGCTGACTGTGACTGCTGCTGCTACTGCTGCTGCTACTGCCGATCCCGCCGCCGGCGCTGCCTACTTCCCTCCAGCCTCCTCCGCCGCCACGGCCGCTGCTGCAGACGCCCGGCTCGCCCCGCCGCCAGGAGTAAAGGGGCGGAGCGCGCCGCTGGGGAGGGCGCGCGCGGCGGGCGGGGACGGGGCGGGGCCTCTCCGGGAGGCCGAGGTGGGGAGCCCGGCTGGCGCGGCGGCGGAGGGCGGAGAGGGGGCGGGGAGGCGGCGGGACGAGGGCCGCTCCCCTCCACTCCGCCCCCTCGCGGCTACACCCCTCTCTCCTGCCCCGCCTCCGGGCGCGGCTTCAGCCAACCAGAAGGGTCATTATTTGCATAAGGCCCTGCGGGCCCCGCCCACGCCCCGCCCCCCCGCGCCTCGCGGTCAGAATGGTCGCTAACGCCGCCACGACGTGGCGGGAAGGAAAAGGCGCCAAAACGGAGGGGGAGGGACGCTGGGCGTGCGGGGAGGCGGGAGCTGGGTGGCGCGCGCGGCCGGGGGAGGAAGGATGGGGAGGGGCGTATCGATTCAAACCCAAACAATAACAAAGCCATCAAAGGCCGCCCGAGGCCAGCTCCGCCAGCTCTTGTGTTTCCCGGAGATTTGGGGTGTGGAAGGGGGGTCGAGGGTTGGAGCCGGAGCGTTAGCAAGTTGTGAGAAATGGAAGGGCGTTGGTGTGGCCGGCGCGGAGGCCATGAGCAGGGACCGCGTGTGTGTGTGTGTGTGTGGATGCCGACCGGGGTGGTCCTCTGGTGTGACTCAGCCGGGAGACCTCCAAGGCTGCTGGGGCGGGTTGACGATGAGCTGTGGGCTAGATCCTAGGAGTGGTGATTGTGTTTTGTGGGTGGTGGGGGGCGAAGGCTGTGCAAGACGTGAGTCACCGGCATTTTGCACACCGAGAGAGTCACAGGCCTGCGAGCGAGGAAGAGTGTGTGTGGGGGGGGAGACCTGGGCTGCGAGGAGCGGGTGACAAAGATTCTCAATTTAGAAATGCAAAGGAAAATTAGAAGGTACCAGGCGGTCCTGATCGCCCTCAGAGAGGATCCGTGTCCGAGCGCCTGGGACAGAGGAAATCACGACACAAATGTTAGCTCGCTCGTGCCAGATGCTGTCTCAGCCCCTTCGGAGAGGGCGGGAGGAGCAGGAAAATTCCTGATCGCGGGCGAGGGTGGGAGGGTGCCGCTGTGTTTAATCAGAGGTTGCTCTGGTAGTCACCTTCTTTCTCATCAGCTTGGTATTAGCAGTCAGGCGATACCAGCTATTATTGGCCCCGACCCCAGCCTTGTCTCAAAGGAAAGTCCCCACATGCACGTGGAAATACCACGGAGAACTAGCCGAGTCTGCTTTCATCTTTTGTCCTGTTTAAACTTAATGGAGAGTTGATAACGACGTATGGAATACGGGTAAACTCTCATTCTGTGTAATCCATAAACTGAGATACTACTGGCCAGAGTCATTGAGAGCCCACTGCACCCCATTTTCGTTATTTTTTGTTTTGTTTTTTTAGGTCCGAGAGATCTTTAAAGGTAGAATGAGCCTGTTACGGGTGTAGTCATTAACGCATTTAAATGCTTCCTTTACAAGTTTTCCATGGTGCTTATAAAGATGCCCAGAGACTCCATAACTTTTATGGACGCCTCTTACAAAACATTACATATTTCCCTTTTGTTTGTGTTCTGTGGTCTAACTCATTCGTTTCTGATGACGAAAGGAGAAAAACCCAGGGGAACAAGAATTACTTCCTTTTTTTGGCAGATAGGAAAATGAATCGTAACTGAGATGACACAGGGTCATACGACAGCCGGGGGAATGACCCAAATTCGGTTCCTGAGACTTCAGAGCTTTGCCTTTAATTAGCCTTAAAACATCTATGACACTGGCATTGAACAGGGCATCAGAAAACAGGTATACCTGGAGTAGTGCCCAGCGTTAAACCACAGCATTCTGGACCAGGCCAGCCTTGTCTACATAGAGAAATTCTGTTTATAAATAAATATTTTTAAAACACCAGTACACCTCCAGTCCTCTATCAGACCCTCGGCTCTGTCCAAACAGGGCTATTTCCACTTGTTTTCAATCTCCCAACACATTCCAGACTTTGTGCCTTTGAAAACTCAAGTTTACCTGTCCAAAGTGCCCTGTCCTCTTCTCGGAATGTGTCTGATGTTGGGAAATAAGTCCAGATCTTACACGTGCACCCTGCCACTGAGCTACAACTCCAGCCTAGACAGCTCCAGCCCTGTCTCTTACTCAAAGCCTCGAGTTCTGAACGAATGCACATGTATTTCCATATTTTTGCTGAACAAACCTCAAGCCAACATTCACTGTCCCTCTGCCCATCTGACAGTCATGTGGGGTTATTGCAAAGGGGAAAAAAATCTTTCTGGGCTGGGGCTGCAGTTCAGTTGGTAGAGTCCTTGCTTGGCATATTTAAAATCCTGGGTTTGATCCCCAGCACTGCATAAATGGTACCTTGGGTATGCCCATGATCCCAGGATGAAGGAGTCAGAGGCAGAAGGGTCAGAAGTTCAAAGTTAGTCAGAGACATGAAAGATCTTGTCTTAAAACAACAAAAGGCTTCCTGTATGCTATCTTTTCATTTATTTATACAGTCTACCCACTTTGTTTTCTTTTTCTACTTCTTAATATGCAATCTCACTGTTCACGCTGAAGCCAGGACAGTTCTCAGGTTCATGGATATTCTGCTTCTGCCTTCCCACTTGCCTACCCTGCAAGCACGACCACCTTTCATCCAACAGTTACTGATGGGAGAGAAAGTGTATGATCCGACGTAAAAGATCACACTCAAAAATCAATTCATGAACCAGATATAGTGGGTCATATTTGTAATTCCAGTACTTGGAAGGCTGAGACAGGAGGATTGCCAGACTGAGCCGTGAAGTTCAGTGAAGCCAGATGGTATAACCAAGACCCTGTCTCAAAAAGAAAAGCCTGTGGGTGAGTATGTCACTCAGTGATCAGATAGTCATCTAGGATGCCTGGGGTTCATGATCAATGTGGGGGAAAAAACCCACAAAAAACAAACAAACAAAAAACCCAGGATATTTATGTGGGCTGAGGAAAAAATCAGGCCAAAGGAGAGAAAAAAAAAAAAAAAACTAAACCAGCAAACTCCATTAAGGAAGCTTTCAATTCTGAGAAGAGGTACCTGGTGTTTATGAAACCAGGCCAGGTTACCTAGTCTTTCTTCCCAAGCTGTAGCCCAGGTGTCAATAACATCACCTACCTCCTCGCTGGAAGAAGCAAAGTCTGCATGTGGGTGAAGCCTATCCTCAGACCCAGCAAAAAGCTAACCCCTGCTATGACATGGCAACAGTGTCCATTGTGATGACAATTGTGACAGCAAGCACCTGGAAAAGAGATTCTTGGCAAGTCCTTTTATTATGATCCCATTTGTGTGAGGCAGGCGGGGATGGGTGCACATCACAGTGGGCGTGGGGAGGTCAGAGGACAGTTCTCAGGAGCTGATGTTGGAAGATCCTTATACTTAGAAGGGTCCAAAGGTAAAGATGCCGGATAAGGGAACTGAGATGGGTAAAGGTGCTGCCAAACAGAGTTTGATCTCCTGGGTCTTAAATAAATCCCCAAGTTGTCCTCTGACTCTCTCTCTCTCTCTCTCTCTCTCTCTCTCTCTCTCTCTCTCTCTCTC
>NW_021604628.1:611182-671748 GCF_004785775.1 Grammomys surdaster | reverse complement strand
CTCTCTCTCTCTCTCTCTCTCTCTCTCTCTCTCTCTCTCTCTCTCTCGTCTCCCTCTCAATAAATGAACAAATAAAGGGGGCTAAGAGGTGATGGCCCAGGTGTTAATAGTGCTTACTGCTCTTACAGAGGACCCAAGTTCAGTTCCCAGCACCCAAGTCTAGTGACTCACAACTCCCTGTCACCCCAGCTCCCTTGGGATTGATCCTATGTCCTATTCTGGTCCCTTCAGCCACCTGCCCTCTCGTGAACCTGTACACACACACACATACCCACGAGCACACATGCACACCTACACATACTTATAATTTAAAATAATATTATATATATATTAAAAACCGTGGGAGGGGGGAAAACCCTAAAAAATAATGAATTGCTCCTAGCTGCGAATGGTGACAGTCCCCTGTAACCCCAGCACTCTGGCACTGAGGCTGACCAATGGTGAGTGCCAGATTAGCCTGGGCTACACAATCAATCCTCCTCCCCACCCCCCCGCAGGGGTGGGGGTAGGGGTGGAAGGAATGAAAAAGGCTCTAAGGAACAATCAGAAAAATTACCCTAATGACTAAATAACAAATGGTTTTGGAAAGACAAAAGCCGTAATTGTGCTGGCAGGTCTAGGTAAAGAGTAGCGTTTGTTATCACTAAACTGTACACTAATCAAAATGTCAAAGGTTGCCTTGCTTTTCACCAGAGAAGTGTAGGAGGAAGTTTGAAGAGACAGCCAGACCAAACATTTTTTTTTTCTTTCTGAGACAGGGTTTCTCTGTGTAGTCCTGGCTGTCCTGGAACTCACTCTGTAGACCAGGCTGGCCTCGAACTCAGAAATCTGCCTGCCTCTGCTTCCCAAGTGCTAGGATTAAAGGCGTGCTCCTCCACAACAGGTACCCAGGATGGTTTTAAAATACTTTTGTTTTGAAATGCCAGGGATCTAATCCAGGACCTTGAATTAGAAAAGGGTTCCCATATCAACTGCTGAGCACAGTAGAATCAGCCTACTGGGCTTCTGGCTTTTTCTTTTTTCTTTCTTTTTTTTTTTCTTTCTTTCTGAGACAGGGTTTCTCTGTGTAGCCCTGGCTGTCCTGGAACTCACTCTGTAGACCAGGCTGGCCTTGAACTCAGAAATCCGCCTGCCTCTGCCTCCCAAGTGCTGGGATTAAAGGCGTGCGCCACCACCGCCCAGCGCTTCTGGCTTTTTCTTGTTAAGGTTTTTCAACTAATCCAATAGAAGCAATTAGTATCTGTATGGTTTACTTCTCCCTTACAAATTATCCTAGGCTGGTTGAGGTGGTCCTCACCTTTAATCCCAGCACTTGGAGGCAGAGGCAGGTGGATCTCTTGGAGTTCAAGGCCAGCCTGGAAGTCCTGAGTAAATTCCATGCCAGTCTAGTGAGAACGTGCCTCAAAAATAAATAGCTAAAATTAACTGAAATAATTTTTCTAGGGCTTAGAGAGATGTCCCAGCTGTTAAAACACTGGCTGCTCTCACAGAGGACTCATGCCCAGCTCCAAGCATCCACATGGTGACTTACTGTCTGTAATGATCCAAGACTAGGAAGGTAGAGGCAGGAGGATTGGGATTTCAAGACCATCTCAGCCTGGACTACGGGAGACCCTGTCTCAAAAAGGAAAAAAGGATAGGGGTGTAGCTGGAGAGAAGCTAGAGAGATGGCTCAGTGCTTAAGAACACTTGTCTCTAGCAGAAGACCTGGGTTCAAATCCCAGCACCCACAGTAAAGCAGTTTATACCTACCCATAACTCTGCTTTCAGGGGAATCCAACACCCTCTTCCGGTCCCCGAGGGGATCCTGTGTTCAGTGGACTTATATGCACAGAACTAGCATGTTTTAAAGTCTCAGCAGCTCTGAGGAGGCAGAGGCAGGCGGATCTCTACGAATTCATGAGTTTGGGAAATGCCTGGTCCCCAGAGCAAGTAAATGAAACAAAACAAAATTTAAAAATCACTAAATCTTTTAAAAAGAAAGGTGAGGACGGGGCCGTGGGTCAGTTGTTAGAGACCTAGCAAGTTTGAAGCGCTTGGTTTGATTCCAGGCATTCCTAATCTGAAGCAGTGGACCGGCAGGATGACTCAGCAGACAGAGGGACTTGGGGAATAAAGCAGAGACTTTACGGCCAGCCTGATCTACATACGGAGTTCCAGGGCAGCCGGGGGTTGTTACATAGAGAAACTCTGTCTCAAAACACCAAAGAAACAAACAACCAAAAGGTATTCTATGGTTAGGTTGGAACTGTATGGCCAAGGCAAAGGTTCAAGAAGGTGGAGAGGTCTAAGGAAGGTTCTATGTGGAAATTTTTTTTTTTCTTTGTTTTGAGACAGGGTCTCTCTGAGTCGATCTGCCTGGCCTTGAACTTCCACAGATTCACCTGCCTCTGCCTCGTCAGTGCTGGGGTTAAAGGCTTGCACCGCCACACCCACTTTTTAAAAATAGACCTTAAAGTGTGGATATTGTTAAAGATAGAATGGAATGGTTAAAAATCAGGAAGGATGCAGCCATGGTAGCACACGCCTTTAATCACAGCACTCGGGAGGCAGAGGCAAGCAGATCTCTGAGTTCGAGGCCAGCCTCAACTATATAGTGAGATCAGGACAACCATGAAAGACTATAGAAAGAAGCCCTGTCTCAAATAAGTAAACAGACAGAAGATGGTTCGGGTCATATCCTCAGCTCTCTCTCTCTCTCTCTCTCTCTCTCTCTCTCTCTCTCTCTCTCTCTGTGTGTGTGTGTGTGTGTGTGTGTGTGCGTGTGTGTGTGTGTGTGTGTGTGGGTATGTACATTTTAATAGAATTGGCCTAAAAGGACAGAAGAGGGCACTGGATTCCAGGAACTGGAGTTATAGCCGGTTGTGAACCACTGGATAAGTGCTAAGAATCAACTTCTATTCTCTGAGAGGGTAGTCCATATTCCTTTTTTTTTTCCCTAAAGATTTATTTATTTTATGTATGTGAGTACACTGTCACTGTCTTCAGTCACATCAAGGGTCTGTCTTTAGTCACATCAGTAGACTAAATACACTTGAAATTGTGATCCTCCTGCCTCAGCCTCCTGACCTGGATTGTGGTGCTGTACTGCCAGGCTGGGTTAGTTTTGAGGTTTTGTTTGTTTGTTTGTTTAAGTGTCATAGTTTGAATATGTTTAGCCCAGGGAGTGGCATTATTTGGAGGTGTGGCCTTGTTGGAGTAGGTGTGTTACTGTGGGTGTGGGCTTTAAGACCCTCATCCTAGCTGCCTGGAAGCCAGTATTCTGCTAGCAGCCTTCAGATGAAGATGTAGAACTCTCAGCTCCTCCTGCACCACGCCTGCCTGGATGCTGTCATGCTCCCACTTTGATGATAATGGACTGAACCTCGGAACCTATAAGCCAGCCTCAATTAAATGTTGTCCTGTATAAGAGTTACCTTGGTCATGGTGTCTGTTCACAGCAGTAAAACCCTAAGACATTAAGATAGTATCCGGTTACATAGCTCAGGCTGGTACAGACCTTGTGATCCTCCTGCCTCAACCTCTGAAATACAACCATACCTGGCTTGCTTTGTTTTCTATTCATGCTGGTTATGATTGTTTCTGTTCATTTGGTTGTGGTTATTTGTTTCTCAGGGTGGCTTGAAACTCACTGTAGCTTGGGGATAGATCCCTCCATCTTGAAGATTTATTTATTTATTTATTTTATTTATATGAGTACACTGCTGCTGTCTTCATACACACCAGAAGAGGGCATCAGATCCCATTACAGATGGTTGTGAGCCACCATGTGGTTGCTGGGAATTGAACTCAGAACCTCTGGAAGAACAGTCAGTGCTCTTAACCACTGAGCCATCTCTCCAGCCCAATACCCCCATCTTTTTTTTGTTTGTTTGTTTTTCGAAACAGGGTTTCTCTGTGTAGCCCTGGCTGTCCTGGAATTCACTCTGTAGACCAGGCTGGCCTCGAACTCAGAAATCCGCCTGCCTCTGCCTCCCAAGTGCTGGGATTAAAGGCGTGTGCCACCACTGCCTGGCATCGTTACCTCCATTTTAAAGGGATCTATCTGCTTCAATTTCTTCACTATGTCCAGCTCCATTTAATTTAATTTCTGTATCTTGAGTGCTTTTTCTAGCTGTATGTCTGCACACTATGTGTGCCTGGTGCCTACTGAGACCAGAGGGACCTTTGAAACTGGAGCTGGAATTATGGTTCTGAGCCCCCACATGGGTGCTAAGAATCAAACCTCGGTCCTCCAAAGAACAGCCAGTGCTCTTAAATGGCGAGCCATCTCTCCAGCCCTCCATCTTCTTTTTGTTATTAAACCTGGACTCAGACTGGAGTCCTGGCTTTCTTCCATATTTTGAAATGGGATTTAAATCCTTCAGACTCAAGGAATCATCCACCTGCCTCTGCCTGCTGAGTAGCTGAGACTACAGACCTCAACAGTGTGTGCCAGGTGCCCGGAAGTGAGATTCTCCAAGTGTCTAAATGCAAAACTGGCCGATCCAGGGAACTTAGCGAGCTGCCCCGCCCCCACACAGCACTGATATCACCTTTCCTTGTCTAGGTGTTCAACGGTGCCACTTTACTAAGGAACCACTGGAGTGGGGCATGGTGGCACACACTTGTGATCCCAGCAGTCCCTGAGGAGGAACAGAGTTCTAGGACATCCTGAGGTAGACAGTAAAGACGAAGAAAAAAAAAAGACACCCACCCACTCACTAGGTGAGAAGGTCACCCTTCCATGGGTCAGAGTCACACCTCAAATCCTTCTTATGAATGGAAGTTGAGCTGGCAAACAGCCAGTCCCGAGTTTATCCTGTCTCTTTCAAGACTGAAGAAGCCATCTGATCTTTCTTCCCTCTTCCTGACCACTTCAACCGGGTGTTTTAAAACCCGCAGCGATTATTGTCGGTAACCATAGGGCACTCTCTGAGCATTCGGTGTGCCCATTTGTAAGAACTGCACGCATAGCTACAGTAGCTACGTGACAGAGCGCTTGCCCAGCACACTTAAGGCTCTGGGTTCCACCCAGTACCTTAATCAATCAGTCATCCAATCAAATTAGGGCTGGAGATGTGGCTTTCTGGTAAAAGCACTTGTCTTATATGTAGCGGGTCCCGGGTTCAATCTCTAGGCACCGTGGGCAAAAAGATAAGATTATTTGTAAGTAGTTAATGATAGTTCTTTTTCTATTGCTGTATTAAGACACCCCAATGATGGTAATTTACAGAAGGGAGGGTTTATCCGGGTTTAAGGTGGTTTAGGATTAGAGTCTGTGATGTTAGGGGTCAGATGGTGCCGGGGCAGGTGGAGCAGCTTAAGTGAGGCTGTGAGTCTTCAGGCTCACAAAGCCTGCCTCCAGTGACACATTGTCCCAATACTGCCAACCAAGGTCAAACGCCTGAGACTACGGGGCACATTTACTGTCTGTCTGTTTTGCTTATGGAAACAGTGTCTCTCTGTGTAGCCCAGGCTGTCCTGTAACTGGCTCTGTAGAGCAGGCTGGCCTCACACTCACAGAATTCTACTTGCTGTTGCTTTCCAAGTGCTCAGATTAAAGGTGTGTGCTACCGCCCCGCTCAGGTTTACTATTTAGATCGCCGCATTACTTAAGTCAGATATGGGATGCCCATATTCGTAATTCTAGCACTCAGGGTATTGACCCTAGAGGATTTTGATTTTGAGGCCAGTCTGGAAAACTAGGCTCAAAAAATAAAAATGGGGGTGAGGGGGAAGATGACTCAATTGGCAAACTGGTGTGGAAGCAAGAATGGGAGCCAGAGTTCTGTACCCCGAATATTCACATGAGAGCTGGGTGCAGGCTTAGATGCTTATAATTCCAGCACTGAGGTGCGTGCGCGCGCATGCATGTGTGTGTGAGTGTGCACACGCGTGTGCAAGCACATGTGCTTGTTAGATGGAGAATGACATCAAAGACACCTTTTTTTTTTTTTTTTTTTGTTTTTCGTGACAGGGTCTCTCTGTGTAGCCCTGGCTGTCCTGGAACTCACTCTGTAGACCAGGCTGGCCTTGAACTCAGAAATCCACCTGCCTCTGCCTCCCAAGTGCTGGGATTAAAGGCGTGGGCCACCACTGCCCGGCCTCAAAGACACTTCTTATCAACCTTTGACCTCCACATGCAGGCGCACACGTACCTGTTCACACAGAGGCACATGTATTTAAATATAAATAACCAATTAATAGTAAATAGGAAAAAACAGCAAGCGCCCTTAAGGGTGGCACACAGCTGTTAGCAGCTATTCGGAAGGCTGACACGGGTCCTTCACTTGACTCACATATTTAGGGCCCATGTGGGTAGCACAGATACTCTCGCCTCTCTATAATGACGTATGCCTAAAGGTCAAAGGGCAGCTTGCAGAAGGTCAGTTCTCTCCTTCCACCACATAAGTCCCAGGGACCGAACTCGGGCGGCAGGTACTTTTACCCGCTGACCTGTTGCCAGCTCTAAAAAAAGAATCGACTCCAATCTGAGGCAACACGCACGAGATAAGACGGTTGTTCCCTGCCTCTCCCTCTGTCCTCGTCACCGGTTTGATAAATTATGATGGGAAGAAGGATGGCTGTTGGCTTTTCCACCACACAGATTTCTGCATGCCTCATGGGTGCAAAACACGGCTAATCAGTCTCATAAAAATACAAACATCAAGGCACAGGTGCCCAGGCTGCCTCTGACCCCAGTACTCGGAAGACTGAGAAGGAAGGATCATTACAAGTTTAAGGGCAGCCTGGGCTACATAGAGAGACTGAGGCAGAAAGACCTCAGATTTGAGGCCACATTGAGCTATATATTGATACTCTATCTCAAAGAGTAAAATAAGACAAGCAGATTCCGGGGCTGGGTGCGTAGTTCAGTGAGAGATCTTGCTTAGTTCACTTCCTGGCACCAAAAATACTTTTTTTTTTTTTTTTGAAGCAAGATTTTTGCCTTCTTTAGGTACTTGTGCCAGATGTGGTGGACCTCACCTTTGATCCCAGCACTCGGGAGGCAGAGGCAGGTGGATCTCTGTGAGTTCAATAGCAGCCTGATCTAAAACCAGAGAGAGAAAGGGACTGGGGGAGGGAGAGGGGGAGAGAGGAAGGTATTTACATTGATTTCCAGATTCCAGGCTAGGGGACTATCTTAGTGGCAGAGAACTCTTGCATAACATGTCCGAGGCCTTGGATTCTTTTCCCAATACTAGAAATAAAGAGTATAAATAAATAAATACATAAATAAATAAATAAAAGATAACCCGTTTCCTAAAGCCAAGGCCTAGTGAAGTAGGTGTGAGGTGTGATCTAATGAAGTATATCTATGCCAGGCATGGTGGAGCCTGAGTATGACCCCAGGCTTCAGAGGTGGAGGCAGGAGGATCAGGAGTTAAGATAAACTCTGGCTACATAGAGGAGTTCAACCATGGCCTGAACTACAGAAGACTGTCTTACCATGCAAACAAACAAACAAACAAACAAACAAACGAAACAAGTAAAATCTAAGTTTCTGGAGGGTGAGCAGTTGAGACAGGGTTTCACCTAATTCCTAGCTGGCCTGGGAGTCACTATGGAGACCAGGCTGAGCTTGAAGCTGCTGCATCCAGTCCTCCTGTCTTAGCGTCCCCTGTAACTGTCACTGGATTACAGGTATACACAGCCATGTCCGGCTGCTGTCTAATATTAGCTGTGCGTTAATTAATCCTTTTCTGTGGCACATATGGCACATACATATTCATGTATATCCATATGGCACATATGTGCATATTTTTCTCTCATTCTCTTAATTGCTGGCATACCTAGAAAATGAGATAACTTGCCCAAGGACCACAGGTGAATTAGATGCAAGCCATCCTTCTTTCCTGGGGGACGCCTGGGGTGTCGCTGTCTGTTAGGGGTCGGAGCTGCTCATCTGGGCTAGGAGAAAACTCAGTGCCTAACAAGTGCTAGGGAGCTGAGTTCAAATCTACATACAGCTGGACAAGCGAGTTACGTCAGCAATGTTTGCACGGAGAGATGGGAGCTGAGACAGGAGAATCTCAGACATGGCTGTCAGGAGCAAATGGAAGAAAGACCCTCACTTTGGGTGGGAGGTAAGCGCTCATGCTGCGTCTGAAGTTGACCTCTGACCTCTACGAATATGCCACTGGCCATTCACGCCCATGCCGTCATAAAGATGTGTGTGGACGCGCACACGAGTACACACACACACACACACTCTGCTTTATAGAAATCGAGCACCAAGTCAACAGAGACACGGGTGACTTGTCGAAGTTCCACGGCAGCGATGACGTAACCAGTTTGGTTGCTGGCACAGGCTTCTTCAACGCTCACCGAGACACCACCGGTAGTAAGGACGGGCTATATTTGCCAAGCGCCACGTTAATGGTATAGGAAATGTAGGCGCTTTCCGGTAACCTGTTTACAAGTTGCTGCACTATGAAAACCAAAACTTTTTCTGGGGGAATTTTCAGGTGCGTGGGGACTTTCCAGTCCTGTCCTCAGCACAGATATGGAAAATGGCCTTTCTCTGCTCTGTGCACCTGCCGGCTTCGCCCCAGTCACGGGGTCACAAGGGGAAGGTTCTGAAAGTGTGTGGTCCTCGAGAGCTTCCGCACCTGGAAGTCTGTCAGAAATGCAAATTTGGGGGCCTGTTCCAGACCCACAGGATCAGAAACTGAGAGGGACAGGGAGGGGGTCAACCATCTGCTCGGTTTTTGGTTGTTGTTGTTGTTTTTGCTTTTTATTTGTTTGGGCTTTTGCCTTGTGATACGGGGGTTGAAATACGTACCTCACCGCATCCAGTTTACAACCTTCCTGCCTCAGCCTCCTAAATACTGGGATTGCCAGTTGGCGGCTTATATCACTCCTTCCAACAGATTTGCTTAAGTACACTTGGCTTAGGTGTGTGGTCTCACTATGTATCTCCAGCTGTTTCTGCAGCTCACTACTACGTAGACCAGGATGGACTCGAACTCACAGAGCTCTGCCTGCCTGGGATTAAAGGTGAGCCACAGTATTCTTGTGGAGATCAAAGGACAGCCTTAGGGAGTCAGTTTTCCCCAGTCATCTGGGTCCTGACCAATCCGTCTCAGGTCTTCAGGCTTAGTAACAAATGCCCTTGCCCACCAAGCCATCTCACTGGTCCCTGTTTTATTTATTTATTTATTTATTTATTTATTTATTTATTTATTTATTTTTATTTGTTCGTTCGAGACAGAGTCTCCATGTCGCCTAGTCTGGCCTGGAACTCACAGTAATCTCCTGCCTCAGCCTCCCTGGGTTCCCCAGGTGTGGTGTTCCGAAATGCTCTTAAACCCAGAGTTCCGGAGATAGATGGAGATTGAGCTCCGTGAGTTCAAGGCCAGCCTGTTCAGCGCAGGACTGTACCTCAAAACAGGGAGGTGGGGGAAGGGTGGAGGGAGGGTTAGGACACTGAGAGAGAACCCTGAGAAGCCACAAGGTGGAGAAGACGGCTATGTGCAAGCCATAGCATCCAGGACTAAGAGGGTAATTGGTTTCTGCTGTTCATGAAACCCAGGTTTTCGCTCTTCATTTCTAAGCCCTAGCAAGCTAAGGGTTTCCTTGACAACTTTTCCACAAGCTGAGGCTGGGGCATCTCCCGTTCAAAGTAACTCATTGGTACTCTGTGTCAAGATTCATATAAAAGAGAGAAGAAGGGTTGGAGGTCAGAGGGATGCCTCTGTGGTTAAGAGGGCTTGCTGCTCTTCCAGAGGACCCAGGTTCTAATCCCAGCAACCACCTGGTGGCTTTCATCTGTTAACTCCAATTCCAGGGGATCTGATACCCTCCTCTGGCCTCCAAGGATACCTAAACTAATAACAAGTAACACACACACACACACACACACACACACACACACACACACGCACAGGCTTTAATCCCAGCACTGAGAAGGCAGAAGCAGAAAGAGATCTCTCCTGAGTTCAAGGTCAGCACAGACTACATAGTGAATCACAGGCCAGCCACGGCTGCACAGTAAGACCCTATCTCACTGGGCAGTGGTGGTGGTGCACGCCTTTAATTCCAGCACTTGGGAGGCAGAGGCAGGCAGATTTCTGAGTTTGAGGCCAGCCTGGTCTACAGAGTGAGTTCCAGGACAGCCAGGACTACACAGAGAAACTCTGTCTCCAAAAAACAAAACACAAAAACATAACAAAACAAAAACGACCCTATCTCAAAATAAATTATGAGTTCATTTCTTTTTATTTTTATTTGGTTTTTTTGAAACAATGTTTCCCTGAATAGCCCTGACTGTTTTAGAACTCGCTCTGTAGACCAGGCTGGTCTTGAACTCAGAGATCCACCTGCCTCTGCTTCTGTATGCTGGGATTGAAGGTGGACAGCACCACCGCCCACCTAATTGAAAATACTTTTTTTTGTTGTTTAAATGAGAGAAGGTTCTGTACTCAAAGGCGGGTCACTTGATCAGGAATATCCAAAGCCTTGGAGGGAAAAATAACAAAACCAAAATCCAAACCTGACTCTGATGCAGGCCACATTGAGGCGATGGCAGGACAAGGTCCTTTTGAGATGACTCGGGCTAAGTCATAGTTGACTCTCCAGCCCTTGAGCAGGGAGCTGCTCCAGGCTTCCCATGCGCTCCGGTGTTACCTCCGTCCTGACTCAGCCATTTGGAGGTTGAGCAAGCTGAACCTCTCTGAAGACTCAGTTTCCTCGCCTGTAATTTGAGGCTAATAATAGCTCCCACCCTCCTAGACACAATTCTGTAATTACTGAGTACATCACAGGCACCCGGGACATGGTGACTTAGCCTGGTAATTAATAGACCTGTTCACCGTGGCACCCTCAAGTGAGGTTTTGAAGCTGTAACACTTACACCTGTTCAACACACACAGGGAGGGCACTGTGGTGAGTTTTTTAATTTTACTTATTTTTATGTTTATTTTATTTTTGTCTGTATGTTTTGAGACATACAGGGTCTCACTATAACCCTGGAACTCACTATGTAGTCCAGGCTAGCCTTGATTTTATAACAATAGAGACCCACCTACCTCTGTCCCCTGAGTGCTAGGATTAAAGACTCACAGGGCACCGTGGAGGACTGGAATCCTCTCGGGAATATCTGTAGCCTTCTCCTTCCATCTCCTGGACTGGTCTTGTGATCAGCCAGAAAGTAACTTAGAGTCCTCTTCATCTCCCTGAGTGACCATCATCCCAGACTTCTGACCCTGCAAGATCAACTCTCTAATTAAAAGGAACTGTCTCCTGTGCACTTCATCGGGGCTGGTGAATTCCTTAGGATGCAGGAAACATTGTTTGAGAGCTAGTTTGGCTCTCTCACCACACTTGGGAAACAATTGACTTCCCACGTCACCTTGCAACCAAAGGTAAGAGATACATTTAGGGCAAGAGCCAAGGCCTCGATGGGGGAAGATATTTTTAAGCAGGGGGATTTCCTCAAACCCATCAAATGACACCAGGTAGACAGCTGCCTATCCCACGTGACCTGGCGACTTCCCGGGCATGCAGTTAGCTATACTCCAGGATGATGCAGGAAGCAGGTCTGCCCTTTCCCTCCACAGGGCCCAGAAGCAGGGATGACACCATTTGAGTTACTTCAAGTTCAAGGCATCCGCTCTAGAGCTGTGTGGACCAGGGGTTTAGAGGAGACACCGTTTGTATAAAGTTACAAGAATAAGATGTTCAATTGGAATCAGGAGCCATTTGCTTAATCCCAATAAGATGCTTCAAAGTGACCTCTAAAAACAAAATGTTAAAAAATTTAGGGACTTTGCCAGGCATGGTGGCACAGGCATGGTGGTGCATGCCTTTAATCACAGGGCTCAAGGCAGAGGCAGCGGACCTCTGAGAGTTCCAGGGCAGCCTGGTCTTCATAGTGAGTTCCCAGACAGTCATGGGTTCCCAGACAGTCATGGATACATAGTATCCTTGGTCAAATAAAAAAGGGGCGGGGAGGGGCTGGTGCTGGAGCATCCCTGGCTACAGAGTGAGTTCCAAACTCAGTTCCTCACACTTGTATTGTAAACCCTTAACCTCAGAGCATCTTGCCCTAGTCAGGCTGGCTTTAAATGCAGAGATCCACCTGCCTCTGCCTCCATCCTGAGTGCTGGCATCAAAGGTGTGCACCACCACCACCATCGGGCTCTTTGTATGCTTGCTTGCTTGATTGCTTATTTGTGACTTTTATTTTTTTTAAGACAGTGTTTTTTTTTAATTTTCTTTCTTCCTTCTTCTTCTTCTTCTTTTTTTTTTTGAATAAAAAAGCATAAAGAAAAAGGAATCACCATCGTCTTAATTGTCCTAAGTGAAGACGAGGGACTTTAAAGGACATTGGAGGTATCTCATGTGCACCTTAAAAACTTAAAAAGAAACCAAGAAGTCGAGCAGTGCAGGGGCATACACTCACATTCAGGGGTAACAGCACTGGTTCTTTATTGAGGTGGGAAGTCTCCAGTACAACTAGAAGAGAAGGAAAGACTTGAAGTTGCCCCGTAATTCTTTGGGGCCAGGGATGTAGATCGGTTGGTAGAATACTGTCTAGCATGTGTGAAGCCAGAGAAGCCTCTGTATCCAACCCCAGCACCACATAAACTGGGTGTGGTAGCACGTCTATCATGCCGCATCTGGGAGGAAGCAGGAGGGTTAGGGGTTCAAGGTCATCTCCAGCTACTTAGCAAGTTTGAGGCCAACCTGGGCTATATATTAAACCCAGAGAAAGAGAGTTAGGGTTACGATTGCCAGGATGAAACACCATGACCAAAACTTGGGGAGAAGAGGGTTTATTTGACTTGCACTTCCACATCCCTGTTCATCAAAGGAAGTCAGGACAGGAACTCAAACAGGGCAGGAACCTGCAGGCAGGAGCTGAGGCAGAGGCCATGGAAAGTGCTGATTCCTGGCTTGCTCATCATGGCTTGCTCAGTCTGCGTTATTACAGAACCCAGGACCACTACCTCAGGGATGGCATCACCCATAATGGGCTGGACCCTCCCCTATCAATCACTAATTAAGAAATGTCTTTTTTTTTTCCTTCAAGACAGAGTTTCTCGCCGGGCGGTGGTGGCACATGCCTTTAATCCCAACACTTGGGAGGCAGAGACAGGCGGATTTCTGAGTTCGAGGCCAGCCTGGTCTACACAGTGAGTTCCAGGACAGCCAAGGCTACACAGAGAAACCCTGTCTTGAAAAACAAAACAAAACAAAACAAAACAAAACAAAACAAAACAAAACAAAAGACAGGATTCTCTGTGTAGCCCTGGCTGTCCTGGAACTCACTCTGTAGACCAGGCTGACCTCAAACTCAGAAATCTGGCTGTCTCTGCCTCCCAAGTGCTGGGATTAAAGGCGTGCGCCACCATCGCCCGGCAAGAAAATGTCTTATAGCTAGATCTTATGGAGGCTTTTTCACAATTAGCATTACCTACTGTCAAATGACTCTAACCTATGTAAAATTGACATAAAACTAGCCCACACAACACTTGATGTCTTGTTTATCGCCAAGATTACACATTAATATCAACATTACAACATAAACATACAGTCTCTAAGTTCCCAAAATCATCAACACCCTCCTTTCTCTTTCTCTGTCTCTCTCTGTCTCTCTGTTTCTCTGTCTGTCTCTCTGTCTCTGTCTCTCTCTGTGTGTGTGTGTGTGTGTGTCTGTGTGCGTGTGTGTTTTGAGGCACAATTTCTCTGTGTAATAGCCCTGGCTGTCCTGGACTCATTTTATAGACTAGGTTGGCCTCGAACTCACAGAGATCCATCTGCCTCTGCCCTCTGCCCTCTGCCCTCTGCCCTCTGCCTCTGCAGTGCTAGGATCAAAGGCGTGTGTCATCACTACCTGGTTCACAACTGATTCTTTAGCTCTGGTTGACCAAAACCAGAGATTCTTAAATCAAAATATATAACGGCCTCAACAGTCATGAAGTGTCTCTCAAACTCCTCTCTGGAACTTTCCAAGCCCCCACAGAACAACTTACCAAGCTTTGAACACCCAATGGCTTTCCTAACCTAACCCCCAAATCCAAAGTCCTTCTACAATCCATTCCCCCCCAACCCCCAAACAGGGTCAGGCTGTCAGCACAATACCCAACTCCGGGTACCAATTTCCGTTTTAGTTAAGGCTACTATTGCTCTGATCAAAGAGAGATTTTCTGCTTGAAACTATGAGAGCCAAAAACCAAAACAAACAAACCAATAAAACAAACAAAACAGTAGTACCTAATATATAAGAGTAATGGGCCCGACAGGATGAATTAAAGGCACAGTCTTTTAATCCCAGTACTTTAGAGGCAGAGGAAGGTGGATCCCTGTGAATTCCAGGCCAGCCTGGTCTACATAGTGAGTTCCAGGCTAGCCAAGGTTACATAATGAGACCTTGATGCAAAACAAACAAAAAACCAAACCAAACAACCCAAAACCCTATAATTCAGATTGTAGGAGTCCCCACTCCACATTCCAGACCAGTGAGTTTCCACACGTGGCACTGCAGCCCGCAGAAACTAGTATCAAATACCGGCCCAGCACTGGGAAGAGTAACAGACCCAGGGAGCCCGAAGGGAACCAAGTTCAGCCTAGAAACCACTGCCTTAGTTTCTTTGGGCTGTGGGTTTCAAGGAAGGGAGTTTGGAGCGCTCTGGATGGAGTTGCCTGGGCTCTTTATTACCTATCGGTTTGGTGTGCTTTGACGGTCTCCTAATACGGGGCGGAACACGAAGCCAGCTAGACAAAACACGAACCAGACCTGTTCCACGGAACTCTGAAGTCAGTTTTCTTTGGCTTTGCTTCGGCCATTAAAAAAAAAAAAAAAAAAAAGATTGCTTCACGGGCCCCAATGGTCTCTGAACTTTTCCCTTTTCTAGTAAAAGTCCAAATTCCAGCTGGAGTCCCGACCCACAGACAGCATCCTTCTTCAGAAGCCGCTGTCCCCCACGCTTTGCTGAGTTCCAGAGATAAGATAAATAATTTACCAAATGTAGGTTTCTGGCTATCCACTCTGCTAGCATTTAAGAGCACAGAGCTCCGGCCTCAGGAGAGTGTGATTTGTTCAGATGTAATCCGTCTGCTTTTTTTTCCCCCTGGGAGTTTTTTTTTTTTTTTTAATTTTTTTTTCTACTTGGGGTGTAGGGAGGGGGTTGGGGTTGCCTGGAAAATCCAGGGAGCTCCCAGCATCCCACACATATTTTGGGGATGAGCTGCCTCGATCTTACGGGCTTTACTGGAAATTCTGGAGAATGCTATTTTATTACTTAAAAAAAAAACAAACCATACAGCTGCTGGGGCTCTTTCTCCCCCACCCCCCACATCATGCCTCCACCCTGTAAATCGAGTGAAAACAAAACTCATATGGGACACCACATCTATAATCTCAACACTTGGGAGGTTGAGGCAGGAGGATTGCTTTTAGTTCTAGGTTAGCCTGGACTACAGAGTGAGACTTAGTCTTACCAACCAGGAAAAACAGCAATACACACACACACACACACACACACACACACAGATGGTGTGTGCTGTTCCCAGAACTTCTGCAGAATAAGCTATCAGAAGGGTAATTTCAGTGTTTCGCAATCCGTTTTATCCTAAATTCCTAGGGAACACTATTAAGAGTCATTTCAGGGAATTTTGGAGAGGAGATTACAGAGTTTCTCCAAAATCAAGCAGCATTTAAGGAAAACAAGGGACCTGTGCACTCCCTGCAAGACTCAATGAACTTCTCACCCAGTTCCTGGAGGACAGTAAAATAAAGGAGGGACAGACACTTCCTGGAGCTACCCCGAGGCTTTTCCTCCATAGCTCAAGCCTTCAGTAGCGCTTCATACAGAAAAGGAAAAACCAGCAGATGCTGAGGACTGCGCAAGTCAAATGAAGAGAGGAGAAAAACAAACAGCTGTGTTCCGGATATATGGAACCTTGTCTTTTTCTCTTCTTCTTTTTTTACCCCCCTCTTGTTTTTTTCCGAGACAGGGTTTCTTTGTGTAGCCTTGAATGTCCTGGAACTAGCCTTTAGATAAGGCTGGCCTGGAACTCCCAGAGATCAGCCTGCCTCTGCCTCCTTCCTGCTGGGATTAAAAGGCTTGCAAAGGTAGACACACACACACACACACACACACACACACACTGTGTGTGCCCCTGCTGACACACTACCAGCAGCAGTAGCAGCAGCAGCAGAAGCAGCAGCAGGTCCTCAAGTAACTGGCTCCCGCTGGCCTGGAACTCTCGGCTACCCCTCCACCTCTACTTCTTAAATACTAAGATTTAACTTTCTTAGGACAACCTGATGAACAACATACTCCGTCATTTTGGTGTTTTTGCATTTCTAAATGGTTCGTTGCTTTATCATTTCAACTTAGATAGATTTTCGCATATCCCAAGACAGCCTGGAATTTTCAGTGTAGCCAGTAATGTCCTTTAATTCCTGATTCTCCCAAAGACTGAGATGTCCATTAAAGGCAATAACCTGACTTTTGTCTTCTCTTTTTTTCTTTTTAATGTATTTATCCACGTAAATGTGTGTGCATGCGTGCGTGCGTGTGTGTGTGTGTGTGTGTGTGTGTTCCAGGAGGTCAGAGAACAACTTGTTAAAGTCCATTCTCTCCTACAGGTATGTCCTGGGATCAAACCTAAGTGACCTCTGAGCCATCATCTCCCTGGCATCTGTTTTTGAAGTGGAAGCTTAAACATATCCAGGTGGTGTTTTATAGTGATGTGTACTGATCTGCTGATCCAAAAAGAAAAGAAAATTGGGGTGGGGTGGGGTGTGTGTGTGTGTGTTTGTGTCTCAATTACCTAACCCGGGCTACAAGAGATTCTGTCTCAAAACATACAAACAAAAGACAAGACAAGGGTTGGTGTCCCAGGCCTTTAATCCCAGTGCTGAGGAGGCAGAGGCAAGCAAATAAATGACTTTCGGGGCTAGCCTGGTCTACGTATTCAGTTCCAGGCTAGCCCAGACCACTTACTGAGACTTTCCTCAAAAATAAAATAAAATAAAATAAAGAATAAATAAAAGGGAATAGAGAAACAGATTCACTAAGCATGTAAGGGGTGAGATAAGGACGAGAGGAATCCCTCGCTCCACAGCTCTGAGTCTGAAGCAATTAAGAGTGAACGGTGTTTTACAGGAGAGAGAAAAAAAAAAAAAGATACCTGCCACCTCTTCTCTGGGAGATTAACCTACTTCCCTAGCTCATTTTCTTCTCTACATCACTAAGTGTAAACGCTACGGTAGCTCGCAGCCTCCCAGGGCTCTGGCCTCTCGGGGACACACAGAAGCCATTACCTGTTTCTCTTCCTTCCACCTCTCAGCAGATTAAAAAACAAAACAAAGCAGAAATCTGCTGTAGCTCTTAGCCAGGTTCTCCCTGATCGGAAGAATCGGTTACCCTCGCTTGTCTGAGATGGGGAAGGCGGAGAAGGACCCAGACACCCATCCGGGGAACTCAGGCCCAGAGCTCGCCCAGGTCTGCCTTCAGCCCGGATCTGGAAGGTTTCGGGTTGCTCCTCCCCGCCCGCATGGTTTTGGTTGGTTGGATGGCTGAATGAAACACAACCTTGCCTGCAGACATCAAAGCCTGTCTCCAGCCACAGCAAGCTCCGCTTCCAGCCTTTCGTCTCTCCGGTACATTCCAATTTAGCCTAGGCTGCCTTGCATGATAATGAGGCCTAATTATCGCTTTATCCCTTGATTGAGGTGCTGAGTTTTTGAGACGAGGAGTTCTCGGCTGGGCTCCCCTCGCCCTCCCTCGGTTCCTTTCAGCACACCCCTTGCCTGAGATTCAGCCTGACATCTTTAGCCTATAGGTCCACGATTCAGCTCTCAAATTCCGGCCACGAGTGCGAGAGGACCGCGCATACGGGATGCTCCGAATACCACGGGCGTTTAAAGGGATTTATTACTAGGTTAAAGAGTGGGACAAAGGACAGGAGTCGACTATCCTCACTCCCCCTTGTGATGATGCGGTTTCTTACTTCTCTCGTTCCATGCACAAGCACGTGTAAAAATGATTGCCAAGCCTAATACCTCATGCCTGAGACTCCAGCTCTCAGGAGGCCCTAGGCAAATTTGAGGCCAGCTTGCTCTGCAGGCTGAGTTCCAGGCCAGCCAAGGCTACATAATGGGACCCTTCCTCAAAAATAAAAGTGTAGCGACCCCAGAAGAAAGGGGCTGTAAACCAGTTTCTTTAATTGCTTCCTTTGGTCGTGAATTTGCACTTCTTCGTTTTAACCTCCCGTGCAGGGGATCCGACCCCGGGACCCTGATACCCTCTGGCTCTTCTACTGAGCCGAGACGCCTAGCCCAGAATTCACATTTCTCAGTTTGTGTTTCTGGAGGCTGTTGAGCTGAGAGCATGTTTTAAGATACCGACGTCCTTTGACATCAAGGGTGTTTGTGGTGAGATTGTGGGTGTGAACTACCAAACCCAGCAAGAAGTTCCTTTATTATATTTATTATTAGTAGTAATTTATTTTATATCATCATCATTAAAGAGTCTGGGCATAGGTATGCCACATCATGTACGTTAGAGGTCAGACGACAACTTTTAGGGATCAGTTTCTCCTTCCATTGTGGGTTCCAGGGATCAAACTCTGGTCACCAGGCTTTCAAAGGCAGTCCTTTTGTTTTGTTTTGTTTTGTTTTGTTTTCCAGGGACAAGGTCACTCTGTGTAGTTCTGGTTATCCTGGAACTCTCTCTGTAGGTCAGGCTGGTCTTGAACTCAGATCTGCCTGCTTCTGTCTTCCAAGTGCTGGGATGAAAGGCGTGTGCTACCACCACCCAGTTTAAAAGGGCAGTTGTTTTACCCAATGAGCAATCTCTCCAGCCTAGGAAGACCTTGGACCATTGATTCTCCTGTCTTTGGGTCCCACTTGTTGGGACTGAAGTATGGGCCCTCCACACCCAGCTAGTTTAAAAAAAAAAAAGATTTATTTACTTAGTGTGTGTGTATGTGTGTGTGTGTGAGAGAGAGAGAGACAGAGAGAGAGAGAGAGAGAGAGAGAGAGAGAGAGAGAGAGAGAGAGTTTAAACTATGTGCATGCAGGTATTTTGGTCCCTTAGAACTAGAGTTATAGCCTGTTGTGAGTCACCTGAGCCTGAGGTGTTGAGTCTTCTGAAAAAAAAAAAAAAAAAAAAAAGACAAATGCCCTGAACTGTTGAACCATCTCTCTAGCCCTCCCAAGCTAAATTTTCTTCTCATTATTTTTGCTTTGTGTGTGTGTGTGTGTGTGTGTGTGTGTGTAACAAAAACTTCTTGGGAACTCGCTAAGACCAGAGGATTTCTGCGCTACAACAGCGAACCTTGCGGATACAAAGTCTAGACTACTTCATCTGGGAGGCTGTGAGAGGCATGTGTGGGGCTGGGGTGGGGCGGTTAGATCTGCATGTACAAGTAGTTCTCAAGTTCACACCAATCAGCCCTTCCTGATGGATTGGAGGATCTGAAGGGACGCTTACCACGTGGCTCTCCCGCCAGACCTTGTCATCTCTTGAAAAAAAAATTTTATTGTATTTAAAATTATTTGTATGTTTATATGTTGTGTTGTGCTGTGTGTGCTTACATACCGTGCCACGCAGGTAGAGATCAGGGGACAAATTTTGCTAGTCTGTTCTTTCCTTCTATACCATGTGTGTTCTGGGGATCGAACACAGATTGTACGGCTTGGCAACAAGCACCTTTATTGACTAATCCATCTTGGTGGCCCATAGCTTTGTTAGTTGCTTGTTCTTGTTGCTACACATCCCAGGTCTGGCCCCTTAAATTCTTCTTGGAATTCCACAAGACTTCTTGGGCAATATAAGGAGGGCTGTCGAATGCAGAACCTTCTGTACTAACATGGGCCTGAGTGTTTATCATGGTAGTTTGGTCAAATACTGAGGGATTGAGCAAGGGAGTTAATTATCCTGAATAGGAAAACAAAAACAAAACCCTATGGATTAGTAATCTATTACATAGGCTCCCTAATATCAGGACAGGGAAGCCAGCCCGCCTTGAAACAGGAAATCCTGCTTCACACGAAGCCGGAAATGCCAGGAACTGATTATTCTGAATCGGTACAGATTCAAAACAGCTTTTTGGCCCTCCTGGAAGGACGGCTGAGGTAGTTAATCACTCTCGGAGAAAAGGAATTCTTGGAGGGAGGAGGGGCTACTTCCTAACCTTTGAGGGTTGAGGTCAAAGGATGTCCCTGCTCTCTATTTGCCTGTCTGTGACAGAACTTTGGTGGGGGGGGCAGAAGAACTGGCCTCTGGGCACGTGCAGTAATCACTAATTTCCAGGTAGCTGGAACTCAAGAGATTTATGAAAGGAAAGAAAAAAAGGAAAATTAAAAAAAGAAAAATAAATAGAAATACATTGCCGGGGGGCTGTAGATTTTGCTGGATAGCAGAATCTTCACTTCACATGTCGCCCTGGCCTCAGGGCTCCATTCCCAGCTTCTACAAGGAAGAAAAACTAAACTCAACCTAACCACACACATACACAATCACACACACCCTCTGTTCATCTTCTCAAACAAGCCATTGGGTCGTTGTCCTTACATCTTAAAATTTATTTTGTGTGGACAAGCTTGAGCAAGGAGGTCAGTTCTAGAACTCCTACCCCACGTGGGTCCTAGGGAATCGAACCCAAGTCATCAAGGTCAGTGGCAATCACCCTTGCCCTATGAGCCGTCTTCACAGGTCCAAGAAACCACTTTAAAATATATAAAATATGTATGTGTATTTATTTTACTTTGTGTTTATGAACAGTTTGCCACTTCTCCAGCCCTTAAACCAGTGCTTAATCTGGTCTGGAAACACCTCTTAGAAAGAAGTATCCCGGGATTGGAACATCACGATCTGTTTCCAGGGACAGACAGTGTCTTTTTGAATCCTCACGTGTGACATTAGTATCTTATCCCCAGATCCAAAGACACATCATTCTCTGATCCTTTTTATCTGGAAGGGTTGAAGAGGGGACGGGTGAACGGCTATGAGAATCTCTTTACCAGAGACAGTCCTGGTCTGACTGAAGGTTTGAACGCTTTTCTTAAAATCAGAGTCCCGGGAAATTTTCATTTTTGCTTTGGCGACGGTGAGGAGTGAGAGTGTAGAGTCAGCTCTTGGGAGGTGGGGCGGGCTGGGGAGGGGGCCTCTCGGTAGAGCGTGGGCTCTTTTAGTAAATCTGCTTTGTGAATGGGGCTGGGGGAAGAGGGGGGTAGAGGCGCACATGCTTGGAATTCCGTCATCTGGGTGGGCTTCTTCTCTCCAAACTTGCAGGATGTGGGAAACGGAAGATGAAGGAGGTTGGATTTCCAACCTCTCGGGTTACAGTGTGTAAAATGCAGAGAGAAAGAAGCAGGGGGTGAGCGAGGGGGGCGGGGAAGCCCTCCTGAGAGGGGCCCCGGGAAACCCAGTTTGAGTACTGGCTAGGGAGAGTGAGAAGAGAGAGCGGCGGCGTGTGGATCACGTTTCAAATCACATCAGGGCTGTGGAATTTCCTCTCTTGGGGAGGGGGGCCGTGAAGATGCAGTTGCTTTAAAGTTAATTGGTGATGGACAGTGACCCATGGGCTCCCGATTGAGGGTCCCTACTAAGGGCATTGGTGTTGACAAGTCAAGCTGTCCTGGAGAGGGGCTAGGGCCTTCTTCTGACCGGGTGGTTAGCTAAAGCCCATGACCCGAGAGCCGTATCCATGTATGGATTTTATTTGTGCCTGACCTCTGTGGTATGCAGAGAGCGAACGCAGGGGCCGAGAAGGGAAACGGCGGGAAGGGGGAGGGGGGAGTAACGGGGAAGGCGGGAGAGATTGCAGCGTGGGTGTGGGATCCCAGGCCTGCTTTGTGTTTCGGGTGTCCCTGGGGCGTCCTGTCCCTAAGGGATCTGTTTCTCTTCTACCTTAAGGGTCACCGCTGACTCCTATGGCTTGGCATCTTCACAGAAGCAGATTTTTGAAAATGCATTTCTCCTTTATCCAAGAGCACCTCGTGCTCCCTCCTCCAGCACCGACTCCCTGTGTGCGGAATTTGTGATGCTGGGCCATCCTTCCTAGCGTTTAACCTATTATCTCACCAGTAAAGGCAGGAGCTGAGGCCCATCATGAAATCCTGGCCCAGCAAAGTATGTAGCCTGAAGCAGAAGGACCACAAATCCAAGGTCAGCTAGGGTTGCATACTTAAGATCCCGTTTCAAAACACCAAACCAAACAACAACAAAAACTGCGCTGACATAAAATGTAGGAAATGGGAAGGTGACACCAGGTAGCAGGTCTCTGGCAGCCTCTTCTGGCTTGATGTCTTCTGGCTACTTGTCTCAGAATAGTCTTGAACTCCTGTCTCGTCCTCTAAAAGTGCAGCTGGACAAAAAGGAATTATTTCTCTGAGATAGGATCACATGTAGCCTAGGCTATCCTCTTCTTCTTTTTTTTTTTTTTTTTTTTTTTTTCGGTTTTTCGAGACAGGCTTTCTCTGTGTAACCCTGGCTGTCCTGGAACTCACTCTGTAGACCAGGCTGGCCTAGAACTCAGAAATCCACCTGCCTCTGCCTCCCAAGTGCTGGGATTAAAGGCGTGGGCCACCACTGCCCCGCCCAGGCTATCCTCAAACTACATAGTCACGGATTATCTAAAGCCCCTGGTCCCCCTGCCTCCACCTCCCAGTGTAATTAAAAATACATGCAGCTGGATGGCACACCGTGCCTGGCATGTACAGAGCACACATCCAACCAAGGGCTTCACACTTACTAAGGCAAGCGTACTACCAACTGAGATACATACATCCCCAGTGCAGAAACGAATATTTATTAAGCCTTCATTCCTTCCATAATTGGACAATGTATTGTCATGATGTTCTGATGGGCAGGAAGTTATTTAGGCAGTATATAAACTGTGTCATACTACACAGAGCAAAAATATTGCTTGTTTTTTTGTTTTTTGTTTTTTGTTTTTTAATTAGAATACAGTAAAGTGCACCTGTCACGGACTAGCCGACTCTTCCTTTAATCTTCTTTTTTTTTCCCCTCTCTGATTTCAAAAAGATGTTCAGGGTTCTCAGCGTATCAGGGTCATCATTTTCAGACATCCATTAGTGCCATCCCCCAGTGGAGGGAGAGACGCAGTTAATAAACATTTCTGCTTGACAGAGTCTAGCAATCTATCAGAACTGCCAGCAAGGAGTCAGAGCACGCTGTTCATCCTTACCAGCCACAGATCACACATGTGCACACGGTTTCCCCTCCTCTCTGTCTTTCCCAACCCCGCCCCCCCCCCCCCCCGATAGCTTTGCAGGTAGATTATATACATCTTTTTTCTTATTTATGTGTGTGTGTGCGTGTGTGTGTATGTGTGTGTGAGGGTGAGCATGGGGGGGGGGAGAGGCTACCCTCGGAGATCAGAGGTACTTGATCCATTGGGATGCTGCCTGGTGTGGGTTCTGGGAACCAAACTTTGGTCTTCTATAAAGGTAGAGTGTGTTATCAATCTCTGAGCCCTCTCCTGTGGTTTATACAGATGTATTTGATATATACTTGATAATGATATGTCCTTTGTTGTTTGTTTATTTGTTTGTTTGACTCTTTCTACTTAGACAAGCATCTCTGGCCTGGGCCAGAGAGTTCCTGATCTCACTATGTTGCCTGAGGCAAATATAGCCCATCTCCGTGAGCATTGAAGAAGCCTGTGCCAGCCACCAATCTGGTTACGCCATCGCTGCCGTAGAGCTTCGACAAGTCACCCGTGTCTCTGTTGACTTGGTGCTCGTCATCTATAAAGCAGAGTGTGAGAGTGTGTGTGTGTGTGTGTGTGTGTATGCGTGAGTGTGAGTACTCGTGTGCACGTCCACACACATCTTTATGAAGGCGTGGGCATGAATGGCCAGTGGCATGTTCGTAGAGGTCAGAGGTCAACTTCAGACGCAGCATGAGCGCTTACCTCCCACCCAGAGTGAGGGTCTTTCTTCTGTTTGCTCCTGACAGCCATGTCTGAGATTCTCCTGTCTCAGCTCCCATCTCTCCGTGCAAACATTGCTGACGTAACTCGCTTGTCCAGCTGTATGTAGATTTGAACTCAGCTCCCTAGCACTTGTTAGGCACTGAGTTTTCTCCTAGCCCAGATGAGCAGCTCTTACCCCTTACAGCTTTCAGTCTTTGCGTGTGTCAATCATAAATGTCTGTGTGCACATACATAGAAAATAAATGCCTGTCACAAAGAGGCAAGGGCCGCCTCTTTGTTTCTTCTCCATTCTTTCTTGCTTCTCAGAATTTAGGGCAGTGTCTTGAACGTTGCAGCCATTCCTTTTTTTTTTTTTTTTTTTGGTTTTTCGAGACAGGGTTTCTCTGTATAGCCCGGGCTGTCCTGGAACTCACTCTGTAGACCAGGCTAGCCTCGAACTCAGAAATCTGCCTGCCTCTGCCTCCCAAGTGCTGGAATTAAAGGCGTGAGCCACCACCGCCCGGCCTGAGGATGGTTTTGAACTTTTGATTCTACTGCTTCTCCCCCTCCCCTTACCCCCAGTGCTGGAATCACAGGGTTGTACCTCTAAGCCTGGCTTACATACTGCTGTGGATGGAACTCGGGGCCTGCTGTGCTCCTGCCGAGTATTCTGCCAACCAAGCCATATCCCTGGCTCTAGTCCTTTACACTGACTCTCTTTCTCACCTCCCAAAATGCTCTGTGGCCCAGAGCTTTTCTGGACTCTGTTGACAACTGGAGTCATTCCTCAGCTGTCTTAGAGCTTTTGCCGTAGACCAGGTTAGCCTCTGACTCCCAAGTGATGGTTAAAAGCACTCACTGTTCTTGCTGAGAACATGAGTTCAATTCCCAGCGCCCACACAGTTGCTTACAATCATCCATAACTCCAGTTCCTGGGGATATGACACCCTCTTCAGACCTCCACAAACACCGGGCACACACCAGGTACACAGACATACACTCATATGCATAAAGTAATTTTTTAAAATTTGTTTTTATTTCCTGTGCATTGGTGTTTTGCTCACATGAATGTCCGTGTGAGGGTGTTGGATCCTCTGGAACTGGAGTTACAGGCTGCCATGTGGTTGCTGGGAAATGAACCCAGGTCCTCTGGAAGAGCAGACAGTGCTCTTAACTGCTGCGCTATCTCTCCAGCCCCCAAGTAAATATATTTTTTTTTAAAGCTGCTTTTTAAAATTGGTATTTGGGTGTACGTGTAATGGGTGCACATTTGAAGGTCAGAGTGCAATTTTCTGGAGTCAGCTTTCTCTTTCCACTTTTTACATGGATCAGGGGCATAGAACCCAAGAAACCAGACTCACAGGGCAAGCCCCTCTACCCACTGGATCACGTCTCTGCCCCACCCCCCACCCCATTTGAGGCAAGGTCTCATTGCAGCCCAAGGTGGCTATGTCATCGGGGCTGACCTTGAACTCCAGATCCTCCTGTCCACCCTGCGAGTAAAAGCTGACAGTATAGGTGTGTCCCTATCCCCAGTGTGACTTTTTTAAGACCTATTAAACCAGGGAAAGGCACAATATCTAAACTAGTCCTTCTGGAATCTCTGTGGTTTCCTAAGAACAGGGGAGCTTAGGAACCAGCATGCTATTTGTCTGTGTGAAGAAGTAAAATAACTCAGCCATGGATTTCTATTCTTGGTGGAAATGAAAATTAGTTTTTGAAAGTCCAGTAGTCGCTCAGTCTGTAGTGTCCTGCTGTTGACCCTGGTGGCCAAGAGCCCAAGGAATCAGATGTTAAAATTAGAATTGGCATTGAGGACTGGCCCTATTTACTAGGCAGGCAGCTTGTTTTTATTTACCTAACACTTAATACGGCGTTTGCTGTGAGCCAAGCACTGCTGTAAGCATTTTTCAAATATTTGCTGGGCTATTCTTCAGACTAGGGGTGCTATTGTATAAGAATGCCATGAAGCTGGGCTATTATCTTCATCTGAGTATGGGGAACCCAAGACTGGGACGTGGGGGGCAGTAGGATCCATCGACCTAGGCCTGTGAGGTTTAGCTCTTCACGGAAGCAAGAAAGACCGCACTCCTTCCGGCACAGTGAGTTCAGGAAGTCCCAGGAAAGGGAAAATTCTCTCCCACTGGTTTCCTTGCGTATTGAGTCTCCAGAAGCTTCTTGTTATTCAGTCCACAGCCCCTGTCTTGTGCCGTTTCCGTTTCCTTGAACAGCAGGCATCTAGACATGATGCTGGTCCCCACAGTTCCTGACCTCATTACTCATTCTGTTTACGGCGAAGCCTCACCCTCCAGACTGCCCTGATTTTCCCAGCCAGGAATTTGGCTGCCCTTGTTGACTGTGATTCAGATTTTCGCCCCAGCGACACTGCAACCAGGCCCTCCTGTGTACACACCCCTCCCGACATCCTGGGGACCCTGTCAGGAGCAAGGCAGGTTTCTGTGAAACACATCCCACACCAGAGGGTTCGGACGGGGACGGGTGGAAGGGTTGAGGAAGGTTCCACTGGAGCGGGGGCGGGGGGGGGGGGCGGGCTGTAGTGGTCCAGGCGTTGGAAGAGGACTTGTCTGGAGAAATGATTAGGAAGAATCACAATATAACAGACAGTAGAAAACCCACAACACGTGGTCTCAGCAGTGCCCTCACCAAGCACCTGAGGAGATGGTGCCTTAAGAGGCAGGTATAGGGTTCTTCCCTGCGGCAGGAGGGCGGGGCCCACCACCTCATTATCAAGCGGCAGTTTGACAGATGTCTACCGTATTTGTCCTATTTATGTCAAGTCTCCAGATACACCTCTCACTCTGGGTCATTCATTTACTTTTGTATTTCTTTGAGATGAGGTCCTTCGGATCTCGGTGTGGCTGAGAACTCATCAAGTAGAGGACAGCGGTCAACCTACAACTCTCAGGAGTTCGCTCCTCGGGCCATGTGGGTCCTGTGAGTCCAGGGAATAAACCCCACTCTTCAAGCTCCTTTGCTTGCTAAGCCATCTCTTGATCCTTCTGCCTCTACTTCCTAATTGCTGGGAATCCAGACATGCATTACTCCCCTGGGCATCAAGCTGGTACCTACTGAATACTCACTGCCTCCTGGGTTCTCTCTGTATCCATCTGTCCCATTGAACATCCAGGACCATATTATATACCTGGATTCCGGTCCTCCATGACTCAGGTGGCCTAGAATTCCAGATCAACTTCATCTACAACTATCTGTGTTCTTTGTTTCCTTCCTAGGTTACAAAGCAGTCAGAAAACAAAACAACAAAACCAAAAAAAAAAAAAAAAAAAAAAAAACCCAACCAAAACAATGCAGAGTCAAGCGGGCTCTGACTGAAGGCAGTGGAATTCCAAGCTTCAGTTTGCACAGCCTGGACTCATTAAAGTTGAAAAGAACCTGTTTGTGATTTGGTTTTACCCCTGAAGTGATCTCAGGAAGGGTTAAGACAGGGATGGGGGGCTCTCCAGATTCCAGCCGGTTAGTGTCTGTGAAGGGGGTGGGGGTTGGGGGGGTGTAGCAACTCAGTGTTTGGAGTCCATTCTGGAAGCTTTCTCATACCTCATAGCCCTGCTGGGAGGGATGGCCCACTGAGCAAACAGCAGAACCTAAGGGCCTTCCCTTCCCCTCCCAGATCTTTAGCTATCTTGGATGAATTGGCAGCGAACTGTGTGACATCAAGGAGACATTTTCTTCTTTGTGAGCTCAGCGCTTCCATTTCAAAATTCCTCAGTCACAAGACAGAAGCCTAGGCACACACTTGTGGCTGCAGCAGGTGATCCGGGCTTGTTCCAAGCCCTCCAGAGGCTGTGTAATCCCTGGGATTCCGGCGGCTGACTGCCTGGATGGCCTTGTAAGGTGCTGCGGCTGGCCTTCATTATCCCTGAGAGCTGACAGCTCCCGGATGGCCTGCCCAGATGGAACCGGTCCCATTGGATGGCGCCTGGGAGTCACCAGCTTCCCCTAGCAGTTTCTCCTGTTTGTCCCTTCTCCTCTTTATTTGTGGGGTCTTTCCATCCCTAGGTTTGAGGTTACATGAACAAGTCTAGTAAGTTGGATCATGCCTGTCATCTGACCACTGGGGAGACTAAGGCAAGAGAGTTGCTGAGAGTCAGAGGCCAGCCAAAGTTACAGTGTGACTCCCTGTCTCAAAATAAAATAAAAAGGCTCCCTGCTCAGATGAGGGGGTAGGGGGGTGGGGTTGGAGAGGAAACAAAATTTAAAAATAGGATACAATTAAACGAGATCAAAGTTATTCAAAGATACTTTTCCTTGATTTTTTTCTCTTTCTTCTTTCTTTCTTTCTTTTCTTTGTTTCTTTCTTTTTTTTTTTTCTTTAAACTTTCTGAGTGTTTTGCCTGCTTGTGGGTCTGGGTATCACATTCCTGCTTACCAGGTCATAAAACAGCATTGGAACCCCTGAAAGGGAAATTACAGATGGTTCTAAGCCACTCTACTGAGTGGGTGCTAGAAACTGAACCTGGATCCTCTGCATGGACAGTAAGTGCTTTTAACTGCTGAGCCATCTCTCCCTCCAACCTTCTGCCCAGTTAGCCTTCAATCTCAGCATTTGGGAGGCAGAGGCAGCAGATCTCTGTAAGTTTAAGGCCACAGAGGACTACACAGGACAGCCAAGGCTACAGGGAGAGTGCGTCACAAAAACAAACAGATTCTAATATAATCTAATCAATAGATTTGTTCTTTGTGCACACTCCAGGAATGACAGCTGGAAGAGTTAAACCATTACGTTTCCACTAAAGCAGAAAACTTTATGTCCATACAATCAAACACCATGTACAACAGCATGGATTCAGAACTGAGGGTCTCCGGCCGGGCTGGTCATGGTGGGATAGCCTCAGAACTAGGCTGACATTAGGTCCTTGGGAACATGGATGAGTGGCACCAGGAAGACCTGGGGTTCCTTAGTGTGCTTTTAGATTAAGCTTTGAGAGCTGTGCCTTCGGGTATCTCCCACTGTTGCCGGATGGATGGATTTTTGATGCGACACCCCCGCCACACACATTCAACCTCTCCCTTGATTCAGTTCTAAAACCCCACAAGGTAGCCTGACTCATGATTTAAGAAGCTAGACCCGGGGCTGGAGAGATGACTCAGGTTAAGAGGATTAGCTGCTGTTCCAGAGATCCCGGATTCCATTCCTGGCACCCACATAGCAACTTACATACAACCTTCAGTAATTCCAGTTCTGGGGATCCCACACCCTGGGAGGGCACCAGACACGAATGCATTGCACAGACATATACGCAGGCAAAATACTTCTGCACATAAAAGAACCTCTAAGAGGGGGGCTGGAGAGGTAGCTCAGTAGTTAAGAACACTGGCTATTTTCCCCAGAGGACCTGAGTTCAATTCCCAGCATGCACATGGTAGCTTTACAACTGTCTGTAACTCCATTCCCAGGGGATCTGACATCCTCACACATAAATACATGTAGGCAAAACACCAGTGCACATAAAATAAAAATCAGGCTTAGGACTTTGATCCCAGCACTCAGGAGGCATACACAGGTAGATCTCGAGTTCAGGGCTAGCCTGATCTACATAGGGAGTTCCATGCCTATGTTCCCAGGCCACAGATTAGATAGCCTTGAGTTTGACCCTTGTCTCGAACTAAGCATTGAGAGTTGGGGCTTCGTATAAGCAGAACTAGCAGGATGCATCATCTTTCACGACGACAAGCAAAGAAGTGGTCAGTCAAGGCTGTATTCCGAGCCGACCACCATCGGTAGTCACTGCTGAGAAGCTGGGCCGTGCACATCTCAGAACATACATTTCCCAGAGTAGCACTTGGACGCCATCCTACAAGCTCAGATCTGGAGTTTGGGTACTAAAATAACTTTTGGCTACCACTGTGGAGTTCTGCTCTTCGTGGCCCTGCCAGCTGGCTAGCAGGTGACAAAAGGTAGAGCTGAGACGACAGCTGAAAATGAAGAATTAATACCGTGTGTCTTTAGCATCCAGAGACCTGCCAGGAGCTGGGATTCCTCTTGAGCAGGTGCCACCAAGGGGTAGAGGGTCATGTGACTAGGTGGGTGGGACTTGGGAGGTAACCACCTAGGGGCCTTCAGGGCCCAAAAGGCCACTGAAAAATTTTATTTTGTGTGTCTATGTGTGTGTGCATGCCTGTGGAGACCAAAGGTCCACATCTGTTATGTTCCTCATCCACTAAGGAATTCACCTAGACACCTGCCGGCTCCAGGGCCCCTTGAACTTCATCTTTCTCCCTCCTCCTCCTCCTCCTCCTCCTCCTCCTCCTCCTCCTCCTCCTCCTCCTCCTCCTCCTCCTCCTCCTCCTTCTCCTCCTCCTCTTCCTCCTCCTCCTCCTCCTCCTCCTCCTCCTCCTCCTCCTTCTTCTTCCCCCTCTCTCTCTCTCTCTCTCTCTCTCTCTCTTGAGATACATCTCCCTGGGCAGTGGTGGTACACGCCTTTAATACCAGCACTTGGGAGGTAGAGGCAGGTGGATTTCTGAGTTCGAGGCCAGCCTGCTCTACAGAGTTCCAGGACAGCCAGGGCTACACAGAGAAACCCTTTCTCGAAAAACAAAACAAAACAAAACAAAACAAACAAACAAACAAACAAAAGTCTCACTGTGTAACACTGGCTGGCATAGCACTCACCATGTAGACCAGGTTAGACTCAAATCCACAAGAGATCTGCCCCTCTCAGCTGTGAGTATAAAGGCTTGTGCCACCTTGCTTCCTTGTACGGACACACTTTGTCAACAACGGAGCCATCTCTTCAGCTCTTTGCCTACTTATTTATCTGTGTGTGTTTTGAGACAGGGTATCATATTGCCCTGGCAGGTCTCAAGCACACTATTTAATTGAGGTTAACCTTGAACTCCCGTCCTCCTGCGTTAACTTCCCAAGGGCTTGAGAGTGCGCCTGATTTCTTTACCTTTTCTGACATAAAGCCGAACTCCAGTTCCAGGAGGAATCTGATGCCCTCTTCTGGCTGCTGAGGGGAACTGTACTTAGGTATACATACCCACAGACAGATACACAGATATTAAAAAATAAGTCTAGTTTTTCTTTTTTTCTTATTTATTCATTTTATGTATGTGAGTACACTGTCACTGTCTTCAGATACACTAGAAGAGGGCATCGGATCCCATTAGAGATGGTTGTGAGCCATCATGTGGTTGCTGGGAATTAAACTCAGGACCTCTGGAAGAACAGTCAGTGCTCTTAATCTCTGAGCCATCTCTTCAGCCCAATTCTATTTTTTCAAGAGAGGATCTCACATGTAGCCCAGGCTGTCCTGGAACTCACTATGTAGACCAGGTTGGCCTCGAACTGATATCTTCCTGCTTCTGTCTCCTCAGTACTGGGATTAAAGGCGCCACCACTCCCAACTATAAGAATTAATGGGCCGGGTGGTGGTGTCCCACGCCTTTAATCTTAGCACTTGGGAGGCAGAGGCAGGCAGATTTCTGAGTTCGAGGCCAGCCTGGTCTACAGAGTGAGTTCCAGGACAGCCAGGGCTACACAGAGAAACCCTGTCTAGAAAATAAAAAAAAAAAAAAGAATTAATGGGGAGGGGGGCAAGTGTATCGGCCATGTCTCTAACCCCAGCACTCTAGAAGGGGAGATGAGATAGAAAAATTGTTAAATGTAAGGCCACCGAGAACTACAGGTTGGATCCTGTAGCAAAACAAACAAAACAGGCCCATACTCTCAGCTACCCGGGATCTGAGACCAGCCTGGGCTACCTAAGACCTTGTCCCACCAAACTCCCCAAATAAGTAAGTAAATAAACACTATGAAAAATCCACCAGGCATAGTGAATTAATCCCAGTACTGGAAAGGCAGAGTCAGGAGGATCTATCTCTAGGTTCAAGGCTAGCCTGGTTTACAGAGTTCCAGGACAGCTAGGGCTACACAGAGAGAGACAACCTTGTCTCAAAGAATAACGACGAATCCAAAATTAACTGTGGTTCATCGGTTTTCCAGTTTTGATTTTCGGGTATTAGTTTGTGATAAGTTATGTCTCTGCTGGTGAAAGGAGCCAGTTCAAACCAGAATTGAGTATAAATATAAATGCAGGTTTATTTGGGAACCTGCTCTCAGGTGGGCGAGTTCACTGGTTCCCAGGAAGGAATCTAGGGAAGTAGCTGTGGGAGGGAGACAGAGGGTAGATAGAGGAGACAAGAGAAAAAGCATTCGCAGAGGGACAGATGTTAGACGGTCGGTTACAGCCGCTTAGAACAGTCCACACCAGACCAAATGGTTCCAAGTGGGTTTTATTCAGGAGATAGGGCAAAGATGGGGAGGGGGAGGTAGAAGAAGAAGATGGGAGAGTGAGGTCAGGGCTTTCTGCCTGTTTTATATGGGCAGTGACATAGCCTCTCCCAGGTAAAGGTGAGGTAGCCAGGTGGATTCTGGGAATGTATGGCGGTTGCCTTGGCAAGGATGTGGGGGTTGCCTAGATGTGATGTCACTGGGTTTGGAGCCTGATACCAACAGCAGAGAGAGAGGGAGGGATGAGACAGAGAGAGAGAGAGAGAGAGAGAGAGAGAGAGAGAGAGAGAGAGAGAGAGAGAGAGAGGGGAGAGAGAGAGAGAGGGAGAAGGAGAGAAGGAGAAGGAGAAGGAGAAGAAGAAGAAGAAGAAGAAGAAGAAGAAAGGAAGGAGGGGAGGAGGAGGAGGAAGGGATCAAAGTGTCTGGATTACAAACGAAAGAGCAAGAGCCTCTGGGGGAAGAGCGGCCCAGCCCCTGGACTGGATTGTGGGGATTTAGGGTGGGGTGTGTCAGGTAGGGACTGAGGGATGCTCAGAGAACCCGGAGACCAGGTCTGCTTTGGTATCCAACACAGCCCCTTACCTGGGTCTGCAACCAAACAGTCTCGTTATCCCCGGGGACTCCCACTTGTATCCTTTAAACACAAATCCTATTCTTACTTTTAAAGATTTATTACTACAAAAACATATTGTCGGCCCACTACAGGGATGCCAGGTGGCCTCAGAGGTGAGGAGAGTGGACAGATACCCCAGAAGTGGAGTTATGGATAGCTGTGAACCACCTACTTGGTTGATGTGGGTGCTGGAAACCAAAAAGGAGTCCTCTGCAAAAGCAGCCCGTGTTCTTAGTTCTTAACTACGGAGTTATTTCTCCAGACCCACCTTTATTTTATTTATTTATTTATTTATTGAGAGACAATCTTCCCACCCTGTTTTGTTTTTTTCTTTCTAGGGCACCCTCCCTACCCTGCCCCCGCCCCCAACCGTCTATCTCTGTGTAGCCCAAGCTGGCCTGGAACTCAAGAGATCTTGCCTGCCTCTGCCTCCCCCTCCGGAGTGCTGGGATTAAAGACTTGCATCAACACTCCTGGCCTATTTTTATTATTTTAAATTACGTGTTTGGGTGGGGAGGTGTCCGTGGAAGTCAGAGTTTTGCGATGCCCTGTAGTTGGGTTACGGGAGATTGTGAGCAGCCCAACTGGTGGGTACTCGGAAACCAACCTCAGGTCCTCTGTTGGCAGGCTCAGTGTCCCCTGAACCACTTGACACAGGGTCCCCTACAAACTTTCACAGTCCTCTCCTCCACCTCTCTTACTCTGCAGGGAGCTAACTGCACTCACTTTGACACGTGTTGGAGCCCCAGATAGATGTCATTTGTCGCCTGAACCCAGGGAAACATACGGTAGCTTGCTTGCCCTTGAGTCAAAAGCGAAGCCCTTCGGTGACCTGGAGGAGAATCCAAACTTGGCGAAAGGCCTCAGTGTCTCTTTCAGGCCACAGTCTAAAAAAAGCAGCCGCCCACCCCGCACGCCCTCCCAACCCCCACCCCAACTAATGAATTATATCTAATAGCCTGCAAGAGTCCTTTGAGAAGGAGGCGGTGCTTGGTTTTGACCTCATTATCCACGCATTCCCCCCCCACACAACCCCCTCTGGGTCAGGTACATTCCTTGCATTCCTGCCTGCAGGAGCTGCTGGGACGTCGTTAACCCGGGGGCGAGCATGGGAAAATGCAGCCGACTGCCTCTGAGAGTCCTCGGGGAGCAGGCACGAGATAACGAGAGGTTACGGGGTCAGCTCGGAAGTCCCTTTCATCTTTTCAGCCTGCTTCCAACTCGGACAAAAGGCTCTTTCCAGGGGTGCCAGTACCCCTCGGTTTTATTGATGCTTTGGCCCTGGAAGGGGGCTGGGAGGCCTGGTTATGTCTGGATATTGTTTTGGGGGAGCGAATGTCTCGCTCTCAGGACGCCCTGGACCCCTGGGGGAATGCTAAGTGGAAGGCCGGGACTAACGCAAAAGAGACCACCCAGCTCCTGGGAGGAGGGTGTGGAGGGCCTGAAAGGAAGCAGCCGCCAAACAGAGTTCACCATTTAGACTGTCAGATTAAGGGCGAGGCTGGGAGGCCACAGGGGAACCCGGCTAGTTTTTGCCGCCAAAGTGAGAAAGGGGGAGTGGCTGGGAGGGAGGGCTGGACACTGGGAGGGCCTACTCTTCCTCCAGCTTGCTTCTTATCGAGTACCTCTGTGCTTTTTCCACTCGGAGAAGGGTGCTCTGAGGTGCTGGGGGCATGCTGGGGGAAGGGGAGGGAAAGTGTGTTGCCTGGGTGGGGGGTGGGAGGGAGGGGCGGGTAGGGGGTTATCATTTCCTCTGTGCTCTCTCCAAGTGTCTTCAGCCACTGTGCCTCTTCAGAACAGAATTCCCCACTAAAAGTCAAAGGAGAAAAGGAGCCTTCCTGGAAGTAGCGTAGGCGAAAGCAGGGGGATGGCGAGTTGGAGGCCGGGGGAACTACTTTGGGGGTTTTGTCCCTAAAACAGCAAAAAGTAAGACAAGAGCAGACAAAACAAAAGACAAACAAAAGATTTGAAACTCGAAAGGCAAAATAAATAAATAAATAAGAATAATTAAAAAAAAAAAAAAAAAGGCCGGGCGATGGTGGCGCACGCCTTTAATCCCAGCACTTGGGAGGCAGAGGCAGGCAGATTTCTGAGTTCGAGGCCAGCCTGGTTTACTGATCTACAGAGTGAGTTCCAGGACAGCCAGGAATACACAGAGAAACCCTGTCTCGAAAAAAACTAAAAAAAAAAAAAAAAAAGAAAGAAAGAAAAAGAAACTCGAAAGGCATTGGTGGCACTCCGAAGGCAGTGAGTTTGAGGCTAGCCTGGTTTACAGAGTGTGTTCAAGTACAGCCAGGGCTACTCAGAGAAACCCTGTCTCAAAAACAGTCTAAACAACAAAAATCTTTGAAAGTTAAGCTTCTGGTGATGCCTTTAAAGCCACACGCAGACAGATGGGGAGGCTGGGGTAGGCAAATTGAGAAGAGAGGAACCCATTGCGATGGTTACCCAATGCTGCAGGATAGACATCCCTAAACCACGGGAAACTGTCCTTGGAGGTTCAAGGCCACAGACTGACTGACACTCTGTACTTTGACCTTCAGCTAGAAGGACCCCGGCCCCCCCCCCCCAAAAAATGTGCGTGTGCCATGGTACATATATGACATACTCATAAGTGAATGTGTGATTTGCGGGTTGGAGAGATGACTCAGCAGTGAGACAGGTTCTTCCAGAGGACACAGGTTCGACTCCCAGCACCTACAATGGTTCACAGCCATCTATAACTCCCCTTCCAGGGGACCCAGGGCCCTCATCTGACCTCCCCGGGCACCAGGCACACACACACGATGCACAATCATGCAATCTAAACATTCCTACACATAAAGATAAATCAATTAATATTTAAAACAGTACATGGAGGGGTGGCTCAGTGGTTACGGACGTGTGCTGCTCGTTAGCAATCAGGCACATCTACGGACAGCCGGAAGTGACTCCACAGCAACCAGGCATCTTTACAGCCAGCTTTCCAGGGTCCCTGAGACAGGGCTAGTCATCACTAGCTGTCAACCCTGTCCCATGTCCACTTCTGCGTGCACCACAGCCCCAATAAAAGTCACGTCACCCTTTACCAACGATCTTCTTCTTCTTCTTTTTTTTTTGTTTTTTTTTTGTTTTTTGTTTTTTTTGTTTTTTGTTTTTCGAGACAAGGTTTCTCTGTGTAGCCCTGGCTGTCCTAGAACTCACTCTGTAGACCAGGCTGGCCTCGAACTCAGAAATCCACCTGCCTCTGTCTCCCAAGTGCTGGGATTAAAGACGTGCGCCACCACCGCACCACGATCTTTACTCTGTCTCCCAGAGGCTGCCTCTGTGCCCTTTCCCTTTAAGAAAAAACCTCCCACGTGAGACCTGTCACATGGTGTGAATTTGTAGGGACCTGCTGCCTAGGTCCATCACCACTCTCTCAGAAGACCTGAGTTCGATTCCCAGCACCTGCATTAAGTGGTTCACAAACACCTGTAACTCTAGTTCCAAGGGACAACACACCGTTCTGGCCTCCATGGGTACCTGTATTCATGAGGACAAACCCACTCAACACACATACACTCTCACACTTACCCATTCACACACACACACACATTCATACACATACACATTCATACACTCATGCACACACTGCCCCATACACTAATGCACACATTCACACACGCACACTCATGCATACACTAACACATCCACACACTCGTGCACACACCCATCCACACAAATACACTCATGCTTACACTAACATTCACACACACATATCCTCACACTCACGAGCACACAGTCACACATACACTGACACAGCCACAGTCACATACACTCATGCACACTTAAAAATAAGAACAAAAGCAATGTTTAGACGCTTGAAGCTGTCCCGGCACCGATGCTGTGGTCTCTTCAACATTCCTCCCATTTCCTGGGGAATACTAAACTCTAGAGGGGATGAGAGCTAGCCCAGGCTCAACCAGCTCCCAGGTGGTAGATCCTGGGCTTCTTAGCAAAGAGTCCAGGGTCACCAAAGAGACCACTGTTCCAGCTCAAGTGTCTGGACACTTCTCTGGACCCTTGATCAAGAGGATGCACAAACTCAGAAGAACAAACACAGACATAAAATGCATTTAATTTTTAACTCTCAGTATTGACTATGTCCCTCCCAATTGTCTAGGGTCTGACCCCACAGTCTTATCTGATTGGCTGGTCTGAAAAGAATTGCCTCATAAGAAACAAAAGATGTCCCCAACATAGGGGGTGAGGGCAGGGCAGAGGCAGATCTCCAAGTTCAAGGCCAGCCTGATCCACAGAGTGAGTTCCAGGACAGCCAGAGCTGCATAGAGAAACTCTGTCTCCAAAACAGGAAAAGAAAGGAAGGAAGTCAGAGGGGGAAGAAGCAAAGGAGGAGAGGGAACCCAGATCTGAGGGGAAAGGATCACTGCTCCAGGACATCAAATTCTTGGAATGCCTCAGAGAGTTTACTGAGGGGGTGTGTATGTGTGTGTGATTAGAACATTTCACAAAAACTCAAGGTGTAGGAGATAAAAAGATTTCAATTCCTTGCCCTAAACACCAGTTTTACAATACTTTATAGAAAAGAATCGTACCTGGTTTTTCTCACAGAGTCAGAGAGAAACAGGCTGAGCCAGTCATGACGCATACAAAACAAAGCCCCTGACTGGACAGCGGTACACAGGCGTCAGGAGAGTTAGACCAAGCCTTAGACCAAGGCTGCTGCATTCTCGCCGGCCCAGAACATTGGATCCCCGGAGCTGCCTGCCTGACTTGAGCAGCTGGAACTGAACTCCAGTCCTCCACAAGGGAAGTGTGTTCTCTTACCTGCACAGTCCCCTTAAAATAAAACAAGACATCCCTACCCTGTTTCCCAACTGATAGAATTTTGGACAAAAGCTACTGCACCCAGCTGAGAGGGTTTTTTCCTTTTCTTTTCTTTTTTTTTCCTGTTAAAGATGTGTAAAACTTTTAATCCCAGCACTTGGGAGGCAGAGGCAGGTGGATTTCTGAGTTCGAGGCCAGCCTGGTCTACACAGTGTGTTCCAGGACAGCCAAGGCTACACAGAGAAACCCTGTCTTGAAAAACCAAAAACCAACCAAACAAACAAAAATAAAAAAAGATGTGTAAAACTGAGGATTATTTATGTGTAGAAGAGTCAATGACTCTGCAAAATGGAAAGTAAGAGGTCTGAGTGGGGGTGGGGCGGGGATGGAGGAACAAGGGAGGACGGAACCCCGGCACTCGAGGGTGTTTGCCTTAGATAGGAGCCTGGGTACTTATCCCAGACTGCAGGAGAGAAAGCAGAGTTTGGACAAATTTACACATCCCATGAGTCACGGCCCGCTGGCCTGCTGAGACAGTTTCAAGCCTGACTCTGTGCCTCCCGCTGTGCCCTCTGGTTGAAGATAAGCGGAGACCAGGGTCTTGGGAGAGATAGATCTTTCTTTCTTGAGAGGCAAGATGAACGAGAGAGAGAGAGAGAGAGAGAGAGAGAGAGAGAGAGAGAGAGAGGTCTTCTTCCTTGTCAGAGAGAGCTCTGAGCAACTGGAACGTGTGTGAAGAGGAAAATAGAAAAATGTGTGCCCTTCAGAATAGGATTAACAAGGGATGGGGAAATGTAAAGTCCAAATAGGCAGAGTCTCCTGTAGCCCAGGCTAGCCTCAAATTGGCTATGTAGCCGAAGATGGCTTAGGCTCACTGTTTTGTTGTTATTGACATAGGTCCCTCAAAACACAGAGACACCCATCTGCCCCCACCTCTAGGATACCAGGACTAGAGCCGTGTACCGTTATACCCAGTGGTCCAATTTCTAAGGACTTGTTTTCATTATTATTATTGTTATTATTATTATTATTGGTTTTTCGAGACAGGGTTTCTCTGTGTAGCCCTGGCTGTCCTGGAACTCACTCTGTAGACCAGGCTGGCCTCGAACTCAAGAAATCCGTCTGCCTTTGCCTTCCAAGCGCTGGGATTTAAGGCGTGCGCCACCACTCACTGCCGGGCGTTTTCATTATTTTTAAATGGTGTGTATGTACGCATGCGCACAAGGGCGGGTACCCACAGATCGGAGGAATCTGATTGTCTTAGAGCTAGAGTTACTGGTGACGTGACCCTGCAGACGTGGGTGCTGGGAACTGAACTCAGGCCCTCTGCTGGAGTGGTCCATGCTCTTAACTGCTGAGTCTCTCTCCAGCCTCCATGGCTCCACCACGTCTTGGTGCTAGGGTCAAGCCGTGAGTGCTCCATCACACCGGGTTTATGCAGGTGCTGGAACTGAACCCAGGCAAGGACTTTACTAACTGAGCCCTTATCTCTGGTGTGTGTGTGTGTCGGGGAGGGAGGGCCTATGTCATCCTAGCATCCTAGCGCCCGAGATCACAATTAGGTAGCACAATGCCTATTTTATTTTGTTTTTATTTGTTTTGTGTTTTAGATTTTCACACTGTAGCCCAGATTGGCCTGGAACGCAATACATAGCCCACATTTGCCTGAAACTCATAGCAATCCTCCTGCCTCAATCTCCTAAGGGTTGGGTTATAGGTAGGAAGCCACCACACTGAGCAGATTCATTGAAGGCTTCTGATGTCTATAGGGGTGTCCCAAAGCTGTAAACTCGCAAACTGGCTTGAGAGAAAACTCAATAAGAGAACAGTTTAAATCCCAAAATGCACTGGGCCTCCAGGGAGAAGGGGGATGGATCTCAGAGGCTAACAACCATCAAGCCTTTTCTTTTCTTTTTTTTTTTCTTTTTTTTTTTTTTTTTTTTTTTGGTTTTTTTGAGACAGGGTTTCTCTGTGTAGTCCTGGCTGCCCTGGAACTCACTCTGTAGACCAGGCTAGCCTCAAACTCAGAAATCCGCCTGCCTCTGCCTCCCAAGTGCTGGGATTAAAGGCATGTGCCACCACCACCTGGCTCTGTTCTTTTTTATTTTTTCTTTCTTTTCAATTAACGCACGTGGGTACTTGTGCAGGTCAGAAAATAACTTCTGAGAGCCGGTTTTCTCTCCACCCTGTGGGTCTCTAGGATTAGAGTTCAGGGATCTAGGTTGTCTTCGTTTTTGATTTCCATCATGTGTTGAGGGTTGGACCTATGGGCTCTTCCTGCATGCTAGGCAGATGTTTACCATTGCCCTACACCCAAACCTGTTCAAGCACCTGTCTCTCTCCCTCTATCCTCCCTCACCCCTCCTCTTTTGAAAGGGTCTCATATCGCCCAGGCTGACCTTGAACTTGCTATGCAGTCAAGGTCAACTTGCTAAGGCATCTAAGGATGGCCTTGGATTTCTGATCCTCCTGCCTCTACTCTCAAATGCTCCCGGGATTGGCAGGGATGCACCCCTAAGCCTAGTTTGTGGTGCCGAGAATTTGGGGCTCTGTGCCTCTAGCACAGCACTCTACCAGCTGAGCCCCAAGTTTCGATCCTTGATTTGGGGGTCTGGAAATAATAGTACCAGCCCAGGAGACTCGGACAAATACAGTTAGACAGCTTGGGAGAGGAGACAGCAAATGAATTTGCAGAAGAGAACCAAACAAGTGGGCCTGCCTATAGAGGGTCCACAGCCTTGCTGGCTCTGACCCCTAGGAAGCTTGGCACACCACTGAATTCTCTTCCTTCTAATTTCCTTTGCATTCAGGTGCACGGAACTGCAAACGGGAGGGGGGCGCAGGTACACAGAACTAGACCACAAGAGGTCCGGCCCTGGGTTTTCCAGTCATAGAGCAAGCCATTCATTCATACGTGTGCCTGAGATTTGGGCCCACTGCTCTGTCTCTTGAGTGGGCTTTCTGGTTCTCCACTCTCTCCCGGCTGGCCGGGCGGGGGGTGGGGGCGTGGAGCTCGGGGGAGACTGTCTCTTGTCACTGGGAAGATAACTCCCTGGCTGTAGCTTCAAAAATATAAATTATAAAGTGCTCTCCGGTACAAATTATTCCCCTGGGAGCTTGTTGAGCGTGTGATCCACTTATCTGCAGGGCTGATCGCTAGTTAAACCCTGCCCAAGTAGCTGAAAGGCTGTTTGTTTTATGACAAACAGCACAAAGGAGCCTAGCTAAGTTTCTGGGGTAGCGTTCCTCTTAAGCCAGTGTCTAAAACCTTCGCTTGGGAACTCCTAAGCACGTAAAGGCTAGATGTGAACCCTTTTTTTATGCCTGTGTACTAAAACAGAAGTGTGTGTGTGTGTGTGTTCACGCACGTGTGATCATGTACCTATGCAATCCTCCAACTTGAAAGATGGAGACAGGAGGGTCAGGAATTCCAGGCCATCCCCGGGATACAAGATATTCTGTCTACAATAAAAAACCAAACAAACATATAAATAAATGGATGGATAGATGGATGGATAGATAGATAGATAGATAGATAGATAGATAGATAGATAGATAGGGGTGTGGTGAGACATGCCTTTGATCTTGCACTCAGGAGACACAGTGGATCCATGTGAATCTGAGGACAGCTAGTTCCTGATTAGCCAGGGCTACAGAGTGAGCCCCAGTTGCAAACCAAAGGGCCCAGGGGGTAAGGGGGAGGTTGCTGGTGAGATTGTTCTGAGATTGAGGGCACAGGCTGCTCTGGCAGAGATCTGGGTTTGATTCTCAGCACCCACACTGCACAGTTCACAACTCCTTTATAAACTGACTTCCGGGGGACCTGAGGCCCTCTTCTGACCTCTGAAGGCACCAGGCACGCATGTGTGGCACACAGCACGCGTGCGGGCAAAACCATCACGCACAGAAATTAATAATTTCATTTTAAAAGAAAGAAAAGAAACCTAAGGAGGAGCCAGGCAGTGGTGGTGCACGCCTTTAATCCCAGCCCTTGGGAGGCAGAGGCAGGTGGATTTCTGAGTTCGAGGCCAGCCTGGTCTACAGAGTGAGTTCCAGGACAGCCAGGACTACACAGAGAAACCCTGTCTCGAAAAACCAAAAAAAGAAAGGAAGAAAGAAAGAAAGGAAGGAAGGAAGGAAGGAAGGAAGGAAGGAAGGAAGAAAGAAACCCAAGGAGGAGGGCTAAATAGTACAAGACACTAGAGGGCCAGGTTCTGACTTCTGACACCAGAGGCCTTGAAGACAGGCTGGGGACCTGTGGGGCCATGGCAGATGTTATCATACATAACTCAGAGTTTTATAACTCTGCTACTTGCTTCTCCAAAGAAGTCACCTGTGTCTGTTTCTGTCCCCATTACAGCTGATTCCAAGCACTGCAATGTCCCCGATTTCTTGGAACCCTCAAATCACCCCTGAGGTAGGTGGAGTAGTTTATTATCAAGGCTCCTGCAGCTGGACTGAGGCTCCCGTGCATGTGACTGGCCTGGGTCATGAGGCTAATAAGAAGTTGAGCTGGTCTCCTCACCCAAGTGGATTTGCCAGGTCTCAGGGAGGCATTCCTCAGCGGCCAGCTGCTGCTAGAGCCCTCGGGACTCCCAGAGGAGTCAGGCCAGGGGACCCGCTACAGTCCCTGGCCACCAGGATGGAGTCCCAGCTGTAGAATCAGAGGTCACTTACCTAATGGTCTATTTGCTTCTGATTTCTCACCCATAAAACGAGCCAGAAAATAGTGCCTCTGCAGACAGGGAGATGGGGCTGGGTGTGTGTGTGTGGGTGGGTGTGTGTGTGTGTGTGGGAGGGGATGTGGATGGAACTCATGGACCTGAAAACATACTGAGCCTCCGGTTAGCAATGAGATACCATGGAGGAAGCTGGCCACTGAGGAAGCTGTGTCTGAGGGCGTGCCAGACATCAACAGAGGCTGTCTCTCTAAGGCCCAACTCGAAGCAGAAAGAACTTTTTACAATAAGGTCTACTTTTTCCTCTTACTGTGAATGTATTCTCCATCCTTTTTTTTTTCCCTTCTCCTGCTCACTCCAGCCCAAAGGTTTTTTGCTTATTTATTATATGTAAGTACACAGTAGCTGTCTTCAGACACCCCATAAGAGGGCATCAGATCTTATTACGGATGGTTGTGAGCCATCATGTAGTTACTGGGATTTGAACTCATGACCTCCAGAAGAGCAGCAGTCAGGGCTCTTAATAGCTAAGCCATCTCACCAGCGCACACTCTCCATTCTTAGGGTTTTAAAATTAATTTAGTTAGTTGGTTGCTGATTTATTTGTTTTGTAGTCTTGGGTTCATTGTACAATCCTACTGTGTGTGTGTGTGTGCGTGCGCCCTCGAGTGCACTGGTGTTTATTTGAAATAGGGTCTCACTACGTGTTTATTTGAAATAGGGTCTCACTACATAGACCAAGCTGCCCTGAACTTAACAAATAATTGTTAATGCTTCTGCCTCTCAAGTTTTTTTTTTTCTTTTGGTTTTTCGAGACAGGGTTTCTCTGTATAGCCCTGGCTGTCCTGGAACTCACTCTGTAGACCAGGCTGGCCTCGAACTCAGAAATCCACCTGCCTCTGCCTCCCAAGTGCTGGGATTAAAGACATGCGCCACCACAGCCCGGTGACATTTAATTTTTATTGTCTGCGTATGGGTGTTTTGCCTACAATGTACACATAAGTACCCTGTGCATGCCTGTCCAAGGAGGCCAGAAGACTGCATCCTGCCTCAAATCACTGTAGTTACAGATGCTTGTGAGCTGCCCTCCAGGGTCTGGGGATCAAACCTGGATCTTCTGGAAGAGGAGCCAGTGTGCTTGAGCCCCTGTTGCTGTTGGTTTTGAGGTAGGGGTTCTCTGTAGCCCAAGTTAGCCTGAAACTCTCAAAGTAACTTGAGGTTGAAGATGAAGGTTGTTTTTTTTTTTTTTTTTTTTTTTTGGTTTGGTTTGGTTTGTTTTTTTGAGACAGGGTTTCTCTGTGTAGTCCTGGCTGTCCTGGAACTCACTCTGTAGACCAGGCTGGCCTCGAACTCACAGGTATCCCTTTGATCCTCCTGCCTCCATCTCTGAAGCACAGGGAGGTAGCAGCACACCCTGCTTATGTGGGGATGGAACCTAGGCCTTTGAGCATTCTAGGCCAGCTGAGGCACATCCACAGGTCTATCCATCTTTGCTTCTATCTCTCCCCACCCCTTACCCCCAAGTATCTAAGATATTTATTACCCAGAGCCTTGCAAAGGCTAAGAAGGCAGTCTACCACAGACCTGTATTCCAAGCCTCAGCCTAAGACTTCTCAAAGTGCCTCTTTTACTGCTCATCTCAGGAAAGCCTGACATTACCTGTAAGGAAAATGGAACCCAGCCGAGAAAGATGGAACCCACCTGTAATCCCAACACTCAAAAGAGTTCAAAGCAGAAGACTTGTTAACCGGAGGTCAGTCTGGGCTAAGTAGTGAGGCCCCAAGTCTGGTTTCCCCAGGGCTGCTCTGAGGCAGAAGGCAACCCAAGGATGTAGCCCAAGGCCAACCTAGTGCTCCTGAGGTACCTGTCCTTTGTTCCCAAGGGCAAGACTTGATAGATGCTTGAATCTACACCTGGATAGGTGCTCACAACTATGCCTGGCTTTCCCCTTTACTTTCTGTGTTACTGGAAATCCTGGCTGAATCCTGAGGCTTTCCTTTTCTGCCTCTGGAGGAGGCTTCTGGAAATACTAGAGACCCAAAGTGAGGTGCTGCAAGCTCTTAACTGCCTTCAAGAACAAACTGGAGTGTTGGGGGTTAGGGATGGAGTTTAGGTTTAGAGCACTTGCCTACTGGGTCCAGGAATGGGGTGGGAGAAAAAGAATCCAAGCAATGGGGAGTAGTCCAGGGACCCCGACGGCCAGCCCACTCAGCCTCCCAAACAAGATGTACACCTTGACTAGAAGTTCAGCATGTAGCTAGCTAACTCTGGCCCAGTCTTCATCCCTAGGGACATCCTTAAAAAGAGGCCTAGGGGTAGGAATGGCAAATGAGGGATAAGGGGCCCATCAGCTGCCCAAGACCAGCTAAGTGCTGACACCCACAACAAGGGAAGGTTCAAAGGTCAAAGGGTGCTGTTCTCCAGAGATTCTGGCATCCACTCAGCCCCCCAATATCTCAGAACACCTTGACTAAGCCAGGGTGCGCCTCGGCTTCCTCATTTATAACAGGAAAAGAGATTAGATAACGTCTCTCTGCTATCCTCCTGATAACTACTAAGGAATTGGCTTGAGGACAACGGTGGCCCATGAGGACATTTTTCTTCTTGCCTCCTGTAGGCAGGATCTCTTCTTGTAGCTCTGGTTGGTAAAGAACTTAAAATCACTCTGTGCTCAGCCTCCAGGATACAGGGCTTATAGAACCCATGCTACCATACCTGGTTCTTACAGGATATTTTATTTTATTATTATTATTATTATTATTATTTGGTTTTTTGAGACAGGGTTTCTTTGTATAGCCTTGTATAGCCCTGGCTGTCTTGGAACTCTCTGTAGACCAGGCTCGCCTCAAACTCAGAAATCCGCCTGCCTCTGCCTCCCAAGTGCTGGGATTAAAGGCGTGTGGCACCACTTCCCAGCTACTTTATTTTATTTTAAGACAGAGTTTTTCTGTGTAGTCCTGGATGTCCTGAAATTTACTTTGTAGACCAGGCTGGTCTGGAACTCACAGACCTGCCTGCCTCTGCCTCCTGAGTGCTGGAATTAAAAGCGTGCGTCACTACGGTCCGGCTTGGAATTTTTACTAAAACTCTGTTGTAGGCAGGACAGTGGTGCACACCTTTAACCCTAGCATTCCAGCACTGCGAGGCAGAGTCCATGAGTTCGAGGCCAGCCTGCTCTGCATGGCAAGCTTGAAGCTACACAATACACAGTTCACTGTCACCAAAGAACAAGAACAACAGAAAGAAGAAGTATGGATATCTGACTAGTGGCTCCAGAGATGCAGCTCGGTCAGTTGATCAGAGTGCTTTCCTACAGCACAAGAAGCCCTCAGGACACCTGTGACCACAGCACTCAGGATGGTCAGCAGTTGGGGAGAACTGGATGGATAGATGGATGGATGGATGGAAAGAAGGGCTCCTTCTGCATCCACCTACAAAGTGGTTCTTGGTGACCTGCAGAACCAAGGAGCTTGTCTGCCTTACTCTCTGCGGCCACATCTTTCTGCATCAAGGAAGAAGATATTTATCTGTCCCTTTCGAAGCCATGGCATTTGAAAGGAAGGAGGCTGGCTTCCTGGCAAAATGTGACTCAGAGGACCTCCTTCTCCCACCTACAAACCCCGCTTCCCAGAGGGAGCAGAGGGGGAGAGAGAGAACATGCATTCGCATGCACATACACACACACACACACCACATACACACACACACACCACACACACACACACGGACACACGGACACACACACACCAGCACAGGCTATCAGGGAATGCTTCCTGTTTTCCTCTCCTGAAAGTATTCTGGATGGATAAAACTGGGGGTGGGGGGGGGGGATCAAAGAGACTGTCTGCCTCTGGGGCCTGGAGAGAGGCAAAACAGCTTTTAACCCTCTGCTGTCCCCCACGGATATGTGACACAGACAGCCAGGCTCTGTTGTCCCTTGTGGATTTTATGTGCAGCTGGGAATCGAACTCAAGTCTTCCTGAACGCTTGGCAAGCACTCTAAGGACTGAACTACATCCCCACCCCAGATTTTAACCTCTTGAGGCCCATTCATTCATTCATTCATTCATTCATCAATCAATCCACGATGCCATCTCTGAGTACCAACTTTGTATGAAGATATAGAGGAACATATAGAGACCGCCATGATGGGGGTTCCCAATATCACTAAGGATAATGGTCCCCAAGAGCTGACAGAATGAAGCACCACACACTGGATACTAAACTAAGCAAGCACGTGGGTGTGATTTCTCCACCTCAGACCAGGAACGCCAGAATTGTGCTGGTAAAACAGCCTCCCACAGCCTTGGAACTGGTGGGTGTGAGTAAGGACTGGGCTTAGAACCCAGTAGGCTGGCAACCGGCACCCGAGTGCCCCTTGGAGACCTGCCGTCCTGTCTGTGGCATGTGAGTGACTCAACTCTGGCAGTTCCAACAGAGGCAGTTCATCTCTGGGTGTGGCTTAGGTGGTCTCAGATGGGCAGCCCTGTTGATGCCTTATTGAACCTGGCCATTCTAGAGCAGAGGTGAGGAAGTCAGGCTCAAAGGCCCAGGACATCAGAACAGGGTTGTAGGGATAACTTTGGCTGTCCTTCCTGGTTGCTTTAAGCCTCTGCCTCTTTCCTATTTCCAGAATAGAAGCAATTTATACTCCAGATTCGTTTTAGCTTTGTTTGACTGCGTACGTATCAGATAGCTCAGTCTGATCTTGAACTCACTGTATGAGAGATGACCTTGAACTTGTAGATCCTCGTGATTTTATCTCGGTAGTGCCAGGATCTCAGGCACCCGAAACCATCCTGGCTTCTACGGTACTGGCGATTCTCGGATGCTAAGCAAGCCCTACCAACCGTGTCGGCTCATCAGTCTGGATTTGTTTGGTTTTGCATTTTTTTTTTCCCAAAGCTTCCAGTCGAGCGTCTGTCTGATTGATGAACACAATTTGAGTCACACAGCTAGACTCTGTATTCTAGGTCTGATTCTAGGTCTGGCTTTAAAAAAAAAAAGTTCTTTTTAATTATACTGCTTTCTATGATGCTAAAGTTGGCAAAGGGAAGAAGGAATTCCCTTCTGCCCAGGTCCTGGACAAACTGAATGTCAGCTAAGGACTCTGAGTAACCTTGAGATCTGTCGACTGGAGATGCCTGGTTGTTGTCTACCTGTCTCTGCCTCCCAAGTGCTGGGATTAAAGGCATGCGCCACCACTGCCCAGCAAGATTTATTTATTTTTTTCCCCTTCCTTTCTCCCTTTTGCTCCGGCCCTGCCCAAAGGCTTCTTATTTATTATATGTAAATACACTGTAGCTATCTTCAGACACCCATAAGAGGCCATTGGATCTCATTACGAATGGTTGTCAGCCACCATGTGGTTGCTGGGATTTGAACTCATGACCTCTGAGGGAGAGCAGTCAGTGCTCTTAACCACTGAGCCGGCTCACCAACCCCTTAAGATTTATTTTTATTTAATGTTTATCAGTGTTTTCCTTGCATGAATATCTCTGTGCCATGTGTGTTCCTGTTTCCTTCTGAGATCAGAAGAAAACATTAGTTCCCCTAGAACTCTTGTCACGGATGGTTGTGAACCACCATATGGGTGCTGGGAACTGAACCTAGGTCATCTGCAAAAGCAGCCACTGCTCTTAATTGTCGAGCCACACTCGAAATGATCAGTAATGTGATTTTGCAATTCTGTCTCTTTAAGACCCAGGGCTCTTATGCACAAGGCAGCCTGCAGCGTCTTCAGAGATTCCAGGGAGGGGGGGGATTTGAACCGAAAATGCTGACAATCAGCAAAAGACCTTGTCGTTTTCCACTGGCCTCAGTGGCTCTGCCCCTGCCCCCCACAACCCATTTATTTATTGCAATGCTGTTCCCAGACCCGCTGCTGTGTCAATACTGATAAAAGCAATCGTCCTACAAACAGGTGCAGCTGGGAACTGCCCCTTGGACAGCTGCCAGCGTAATGTGATCACTCAGCTGGGGTGACCTGCCTCTGCCCAGCCTCCTCTTGGGTTCCAGGCAAAGCAAGTGTCCTTGGGCGGTTCCTGTGCTCTGAAGGTCCAGCCTGGCATCTCAGTTGGCATCACGGACTCGTTCGGGTGGGGTGCGTGTCGTTGGAATGGGGTGGGTGTGGACCGGAAGGAGCCAGGGCTCAGAGGATTTTCTCTTTCAGTTTCTTCAAATTAGATAGACCAACTCCCCTGCAAACATTTGACTTCCCCCCCCCCCGCAAAACATCACCGGCAGGTATTTCTAGGTAGGAAATATATTTTTTTAATGGGGCTATGACCGCGACTAGAATATATTCTATGCGTGCACGAAAATGTCATGAGGAAGCTTACTATTATGTATGATTAATATATCCCACGTAAACATAGAAAAGCTCTTCAAGGAAAAAAAAATTAGTAAAGTCGAACAGTAAAAGGCAAACGAACAAGTCAGTATTGGGCCAGGTTCCAGTTCCAGCTCTTAGGAGTTAGAAGTAGGTGGATTTCTCCGAGTTCAAGACCAGCCTGGTCTACATAGCAGCCAGCAAGAGCCGCATAATGAGACTCTCAAAAAAAAAAAGAAAGAAAGAAAGAAAAAAAAAGAAAAAAGAAAGAAAGAAAGAAAGAAAAAATCAGTGTTTTTTTTTTCTCCCCTCAAGCCACCAGTTTCCAAATTCCTACCAATGACCTGACCCAAAAGGCATTTTCTGAGTACCGACCAGAGCCACGCTCCCGGATTACCTAAATAAACATTTGCGAGCCATCCTCCCTTATCCACAAGGCACTGGGATGCTACCAGACTCTGGTTTGAAAGATTATATTTCATCGCCCCTCCCCCATTTGTGTTTTGTGCTCGCCCCCCCTCCGCATCACTTCCCCTGGTCTCCAGGGTACCAAGCCTCTCCGGAAATACCCTGGCTGGGCGGGTAGTCGCTGCTCCCGAAGGACGCAGGCCGTGACAGGGCTGCGGGAGCTGAGCCGCGGGGCGGGCCAGGCTGAGGACAGGGGCGGGCGCCCGGGCTGTCGCTTGTCGCAGAGTTGCTCGTGGGAGGGAGGGAGGAGGTTGCTATGCAAATGGTACGGCCTACGGAGGCCCCTTTACCCAGGGGCCCTCCGGTTGCCAAAACAGACCATTCCCCGAGAACAGTCGCCTGGAAACGGGCGCTGTCATAGCAGCCTCGGGGTAACGGTGAGCCAGTCTGCTGCCAGGAGGTGCTGGGTCACGATGTGCAGAATTCAGCATCGCCCTCTCCCTTCCCACCAGTCTCCACCTCGGGGAAGGGCGTGGCGGCTCGGCCTCCACCAGAGAGGAGGGGGCAATAATTGGATTGGAGAGCTCCAGAAACCCATCAGCTGCTCCTCTCTGGGGACGGGGAGGCGGGAGGCTGACTGCAGACTGTCTTTTGTGATGGGTCTCAGCTCCTCTCTGCCCTGCAGCCTGGCTCTGACCTGGTGTGGCTGGGCCTTGTCGGTCTTCCTAGGTCTAGGACAGCAGTGTGAGCTCCTCATAGGTCAGGGGAGGCAGACATCCATCAGATAATCAGCAGAATGATGTACTTGAGGCTGGGGAGATCTGACCCGGGTTTGAGGGACTGGGAAGTCCACGCGTCCGTGGTCACCAGTCGATGCTTATTTCATTCTTTCAAAAACCTTGTCTGTCTACCTTATAATTTATGTTTATGTGTGAGTGTCCGTGACTGGGTGTGTATATGGATGTTTACACGTGGCTGCAGGCCTGTCAGAGACTAGGTGCGTCAGAGATTCCCCGGAGCACTGGAGTAACCCGCAGTCGTGAGCTGCTGGGAATTGAACTGGGTCCTCTGAAGGTGCAGTGTGCTTGGTTTTTCTCTGCTTTGTCTCTTCAGTCACTAGGATTTTAGGTTTAGGTTTTGTTTTTGTTTTGTTTTATTTTGTTTGACACAGGGTCCTTCTATATAGCCTTGACTGGCCTAGAATTCACTGTGTAGACCAGGCTGATCTCAAACTCACAGAGATCCACCTGCCTCTGCCTCACAGTGGGATTAAAGGTGTGACCCACCACCATACCATACCTGGTTTAGATTAATTATTTTTTTGTTCCTCTGTGTGGGTACCCGATCCCCAAACGCTGGTGTTACATGTAGTTGAGGGTACCTCATGTGGTGCTAGGAACCAAACTCTGATGCTTTGCAATAGCAGCAAGCGCTCTGAACTGCTAAACCATCTCTCCAGCACACCGCCCCCCACCCCCACCCCCATATGCCCTCAACTCACAGCCCCACTGAAGGAAGGGCAGGTGTGGTGCTTCCGGCCTCTGATTCCAGCAGGATAAAGAAGGATGAAGAGTTCAGGGTCGTCCTAAACTACAAAGTGGGTTTGAGTTCAGCCTGGCCTATAGGAAAACTCTGTTGCCATAATATAATTAAGCCATTCCATATTTGTAGAGGGATAAGCCAAGCCACAATCTGGGTGACATTTGTCATGTCTCCATGAGCACCAGAATCCTTTGATCAACTTTCCTATGCGTGGGGTTTCCTGACGTCATAAATCCCACTTCCTCAAAGTAAAGGACAGAAATTTTACTTTCCCCAAAACCATTGCAACTAAAGCGTTAGGCATGAGACCTAGGGTCCACCCGTAGAGGCACGCACAACAGGTTTTGATCTGGAAAAGGGCAACTGAGCAGAAAGGTACTCTGGAGAAAGAACTCTGGGAGGTTGGGCCTCCAGAACAGCAGGAAGGCTTCGAGGTTGCGGGGAGCCCAGTTGTATCCCAGCTAGGACAAGAAAGGTAAGGCAGGTTGCAGGTAAGTCATGTAGACCAGGCTGGCCTTGAACTCCCAGAGGTAAGCCAGCTTCTACCTCCCAAGTGCTGGGATCAAAGGTGTGTGCCTTCACATCCGGCTTAGATTTCTTTTCTTAAATGGTTGCGCGCGCGCGCGTGTGTGTGTGTGTGTGTTTGTGTGTGTGTGTGTCTGCGCATGTGTGCAGGTTCCCCTCAAATTCGAGAAGAGGGCATCTCTGCGCATGCGTGCAGGTGCCCCTCAAAGTCGAGAACAGGGCATCAGATTCCCTGGAGCTGCAGTTACAGGCAGTGGTGGGTGATGGGAACTGGCTCTGGATCCTACACAAGGATCTCTACCGCTGAGCCATTTCTTTTCCTTCCTTTTTTTTCTTGGTGCGGAGGATCTGAACACAGGGCCTCACGCTTGCACAGTGGGTACTTTACCAACCAGACCGTTTCTTCAGCCCCCTCGGTTCCTTTCCCTCCACACCGAGGACTAAATGTGTTCCACACCAGTAATCACGGCACTCAAAAAGCTGAGTCAGGAAGATCAGTAGTTCAAGGATGGCTCTGACTACACAGGGAGCCCAGTCTGGACTATACAAGACCCTGTCTGAGCTGCCGGGCGGTGGTGGCGCACGCCTTTAATCCCAGCACTTGAGAGGCAGAGGCAGGCGGATTTCTGAGTTTGAGGCCAGCCTGGTCTACAGAGTGAGTTCCAGGACAGCCAGGGCTACACAGAGAAACCCTGTCTCGAAACAAACAAAGACCCTGTCTGAAAATTTAAAAAATAGGGCTGGAGAGATGGCTCAGCAGTTAAGAGCACTGACTGCTCTTCCAGTGGTCCTGAGTTCAATTCCCAGCAACCACATGGTGGCTCACAACCATCTGAAATGAGATCTGATGCCCTCTTCTGGTGTGTCTGAAGATGGATACAATGTACTCATATACATTAAATAAATACTTCTTTATAAGTAAATTAATAATAATAATAATAATAATAATAATAACAGCAACCTCTGAGGGCAACCTCTGAGGGCAACCTCTGAGGGCCAGGTTCAGAGTCGCTTGAGGTGAGGCCACCTGGGGACGTGGAAGCCAGCTCTAACAACTGGACTACCTTACTCAGCCATACAGCAGAAGCAAGTTCTAACACCCCCCTCTCCCCACCGGACTCGCTTGTCTTTGGAACCTGATGCCGGCCACCAGCCTCTGAGGCATGCCCTTGGCTCATCACGCCTTGTGACATTGTTCTGACTGTTACCCAACAATCCCATCATACCTTGAGCAAGCATGACACACGCACCGTGACTCATCTATTGTTCTGCCTCCCTCAGCTCCGGCCTCTGTGGCACTGACTGTCCCTCGGCTGGCATGTGCCAGTGCCTTGTTCCACAGCAATGTCTCACAGAGTGTGTCCTGTCATCCCCTGCCCAGCAGAGTTGAGGATCCCAGGGCTTGTAACCTCTGCAAACCGGATTTCTCACAGCCCTCCGGGGGAGGCAGGGTTTTATTGATGGATGAGAGGCAAATGTTTGCTGTCGTTGGTTTTAGAGATTTGTTTTTGACTGTGTGTGTGCGCAAGCGTATGTGTCAGGGTGTTGGTGTGCACGTGTGAGTTCGAGCCACTGCAGAGGGTAGCAGACCTCCTGGGCTGGAGCTACGGGTGGTTTTGAAACCTGTGGCCGCTGGGAACTGAATTCTGGTTCTCTGCAGGGACTGTAAGGGTTCTTAACCATACAACCAAAGATTGTCATTTCTCAGGCATGACGTCCTGTTCTTTATTTTCACATTGATGACTTTTGTCATAATGAAATGTTAAGTTTTCCCAAGGAGAGTCCTTTGTCCCTTCTTTTGGCTAGTCGTCCCTTCATTCGGGCTGGCACCCTGTGAATTGCTATGGCCAGAACAGGGGAAGGCCACCTTCCTCTGCCCCTTTATAAGGTATCAGTCTTGATGCATGGATAAGTGGGTATCCATGGATACATAGGACCTCTGGTAGCCACGAGTGCAAGAAGAATGCTTGATTGGGGCCACAGATGCTGTTTCAAGGAAAAGCTTTATTTATTTATTTATTTATTTATTTATTTTTTTCAGAAGAGCACTTCCTTTAATATGCATGAAACTTTTGGTAAGCTTTTTTTATGTAAAGATTTATTTATTATATTTATATGAGTACACTGTCACTGTCTTCAGACACACGAGAAAAGGGCATCTGATTCCATTACAGATGGTTGTGAGCCACCATGTGGTTGCTGGGAATTGAACTCAGGACCTCTGGAAGAGCAGTCAGTGCTCTTAACCGCTGAGCCATCTCTCCAGCCCAGAAAAACTCTTTTTAAAATTTATTTTGAGGTAGGGTCTCGTGGAGCTTAAGCTTGCTTCAAAATCACCATCTACTTCCCAATCCTGAACGTCAAACCCTCCCGTCTCCACATTTACCCTCTGACTCTCTTGGTTGTTTTGCTGAGAGTTTTAACTCTGTTATCTAAGGCTAACTTGGGATAGCCCAGGCTGGCCTCATACTCATGGAGGTCCTCCTGTTTCAGTTTCCCAAGTGCTAGGAGGTCCAGGTATGAGCCCTCATCCCTGGTTTAGACATATTTAAAATAGCCAGTGAGAACGCTAACCCATCTAAGACATCTGTTTGTTCTATGGTGGGTAATTCTGGCGTCGAAAATGCCAGTCGCCCAAACCAAGTGGTACAGAATGGACTTTTCTCCCTGAGTGGAGAAGAATCCGGTGGACAGAGCAGGGAGTGCTGGTGCACACCTGTGATACCAGCACTAAGGAGACACAAGCAAGAAGATCCAGAGTTCAATGCCATCCTCTGCTACATAAGAAATCTGGGATCACCTTTGGCTGCACGTGACCCTGACTCAAAGGGGAAAAAAAAAGACTCATAATCGCACAGACTTCGGGTCTGGTAGGGAGCCTGCCTTTGAGCAGCTGAGTGTCCTAGGACAGGTCACTTGGTGTCTCTGAACTCTGTTTTCTCCACTGGGAACTGAGTTGAAGGAGACAGGAGGGTGGAGCGGCAAGCCTGGCAGCACCGGAGACAGGAGGGCAGAGCGGCAAGCCTGGCAGCACCAGCATCTGTTCAGGTCTACAACTTCTTATCTATGACAACCAACGCCTAGAAGGACTAAAGACAGAATATATTTAGCACAGAGACCTGGACTGAACTGACAAAGGACCTGCTACCAGCTGTTTTCATTCCTTCATGAGAAGGTCCAAAGACTCTCCTCTTCAGAGATATCAAGGTCTTGATTATAGTGGCGGATTATACCCTGTGGGGCTGTTATGGTCTGGCTCTGTGTTGCTTTTCTGAACTCCAAAAGACTGAATAATAAGCCAGGTGTGGGGCTAACCTATAATTCCAGTACTTGGGAGATGAAGGCAGGAGAACTAGGAGTTCAAGGCTAACCTAGGACATAAAAGTTTCAGGAGGCCAGCCTGAGCTATATGAGACTGGTTTGTTTGTTTTTGTTGTTGTTGTTTTAAATAAAACCAGGGCTAGAGAGATGGCTCCGTTTTTAAGAGTACATAAACTGTTGCAGAGGACCAAAATTCAATTCCCAGTACCCACATTGGGTGGTTCACAACATCTGTAACTCAGTGGTGGTGCACACCTTCAGTCCCAGCATTTGGGAGGCAGAGGCAGGTGGATCTCTGAGTTTGAGATACAGCCTGGTCTACAGTTCAAGTTCCAGGACAGCCAGGGCTACACAGAGAAACCCTGTCTCCAAAAACCAAAGAGACTCTAAATTATGTAACATATCTCTGCCCAAAAGCATTGATGAAGAGCACGCTGCTCCCACAAACCTTTGCTGGCACAGGTTCTTACCCTGGAACTAACTACTCATGTGGCCTCAAAAATCTCAGTCAACTTCCTGCCTCAGTCTCCTGAGAGTTAAGATTACAGACATGAGAGCTGTGGCTTCCAAGTTTCTGCTGGTCCCTAGCCCAACTGTTCAACGGCCCCTAAGAACCTGGAGCCCATCTTCCATCTCTCTCCAGTAGAAGTGTCCACTCACTTTCCAGCTAGGCCTCCCCCAGGCCCATTCCTTGCCTTTGTCTGTTTCTCTCCATACTTGTTTTTTGTTTGTTTTTGTTTTTTGTTTTTTTCGAGACAGGGTTCTCTGTGTAGCCCTGGCTGTCCTGGAACTCACTCTGTAGACCAGGCTGGCCTCGAACTCTCGAACTTAGAAATCTGCCTGCCTCTGCCTCCCAAGTGCTGGGATTAAAGGCGTGCGCCACCACCGCCCGGCTCTCTCCATACTTCATCCCATTGAACTTAAATGTTCTTTTCCACCCATGTCGTGGCCAGGCATATGGCTTTGGTGATGTCTCCTCTTCTGAATGGCCCTGGCAGTATGGACCCAGCTAGCAGCTGCCTGCCTGTGGGGATGAATTCATGCAAGAAGCGTCTGGATCTCTCTGTGCTTCCAATACTGGTTGTAGACAGTCTGAGCAAACACCTGGCCCACGGCTTCAACCATGCAGAAGCCCTGGGTTTTTCTCACTAGAATGTTCCCAGGGGACCAAATCCTAAAATAAACGCTCTTATTTGCAAGCTAGTACCAATCTCCAAGGAGAGAAAAAGGAGTCTTAGGTGCAGGTTGGAAACCACTGTCAGGGGCTGTCAAGACTTGTGTGTCATTTCCCTTTGGCCCAGGGCTGTCATGAGACCTGGGGTCAAGTTACAGCTCTTTCCCCAGCAGCCAGATGATCCTGGGGGCAGCCCTCTTGTGACTTGCAGCCTCCAGTTTCCTCATCCCAGAGCCGAGATCGTGAATGCTACTTGGCAGGGTTGTGGAAAAGATTTGGTGAGATCATGGGAGGGGTTTGAAAACTTCGAAGTGTTACGGGCATGTCGTCGCTAAGGGCAAGGCATGGCATCTTCTGTCTTCTTTCATTTCCTCTAAGCTTGTCCCTCCCTATTTCCCGAAGGCAGGGAGTAGACTCTAAACAAGGCCAAGCAACCTGCAGAGGGATCCGGTTAATGAAAGAAATTGCTTACTCAATGACAACTTATGAGCTTAAGCCAGCCGGCCTGAGCCAGGTAGGGACCTGACTGGGACTCACGGCTTGGACCTTGGTACCAACCCTATCTCAGTCACCTGCCAGGTTAACATTGTGACCTTGAGTTAAGTTAGTGCTAATGGACTCTTATGCCTTCGTGTATCACACAGGATGATGGTCATGAGACCTAATTTTTCCAAGAGGCCATTGTGAAGGTAAAGCAGTTGCTGTAGGTAACTGGCCAGGCATAAATCAACCCTGCATAGGTGGTTATTATTTTACTGTCACAACCTGAGTGTCTTCAAGAAGGATCATGAGGAGATCAGCAGGCCCGGGGATAGGAGTGTGTGTGTGTGTGGGGGGGGGGGGGCACGAGAGGCAGAGAGTCTGGTCTTTGTGAAAGGTTGACGTGTCATCAACAATTTAATGTTCAGGCCAACCCCAGGGCCAACAGAAATCAGATAGCTGTATGCTTGGACATTATTTGCCCAGGGGTATTGGCTAGATTTCTAGGCTAGACACTATTGAGTAAGAGAAGAGGTGTATAGCCTTCACATTTGGACAGCGTGCTGACGTCTCTGGTGAAGGATGCCCCAGGCCCCAGACAGCTAAATTTTTTTTTCTCTCTTCCCTCACTGAGGATTAAAGCTGGGGTCATGTGTGCTCTCAACGATCTATCTCTGAGCTGCGTCTTTAGGTCTTTTTAGGTTGTTTCCAGGTTCAATGTTTTGAACTCAACTCTGTAGCCCAGGCTAGCCTTGAGCTTTCTATCCTCCTGCCTCAGTCTTCTGAGTGCTGGGATTTATAGGCAGGTGCCACCAGGTCCCACATTTCATTTTTACAACTTTAATCAGACATATTCTTGGGTTTTTATTTTTTTTTTTTTATTTTTTTTGAGACAGGGTTTCCCTGTGTAGTCCTGGCTGTCCTGGAACTCACTCTGTAGACCAGGCTGGCCTCGAACTCAGAAATCCACCTGCTTCTTCCTCCCAAGTACTGATGGTGTGCACCACCACACCTGGCTATATTCTTGCTATATTCTTGTTTTTTTAATTACACTGCTTGCATCGGTGTTCTTCCTGTCTGAGTGTGTATACAGCACGTGTGTGCAATGACCTCAGAGGCCAGAAGAGGGTGTCAGATCCCCTGGGGACTGGAGAGACAGTCGTGAGTCACGTGTAGACGCAGGAGATGCAGGAGATTGAACTGGTCCTCTGTATAAACAATATCAAATATGAATTTTTTTCCTACCAAATACTATAAAACCTGTTTGGGACAGGGAATTAAAATTCTTTGTCTTACCCACATCCTAAAACTTATATGCAAATATTTAAATTCTCTCATCCAATAAAGCAGTTCAACCCCCCCACCCCTCCCCCCCTGCATTCCAGGAATTTGATAGCCGGGAGCAGGTACTCCCTCCCCCTACCTCCTCTGTTTCCTGTGCACCATTTTTTTTTCTCAGACTAGCCAATCAGATAAAACTTTGAGGTCACAGTTCCCTAGCAGCTCTCTGAGGACAGCCAGGGCTACACAGAAAAACCCTGTCTCAAAAATAAAAAATAAAAAATAAATTAAAAAAAAAATAGTGGCCGGGCGGTGGTGGCTCACGCCTTTAATCCCAGCACTTGGAAGACAGAGGCAGGTGGATTTCTGAGTTCGAGGCCAGCCTAGTCTACAGAGTGAGTTCCAGGACAGCCAGGGCTATACAGAGAAAACCTGTCTCGAAAAACCAAAAAAAAAAAAAAAATTAGTGTTTTAATCCTCCCACCCAGTAAAACCCTTGTTTACACAAAAGCCTCCTGCTTCGTGAATTTGGTAACTTGGAGTAGTGACCCATGCTTTCTCCATATTTTTCCTTCCTTTATATTTTTTGTACGCCATTCTTTTCAGACTATCCAATGGGATACGACCACAGGTCTGACTCCAGCCAGTGGGGAAAAGACACAGGCACTTGTAGCATCAGAAAGAAGAGCCAGTGTTCTTCACTGATGATCCATCACTCCTACTATCTATCTGTCTATCTATCTATCTATCTATCTATCTATCTATCTATCCATCTATCCATCCATCCACCCACCCATCCATCTATCCATCCATCCATCCATCCATCCATCTATCCACCCATCTACCCACCCATCTACCTATCTACCTATCTACCTACCTATCTATCTTAAGTGTATATCAGGGGTAGGGAGTAAGAGGTCCACTTATTCAATTCAGTTCCCCATGAGGCTCTTGGGAATTGAATTCACATCGTCAGACTTGGCAGCAAGCACTTCAACCCACTGAGCTATTCTGTTGACTGTGTCCCCCCCTCCCCCGCACTCCCCTTTCTTTTAGAGACAGGGTCTTACTATGCAGCTTGGATTCACCTGGAGTTAGTTATGTGGACCAGGCTGGCCTTGAACTCACAGAGATCCCTGTGGTAGGATTAAACGTGTACACTACCTGGCGACACCATAACATTCTGAGAGGCAAGAAATTGTCTATGCTGGGACATTTGAGTATCTCTGTCCAGCCAGTCAAGCGTCCTCAGAAAGACAAATTTTGGGAGTAGGGAGAGACAAACTTTGATATTAGGCTATCTAAAAACGGAAAACAACCTCTCTCAGTTTACTTTTTTTTTATGTGTCTGTGTGTGGTGTGTGCATCTATTGAGTGGTATGGGCCCGCTTGTGTGTGCAGGTACGTGTGCAAGCAAATGCGTGAGGAAGCCAAAAGCAGAAGTCCAGAATCACCTTCAATCCATCTACCACTTTCTTCCAGAAGCAGGGTCTTTCAGTGGAGCCCAGAGGTGGCAGATGTAGCTAATCTTGCTGGCCAGCCTGTTCTGGGATCCTTAATTTCAACCATCAGTCCCCACACCCCTGGCATTTATACAGTTTCTGGCTATCCTGACTCTGGCTTATTCAACAGTTGCCTTAACCAGAGCCTTTTCCCCAGATCTCTTGGGGATTTGTTTGTTTGTTTGTTTGTTTGTGAGGGTCTCAGGTCATCCCAAGCTATGTTGCTGTCTGTGGCTGATCCTGGACTCCCGTTTCTCTGGCCTTCATCTCTGCAGTGCTGGATTAGAGATAACAAACACCTTTGGGAAGGGAACCCATGCTGAATCAATCTCACTGTTGTTTTGATGATGTAAAAACAAGCCAGCGTGTATTGTGGGGGTAGAATGTAGCATTTGAATGAACTTGAAAGTAAAAACAGGAGACTTCAAAGTCATTTTATGCTTTGGGGTGGGGTCGGGTGTGGTTGCTGCTGGGCTGGCTTCAGGCCTGCTCTCTGCTGAAAAACACGTTAGGGCTCAGAGTGACAATAGGGACGTTTACAGGTGCCACCCTGTCTACTATGTTTTCTCTTTCCTGTCACCTGTTGACAATTTCCCCCGCCAGTGGCTCTTCCTGCCCTTGAGTTAGTGGTCCCTACTTCTCCGTCTGATCTTAAACTCATCATTTTCCTCCCATGTTTGATTTCTTTTTAAACAAAACAAAACAAAACAACAACAACAACAACAAAAATAACTGGGCTATCCTAGGACAATTCTAGGTGTACTGGACCAAGCTAATTCACATTAAGTGTAGATGGCTGATAACAGCTTAATGTATTACCCCTCCCGTGGGTGGGGGTGGCTTTAAAGATTTGGAGTTTCTCATGGGGAAAGAATGCACACGCATGTTTGCAGTTTCAAGCTTGGGTGGGGACCCATTGGGGGGGTAGGGTGGTCACTGTGACCCTAGTTCAGCTCCAGCCAAGGTTAGTCCGCCCTGAATGGAAAAACCTGCCTGTTTTCCTCTGTAGTTCACACTATCTTCAGTTTTTTCTGGGCAGTGTCCAAGAACAGGGTTTTTTTTTTTTTTTTTTTTTTTTTGAAACAGAAAGTGTCTCACCAGGAAAAGCCACGTGTGTGTCCTTGTCCCTCGAGGAGGCAAGGGGTGTGGTGGGGATGTTTGGGGTTCAGCAGCCTGACTTCCAGGTTTGTAGGTCAGGTCCCACCTGGGCCAGCGAGGCACCTGCGCTCCAGGCCATCCAGCTGTCTGCCGAGGCAGGTGGTCCGGACGCACCTGAGCCGAGGAGAGCTGAGCGCTTTCCCACAGGCAGCGAGGCTGGGCCAAACGCTGCCTGCCTGGCTTCGCTTAGTTAAGGTCTGGCGCAGCTCTGGTTTCCAGGGAGACCCGAGACAGGGTAGCCCAGAGCTCTGGTAGGACATCTCAAATAGGAGAAGTGTTCTGGAGCTGAGGTGCCTAGGCCCACTCCTAAGTTTGAAATAAACATGGCTTCCCGGTTTGGTCCCAAACAGTCCCCTAGCCTCTCTGCTTCATCCATGGCCAGGATCTATCTCCCTTCCGTGACTGGCAAGGGAGGTAGTCATAGCTGGTGGTCCTGACCCAGTCTGCAGAGCTTGGAGGCTCCGAGTCCACCAGGGTGGGGTGAGTCTTGATGCAATCCCCCCACAGCCAGCCAGGGCAGCTTCTCCAGATGTACTGATGTTCATCCCAGAGCCTCTCCTGGAGATGCTCTGAGCTCCAGACAGTCTC
>NW_021604628.1:606590-610782 GCF_004785775.1 Grammomys surdaster | reverse complement strand
GGTAACTGTGGGGAGGAGCATACCTAGCTGTTGCCAGGTAACTGTGGGGAGGAGCATACCTGGCTGTTGCCAGGTAACTGTGGAGGTGGAGTTTAGACAGAATACTAACAGTCACCAAATCTGGACAGATGATAGATTCATAGTACGTCATTATACTTCTTTTTTTTTCTGTTTCTGTTTGTTTCTCTGCGTTGCCCTGGCTATCCAGGAACTTACTCTGTAGACCAGGCTAGCCTCAAACTCAGAGATCCACCTGCCTCTGCCTCCTCAAGGCTGGGACTAAAGGTGTGAGCCACCACCGTGCCCAGCTTATTTGGTTTTTGACATAGGGTCCCACACTATGGAGCCCTGGCTGGCCTGGAATTAGCTATTTGGACCAGGATGATTTTGAATTCCTAGAGATCTGCCTGCCTCTGCCTCTCAAGCTCTGAGGTTAAAGGGCTGTGCCGCCTCGCCCTTTTGTATTTACTTATCGATTTCTTGGTGTGTGAGCGTTTGTGTGTGCGAGCACGTGTTCATGTATGTATGTGTTCGAGTGTGAGTGTGTGTGAGTGTGTGTGTGCACATGCATGCCAAGGAATGCACGTGTAGGTCAGAGGACTCCCTTTCCTTCTACCCTTTGGGTTCTAGGCATTGAACCCTGGTTGTACAGTATTGCAGAAAGAGCCTCTGCCCATTGAGTCATCTTTATAGTCCCATATTTTACAGTGACTTTAATTTAATTAATTTCTTACTGCTTTTAGACAGGGTCTCTTGTAGCCCAGGCTGTCCTTGAACTCCTGATCCTCATCCCCCACTTATCAAGGGCTGGGATGTCAATGCCTGGCTTTTTACCCTGGATTGAAAAGGTTGAGAAGCAGTTAGCGCAGCAGTGGGGAGGCGGGGCGCAGCAGTGAGGAGGCGGGGCTCAAGCTGGGTGGATTGGTGCTGGGCAGAGAGCAGGCTTAGCTTGTTCATAGGTGCTGCCCAGCAGGCTCGGCCTGACCGCCTAGCATCCGGGTCCAGGTTGAGAAACTGGGATTTCAGAATCTCATTGAGTCACTGGGCTCAAGCCTTTGTCCTGGTTAACAAGAGCAGCTTCCTGGGGTGGGGACACACAGGAGTGTCCCAGTTAGCCTATTAAATCCGTGTGCCTGGGGCTTTGGTCAGCTGTGTCTAGTGAGGTTGTCCTCAAAGAGGGGACAGGTGACACAGCATACTGTTTTCTGACCTCCACAAACCCACTGATGCTTTTTCTTTCATGATGGCACATATACATACACAATAAACAAACAAACAAGTAAATGAATGTTAAAAAAAAAATTGAGGTTGGGCATGGTGGCTCACATCCTTAATTCTAGCAGAGGCAGGGGGATCTCTGTGAGTTTCAGGACAGTCTGGTCTACAGAGTGAGTTCCAGGCCAGCCTAGTTTACAAAGTGAGTTCCAGGGCAGCCTGGTCTACAAAGTGAGTTCCAGGACACTGTCACTCTCTTCAGACACACCAGAAGAGGACATCAGATCCCATTACAGATAGTTGTGAACCACCATGTGGTTCCTGGGAATTGAACTCAGGACCTCTGAAAGAGCAGTCAGTGCTCTTAACCACTGAGCCATCTCTCCAGTCCTATTTCTCTCGTCTTATTACCTGTGTGTGTGTGTGGCCACATGGCTCTGTCTGCCACACGGGCTTGCAGGGACTTCAGTCTCCAGCAGTTGTGAGCTGTCTGTTATTGTTGCTTGAGATCGGGACTGACCCTGGGGCTCTGGAAGGACAGTAAGTGCTCTTAATGGCTCAGTCACTTCCCCCAGACCCCAGAAATCACCTTAAAAAAGAAAAATCCCCACCAAAAGAAAGGAAGAAGAAAGAGGAACAAGGCCCCTGGAATTAGGCCAAGGTATGGGTTCTGAGGTGTGGGTGCAGGGGAGGAAGAGGGGTAGAGACTTGGGGCTTGGGATGGGGGATGGGGATACGGGTTTGGAATATATAGGTTTAGGGGGTAGGAGTATGAATTTGTATGCTGAAGGGATGGGGGTGAGGGAGAAGCAGAACCACCATGCTGAAGACTAGGGGTTTTGGGAGGTGGGGATATGATTAGCTCCAAGTACTTGTGGTATGGGTCTCCTGTGTTTCCTCAGAATGTTCTAGAAAAGACCCATGATGGGACTTTCCAGCAGTGTTTGTTTTTGAACTTCCCTTGAGTGCTAGGGTAGGCTTCCAGGTGACTCCCTACATCAAAGGTGCCCTTTGCAACAGTCTGACCCACTGTGTGGTCCGGCCAGTGTCCCAGGCACTTTGGAGAGAAGGCCTCTGAGCTGGTGTGGATGGATCTGGAACAGCCTGGAGGCCTTTCAGAGGTGCCAGGCTTCACGCTACTGAGAGGACTTTCCCTCCCTTCCTCTGTGGTAGCCACTAGTCACAGGTGTTTCAATTTTAATGTATATATGCCAGGTATGAAGGCAAAAGCCTTTAATCCCAGGTCGAAGGAGGCAGAGGCAGGAGGATCTTTGAGTTCAAGACCAGCCTGGTCTACAGAATGAGTTCCAGGATAGCCAGGACTACACAGAGAAACCCTGTCTCCAGAAACAAAATAAAACGAAACAAAACAAAAATTACTAAAGCAAGTTTAATTGTTTTTGTTTGTTTTTTTCCTTTTGTTTTTCTTTTGTTTTTTGTTTGGGGTTTTTGTTTTTGGTTTTTTTTTTGTTAACTCCAAATATAGACCAGGCTGGCCTTGAACTCAGAGATCCACTTGCCTCTGCCTCCCAAGTACTGGGATAGTTCATAGTTCTTGATGGCACCAGCCATCCAGGGCTGGACAGGTCCCTGTACTAGCTGGTGACTGGCTTAACACTAGGCAGGCACAGGATATTTCTACCGGCTCAGCAGACTCTAGCAGGCAGTACAGTTCTGTAAAGATGAGGGGAAAACCCCGAGTGGATTTGTTTGTTTATATTCTGAGTGTTCTTTCTAGGGGCTGGGGCAGCAGAGAAAGGCAAGGCCACCTGCCAGGCCAGCGTTTTCTGCATGAACAGAGGGAGGTTGGGTGTGGGTAAAGCCGGGTCAGGAGAGGTGCTGGCTGGAGAAGTGTAGCTTCATCGTGCCAACTCTGGGCCCAGATAGGACAGAGGTGGGAAGGAGGGGGGTGGAGGCCTCAATGTCAGAGGACAGAGCTGCTTGCAATGAGCAGTTGAGTAACAAGAAGGCTCTGGGAAGAGATTCCCGCGGTCCTCTTAGCAATATATTGTTATCTGACCTGTTTAATCAGGGACTCTCTTGTGCCCTTCTGTTCTCAGATACAAATTCCAAATCCGGGCTGCAATTACAGGATATTATTGTCTGGGTACAAGTGCTGACTGGCAGCATAGTGGGTGGGTGCCAGGCCCAGATCCGTGTACACCATAAACTGGTAAGTTGTGAGCCAGGCTTTGCAGGTGGGCAAGATCTACAGGTATCTGAGGTACCATGTGTTGGGGGGTGTGGGGGGTGGGGAGGGGCGGGTGTGTATGTGTCTGTTCGTTCCTCGAAGGCTCACTGAAGCAAGCCTGACCCCAGAGATCTTTCTACATTACTTTCGAAACAGAGATTAGAGCTAGGTGTGGAGACACACACTGTAGTCCCAATATAACTGAGCAAGGAACACAACTCATCTTAATAAAATTCTGGCTGTTTTTATTCCCCCCCATGATTGCATGAACTATGAGAAACCCATTCCAAAAAAAAAAAAAAAGAAGAAGCAAACAGCAAAGATCTGCCTCCAGTGTCAGTTCTTTGTGAGGGTGGAAACAGACTTTGAATTGTGTTCATTACATTTGATTTGGTGTTTAAACTCATTTCCAGGATTAAAAAAGCCAGATTTGTATTAAGATGAGTTGTGGGCTGGCGAACAGTGAATAAGGATCCTTGCCACTGTTCTCTGAGGACCTTGCTTAGTTTCTACCCCCTACATAAAGCAGCACACTACAGCGCCCTCTGCTGGCTTCTGAGCATGTCTTCACACATGTGGTGTACACACACCCAAACAGGTACACACATACTCAAAAATTACTCTTTCAAAAATGTTTGCAATGCCGGGCGGTGGTGGCGCACGCCTTTAATCCCAGCACTTGGGAGGCAGAGGCAGGCAGATTTCTGAGTTCGAGGCTAGCCTGGTCTACAGAGTGAGTTCCAGGACAGCCCGGGCTATACAGAGAAACCCTGTCTCAAAAAAAAA
>NW_021604628.1:594594-606490 GCF_004785775.1 Grammomys surdaster | reverse complement strand
TTTTTTTTTTTTTTGGTTTGTGTTTTCAAGACAGAGTTTCTCTGTATAGCCCTGGCTATCCTGGAACTCACTCTGTAGACCAGGCTGGCCTTGAACTGACAGATATTCACTTGCCTCTGTCTCCCAAGTGCTTGGACTAAAGGCGTGCGCCACCACTGTTTGAAATGATTATTTTAATTTAGGCTTTATCGAGAAGTAGAATATATCACAAGATAGTGGCTACAGAGCCAATTGAGCAATATGTACATTGCTTTATATAAAATGTTATATTCCTATCATGCTTATTTTTATTTTATTTTGATTTTATTTTGATTTTATTTTGAGGTATAATGCATGAACAGAAAAAAGCTAAAAATCTTGTCACGCAGTGGTGACACACACCTTTGATCCCAGCACTTGGGAGGCAGAGGCAGGCAGATTTCTGAGTTCAAGGCCAGCCTGGTCTACAGAGTGAGTTCCAGGACAGCCAGGGCTACACAGAGAAACCCTGTCTCAAAAAACAAACAAACAAACAAACAAACAACAAAAAAACTATAAACAAACAAATAAGAAACATCTAAAAAAGAAAAAAAAGCTACATTTTTTACAGTGCCTGCTTTATACTTTTCTACACAGGTATATATCTACACATGCATGGAGCCTCTGGCCCTTCAGATTACCACACAGTCCCAGGTGCCTGTAAATTTCCCTCCCCTGCTTCTTAGGGCATCTATTCCTACCCAAGGCAGCTGCTGCTCAGACATCCACCAGCAGCTAGCTTTGTCTAGTCTTGAAATTTATATAAGTGGGGGACATACCGCGTGCACACCATATGTCTGACTCCTATTTTTTTTAAAAAATTAACCTGTTTTATTTTTACTTATACGGGTGTTTTTCCCTGTGTGTACATGTGTGCGCCATGTGTATTCAGTACCCTGTGGAGTCCCAGATGGTTGTGAGCTAGCCCCGCCTCTTTGGTGTTTTTTTGATCCGGTTTTGGTGTGTAGGGGACCCTGTACTTAGAGGTCTGATGCCTCAGCCTCCAGGAGCGCTGTCACACTTAGCTGGTTTTCCACTTCTTTTTTTTTCTCTTTTTCTGCTCCTCTTCCTTCTTTCCTTCCTTCTCTGTCTCTCTCTCACTCTGTTGTGTAGCCCCGTTGGCCTCAAACTTGCCATGTAACCAGGGCCAGCCTTGAACCTGAGATTTTCCTGCCTCAGCTTGCTAAGTATTCGGATTGCAAGTGTGTGTCCCGATGCCTGGATTTCATTCCCCATAAGTCATGCCCATGTGCTCAAGTGCATAAGAAAAAGAGAGGGGGGTTGGGGGGGGAGATGGCAGGGTCTCACTTTGTCACCACTGGCTGGTTTGGACCAGCCCAATCTGTCCTGGAACTAACAGAGCTCTCCCGGTTTCTGCTTCCTAAATACAGGAATTAAAGGTACACATCACCACTCCTGGCCTTTGTTTCTTTGGAATGATGACACAAGGCCTCCTGTAGTCCAGGCTGGCCTCAAACTTATTATATAGTCCTGACTGTCTTGGAGTTTCGGGTCCTCCTTCCTTTGCCTCCCAAGTGCTGAGATTCACAAGCATGGACCATTGTGACTGACAGGCTCATCTTTTTTTTTTTTTTTTTTTTTTTTTTTTTAAGGAGAAATCTCATACATTTCTTTGGATCCATAATCCTTCCCCTGGAATTCCTGGGATCAGGAGGACGTTTCAGATTTCAGAATCATTCACCCTTTAGAGGGCCCCAGGTTGGTTCCTCAGGACAGCGCTGGGCAAACACAGAGACCTTTCTGAGCAAGGTCTATGAATATTCACGTGCGGGGAGATGTTACCAGTAAATAACTTCACCTCAGTTCAAGTTCATTTTCTTGCCAGCTGAGGTCACTTGAGGTCAAGCTCGGCAGCCGAGCACGCTGTGATAGTGTGTGCCCATGCCTTATCTAGCCTGTGACTCTCACAGCCTCCCAGGATTTTGAAATTGAGAATAAAGGACAGTTTATAGCAGGACCTGTTAGTTCGAGTCAATTCTGTGACCCCATGGGAGACAACCATTAACTGGGTACTTTCTTCCCCCTCCCCAACCCCTCTCCCACACCTGGCTTCATAAACATGGGACCGTACTGTATAGATGTCATGGGTATAGCTCCATATGATGAAGGGACCCAGCCAAAGCCCACAGGAGTGTGTCCTGAGCAGAGTCCTGGACAGAGCTGCTCATACAACGCCACTCCTTTGCTGTGCCTACATACACGCGGGTGTTCGAGACTCTCTGCCTTAGCTTTGGTTTTACAAAAGAAACCCGACTCACCGCTCGGGGCGGGGGCGGGGGCTGGGGCGGGGGCGGGGGCGGAGTGGTGGCACGTAGCTCAAGTGGTAGAGCGCTGAACAGCGCTTGCCCACTTGCATGAGGGGTCCTGGGTTCCATTCCCACAAAGCACACGAGAAAGGAAGGAAAGAAGGGTCAGAGGAGGGAGGAGAAGGAAGGAAGGAAGGAAGGAAGGAAGGAAGGAAGGAAGGAAGGAAGGAAGCCAGGCTGACTTGTACCCCTGTATGACCAACATTTACTGGGCTGAGTCGGGCGATGGAGTCAAAAAAAAAAAAAAAAAGCCTTTCTTTAAGACAGGGCTTTTCTGTGTGGCCATGCTGACTTATAGTTTATAGTCCAGGGTGACTTTGAAATCAGAAATCCAACTGCCTCTGCCTCCAGAGTGCTGGGATTAAAGGTGTGTACCACCATGCTGGAAGAGACCTTTCCTAAAACAACGTAACTCCTAGAGATGACAGAGGAGGAGGATGGACTCTGGTGCAGCTGGGAAGTACCCATCTGTTAAAAGCTGCCCTTAACCTGAGCCCTCTGCTGTGGACCCGATTTCTTTCCTGGGGTTCCATACAGGGGTTCATGATGGCGAGAGTCGGGGAGACAAGAGACAAGCTGGAGGACAAGGAGGCTGAGGGGAAAGAGGAAGCAGAGAAACCCTTGACTCCCTGTAGGGTGGAGCTGGCATGGGCCCAGGGCACTTGCTGCGTGCCAGGCCCTGGGGACAGGGATAAAGAACATCAATTTTTCTAGTCCTTCCTACCCCCCACCTTAGCTCGGCAAGGAGCACACTCCAAAAACTAGGAGTGGCTTGTCTGTAGTCTCCATAGGATTGGGCTCTCTTCTCTACCTTCAGTCAAAATGCCTGGTCTTGGGAGCTGGAGGGAATGCTGATTCAGCAGTCGAGGGCACTGGCGGCTCTTGTAGGGGAACCGGGTTCAATTCCCAATGCCTACAAGGTGGCTCACAACTCTGTAACTCCAGTCCCAGGGCACTCAATTCCCCTTTCTGACCTCTGTGGGTACATAGTACACATATGTACATACACCCAGGCAAAGCGTTCCTACACATGAAATAAATACATCCAAAACATACAACACTAACAAGCAGAAATAAAGCCCACCCCAAGGTTTCCTAGCCCGAGCAATGGTTACATTGTTTCCTTTTTTTCTTTTGAGACACAATCGTGTGTATCCCAGGCTAGCCTTAAACTTGCTACATAGCCAGAGGTGACCTTGAAGTTCTATTCTCCTGCCTCCACCACCTGAGTCCTGGGATTAGTTGCATATATTTTTTATTATGTTTTGTCTTAGTTGAGGTCTCTATTGCCGTGATAAAACACTAAGACCAAAAGCAACGGGGGAGGAAAGGGTTTCTTTGTCTTACATAACCTCAGATACAGCCCTCAAGGGCAATCAGGGCTGCAATCAAGACCAGAACCTGAGGTAGGAACCGAAGCAAAGGCCATGGAGGAGCGCTGTTTACTGGCTTCTTCCCCACAGCTTACTCAGTCTGCTTTCCGATACAACCCAGGACCACCTACCTGCTCAGGGTGGTATCTCCAAGAGTTGGCTGAGCCCTCCCACATCAATAAATAATCCCCACATGCTAATCTGATGGAGACATTTTGTCAATTAAGAGTTCCTCTTCCCGGGGCTGGAGGGATGGCTCAGTGGTTAAGGACACAAACTGCTCTTCCAGAGGACCTGGGTTCAATTCCCCCCACCCACATGGCAGCTCACAACTGTCTATAATTTCAGTTTCAGGGGATCTGACACCCTCACACATACATGCAGACAAAAACAAATGCACAGAAAATTAAAAAAAAAAAAAAAAAAATTTTTTCTTCCCAGATATGCGTGTACCAGAATTCACACACCCTCCTGCCTGTGAACTTATTTATTTTGAGGTGATTTTCGTATACCACAAGCATGACAGTGAATGTCTGACCCTTCTGTCTTTGACTCCAAATTGCCAAGCATGCAAGATTACTGTGCCGTATCTGGTTGTGTGCGGTGCTGGGGACGGATGCCAGAAAACATGGTTGCCTAAGCCACATCACCAGCCTCCAACGACTGCATTTATCGGACCGGTTCCATGCAAGCAGGAGGCTGCTCATCACAGTGCTGTTTGCAAGAGAAACTCATAGAAGACAATCTAGTGGTCAGCTGAAACAAGGCTTGCAATTGGCTCTGACCACCCTGGGTGAATAATATGGGTCTTACTCTGTGTATGTGTATGTGTGTGTGTGTGTGTGTGGCGGCATGATCCACTGAGCTCATGGGGAGAGATGAAAGGACAACTTGAAAGATTTGATTCTTTTCTCCCACCTAGTCACTAGGTGGCTTCTAGTCTTAGCGGGCCCCAGAGATTGGACCCAGGTCCTTAGCCTTGGCAACAAGCACCTGTACCAGCTCAGCTCATTAATTCACCTGTCCTTTAATCCACAAAACTACCCAGGCTTCAACTTGCTATCCACCTGCCTCAGCCACCTCATTCCACAAAACTGGAATTACAATTGTGTGTCACTGGGCCTGGCTTATATTGTGTTTTCTAAATTGTCTTTTATTTCTGTTCACAATTTCTCTGATTAGGGGGGAAAGGAGAAACAACCAATGAGAACACCCCAGTTGTTAGGAAAAAATGGGGGACAAATGCAGGCTTTTCCATATCACTCCTGAGCCCAGAGGAGAGTGACCCCCCCCAACCCCACCCCTGCTAAAGCCAGGTCCTTATTTAAGCAGAGCGGTCCCCCAGCTCATTTTCCATCAGGAATCCTCCCCTCAAGCATCCCCCCTCCCTCTTCACCGCGTGGCCAGCTGCAGCTGGCTCTCTCCTGGGGCCTCCCTTCTCCTTGGTAGCGTCGGCCCAGCCCAGGCTGCACATATGTACCTCGTTAGAGGCGGCCAGCACCAAAGCCGGCACATCTGGCTGCGGCGAGACAAAGTGCACTACGGGGCAACGAAGGGGAAGGTGCACGTCAGGACAGGGCAGCCGGGTCCACTGACATCTGGATGGTGGAGGGTGACCGGCTGCAGGCGTTACGCTGGCCAGCCTGGCCCAGGTCCCTCAGTGCCGCAGAGCTGAACTGTTGCTGGCTGGCCTACCCCACCTGCAGGCTTTGGAGGCTGAGGCTTGCAAAAGATGAAGGGGCAGATACTCTGCTGCCTGGAGAGCCTTGAGCCAGCAGACCTACTATGAAAACAGGAGCAGCGATTCCGTAGCTTACAGTGGCCAGGCCCTGTGGCTGCAGGCAACAGGGGTTTAACGTAGATAGGTGTGTTGGAAGGAAGACCTGTGGGTCTCTCCTAAACTCCAGGACACCTGCGGGCCCCGTGTTGTATCACGCATCAGCTTCAGGGCCTGAGAGAAGCTCAGAGTCTGCAGTCTGCCAGTTCTTGCCTTCAGGCTGCAGCAGCTGCTCCTAAGGTCCTCTCTGAAGTTGGCTGGAGATGAAAGTCACTGACCAACCAATGAGAGGCCAGAAAGCAATGACCAGCCCCAGCCCTTCCCAGCAACTCTGGAGCCTTGGTCTTCACTAAGTCTCTCCTGGAAGGGACCCCATTATCATAGAAACAGCTAACTCCCCGAGCCCATGATCCCCGTCCCCGTCCCTGCCCACGTTCCTATCCTAGAAAGAAGACACGGGGTTGGGGGCAGCCAATACCATAGAAGCTCAGAGATGAGTGTGTCCAGTGAGAGGGCTCCTCACTATCGGATAGAATCCCAACCCTTCTCTGAGACAGTATCTCATGTAACTCAGGCTGCCCTTGGACTCATTATGTAGCCCAGGCTACCCCTGAATTCCCGGATCCTACCTTCTTCCACCTCCCAAGTGCTGGGATTAAAGGCACGTGCCTTATCTAGTTTTAGGGTGGAACTTCTTACAAAACTTTAACTTCTGTGATAAGAATAATCAAAGAAGCCGGGTGGTGGTGTCCCACGCCTTTAATCCCAGCACTTGGGAGGCAGAGGCAGGCAGATTTCTGAGTTCGAGGCCAGTCTGGTCTACAGAATGAGTTCCAGGACAGCCTGGGCTACACAGAGAAACCCTGTCTCAAAAAAACAAAAACAAAATAAACAAAGCAAAACAAAAAAGAATAATCAAAGAAGGGGCTGGAGAGATGGGTTAAGAGCACTGGTTGCCCTTCCAGAGGACCTGGGTTCCATTTCTAGCACCCACACAACGGTGGACATCCATCTGTAACTCCAGTCCCAGAGGATCCAATGCTCTCTTCTAGGCCTTTATGGAGGCAGAAAGATCTGAAGTTCTTAGGACATCCTGGGCTTCTGAGATACATAAGACCCTCTCAAAAATAAAGACATTAAAAATATATGTACTCTGTAACATAAATATAGTGTTAAATATATATGTATATGTATATGTATATGTATGTATATATCAGGAGGTGTTTTATACTTTTTTGGGGGGAATAATTTTGTTTTTTGAGATGGTGTCTTATTACATTGCCCAGGCTATCCTGGAACTTGCTGTGTAGACCAGGCTGGCTTTAAACTCAGGAGATCCACCTGCCTCTGCCTCCTCAGGGCTAGAATGGAAGTTGTGCACCACCACGTATAATTCAATTATTTTATAATTAATAATTATAATTAATTTTATAATTAATTCTTGAAAAATAATAAATAATAATTAAAAAATAATTCTTGAAGCAGTGTCTTGCACTATAGATTGGGTTGGCTTGAAACTCACTAGGTAGCCCAGGCTAGCCCTGAAAGTGTGGCAATCCTTCTGCCTCAGCCTCCCAAGTGCTGGGATTCTAAGCTTGAATCCAACCATTAATGCTTGGTTAATTTTCGATTTACAGAAAAGTGGCAGCAATTTCCTCTAAGTCCTTTGCCCACCCACTTCTTCAAAGATTAGTGTGTTACATAACTAGGGTGCACTTGCCAAAGTTAAGAAATTAACCTTGGCACAGAACCATGAACTAAACCAGACCTTTCCTGTCACTGTTTCCCCCAATATATATGTGACTTAACACTTGCTAATTATCGACATTAGGAAACTAGGAAAATTACACACATACACACACACACACACACACTATATATATATATATATATATATATATATTTTATGAGCACCGTAATTCTAGAACTTGGGATATGTTGGGCAGAAGAATCAGTAGTTCAAGTTCAGCCTCAACAGTCTTTTTTTTTTTTTTTTCGAGACAGGGTTTCTCTGTGTAGCTCTGGCTGTCCTGGAACTCACTCTGTAGACCAGGCTGGCCTCAAACTCAGAAATACCCCTGCCTCTGCCTCCCAAGTGCTGGGATTAAAGGTGTGCACCACCACCGTGCGGCGCTAGCCTTTTTTTGTGGGTGCTAGGGATTGAACTCTGGTCCACCCACTTCTGTGGCAAGAAGCGCTTCCTGAATGAGCTAGGTCCTCAATCTTTTTTTTTGAGACACGTTTTCATGTAGCCCAGGGTATGTCAAAATTCAATGTGTAAACCAGAATGACCCGCAACTTCTGATCTTCCTGCCTCCATGGACTGTGTGCTGGGATGTCAAGGCTAGGAACGAGCCACCAGAGGCTACTTTAAGCACATCACATGCCTGGCAGTGTGGTGCACACACCTTTAATCCCAGTACTTGGGAGGCAGAGGCAGGCGGATTTCTGAGTTCCAGGCCAGCCTGGTCTACAGAGTGAGCTCCACCAACAGAGCCATATCCACCCTCCACCCTCCACTCTCTCATCGTGCTCTCTGATCGGATTATAATCATGAGCCAAAAAGTTTAATTTTTTTTTTAAATGATGATGTCTTCTTTTGCAATTCTAAGAATCAAATCTAAGACCTGGGTAAGTACTCTCCCACTGAATGACTGGTATAGCCCTTGACATTTTAGAATTATTCAAATCGAGGCTGTTTGGCCGCCTCTCACCTTTCCTGAAGCAACCCATGCCAACGTGTTTCCAAAGAGAAGGAAGAGACTGGAGGGGGCTGGCTTTTCTATTCCTAGGACACGTGGGAAGTTCGTGGAGTCGGTAATATTTGTGCCCACAGGTTGGGACACCCTCTCCCAGTCTGGAGCTACCTAGGAAACCTAATTAATTATGGAACTACGGAACCCGGTTGAGTTAATATAGAATCAAGGCGGAGGGAGTTAGGTGTCTCTGGGGATGTTTATGACAAGCTGCAGGGTGCTCTGGTGAGTCACCACTGCTCTTTAAGAGGACACAATTGCCTCCCCGGAGGTAGCAAGGCCACTGGGTCTCTCATCAGGTGTCCTCCTCCCAGGGAGGGGGGCTGGAGATGCAGGCAGGACTGGGCAGCCCTCCCCTCTTCCCTGGTTCCCAAGAGAGACTAGTTCTGTCGGTTCCCATCACAGCTGAACTTCCCAACAACAGCCCACTTTTCAGACCGCAGCGAGGCATCTGCTGATGGTGCTACAGAGCAGTTGGACTCTGGGGACCTCTCTCTCTCTCTCTCTCTCTCTCTCTCTCTCTCTCTCTCTCATCCTTATGGGAAGGTTTCCTGTGGCTAAGCTCAGATGCACTCACAGGCTCCCTCCCAGCCTCCATCCCGGCTGGTTTCTGTATACATAAAGGCGGAGGCTGGAGAGAGGGCAACGTGTACAGTACCCCTTCCTGTGCCCCTTTCATTCCTATGCCATGTTCTAGGCCAGGACTCTTGACATCTTTCAGCCTGCTGAAGAGTCATGACAAATGGTGTGGTTGGACACTACTTTTATATAATATATATATATTGGTTTTTCAAGACAGGGTTTCTCTGTATAGCCCTGGCTGTCCTGGAACTCACTCTGTAGACCAGGCTGGCCTCAAACTCAGAAATCCCCCTGCCTCTGCCTCCCAAGTACTGGGATTAAAGGCGTGCGCCACCACCGCCCCGGCTGGACACTACTTTTAATACATTTGAAGGCAGAAACAGGCAGATCTCTGTGAGTTCAAAGCCTAACCTGGTCTCTACAGAGTGAGTTCCAGGCCAGTCAGGTTTACAAAGTGAGACCCGGTCTCAAAATAAAAATTAGTAACAATATTCAATACATTTAAAGCCATTCTCGGGCTGGAGAGATGGCTCAGTGGTTAAGAGCGCTGACTGCTCTTCCAGAGGTCCTGAGTTCAATTCCCAGCACTCACACGGTGGCTCACAACCATCTGTAATGGGATCGGATGCCCTCTTCTGGTGTGTCTGAAGACAGCTACAGCACACTCATATACATAAAGTAAATGAATAATTCTTTAAAAATGTTACATACATTCATAAAAACAAAAGTCATTCTCAGGTGCATAGTGAGTTCAAGACCAGCCTAGGCTACAAGAGACACACAAACAAACAAAAACAAAAAAACCCCACAAACACAAAAAAAAAAAAAAACCCAAGTAGACTCAACAAGCTGAGAGACCCAGGGAATGAAGTCGGAGGCCAGTTCATTCTCAAAGACAGAGAGACTAGTGACTGAAATCCCACTGCACAGGGAAGATATCGAGGCAGAGGTGGCTACCGGGTGTGATGAAGGCAGCCTGGCTGTGGGGTCAGTGAGCCTCACCCTGAGTGTCTGCTCTCAAGCCCCTCAGGGACCTGTGTCCTCCCCAGACATCACCGAGGGCCCCACAGTCTGTGGGAAACCCAGACCCCCTCTGACCACTGCCAACAAGGATGGAAGCTTTGGAAGAAAGCTGAACTTCGAAGGAAGGAAGTGAGGGTAGGACCTCAGGTGACACAAAACCGCTCTTTTGGTGGGGCTACCCAGATTTCTTCTCCAGGCCTTGGAAGCTGAAACCAAAGTCACCTACAGCCATTGATTTTTCTAGTCAGGATCTGGGCTTTACCTATGTATGCTTGCCCACTAACTTCTCCCATGGCCTCCCGTGCTGCCCACTAAGGCCAGTTATGTCCAGGACATCCACAGCTGTAGTGGGGAGTCGGGCTCTGCTGTCTCAGGAAGGTCACTGTCCAATACAGAAGATCTCCCAGTGTGATTTAATGGTCCCTTTTCCCAGCCTACTCAGCTTCTAAATAGATGCCTTGTGTGGTGCCAAACCCTGGCTTGGGCTTGGTGACTAGGGCGTGGCTCATGCACTCAGCATCAGAGGGAGTGCCTGTGGGCGTGGCAGGTGCAGCTCACCCTCCAAGAGAGCGGCAGCCACTATCCCTGCATCCAGAAGGAGAACTATTTTTGTCCAGTGAGGATAACCTAAATGCAATGAACGCAGTCAGTTACTGGCACCTGCCTGTGGCTTCCCCCTCCATGCAGGAGGGACAGCGGCAACTCCAGTGTTCCCCAAATCCTCTCAGATGGAGGACACCCCCTTCTCTCTGTACTGTGGATTCAGCCACGTGGGTGCTCCTGTTGTTAGACTAATCCCTAGCTCCATGGTGGTTCAGCCTGCTCTCAACATGTCCTTCAGAGGGTGGTGACCAAAACACTAGGCGGTTAGAACTCAGAGCCAGCTTGTGTGTGTGTGTGTCAGGGCACAGGGCTGCTTACCAGAAACGGGTAGCTCTCTGTGACAGGGTGTATATAGATGGTATTAATATCGTGTGATCGTGTGGCTGGAGAGATGCCTCTGAAGTCAGAGCATGGACTGTTCTTGCAGAAGACCCAGGTTCAGTTCTCAGCACCCACACTACTGGTAGCTTACAACTAACTACCTGTAACTCCAGCTCCGGGGCCACCTGTATGCATGTGAACACACCACACACACACACACACACACACACTCCACATACAGATAATTTAAAACTAAATCTTTTAAATCACATGATCAAAGAACATTTGAGAATATGTCTCTGCCTTTAACCCAGCACTTGGGAGGCAGAGGCAGGAGGATTTCTGAGTTCGAGGCCAGCCTGGTCTACAGTGTGAGTTCCAGGACAGCCAGGACTACACAGAGAAACCCTGTCTGGAAAAAAAAAAAAAAAAAAAAAAAAAAGAGAATATGTCTCAGTTGGTAGAGCGCTTTATGGTGTGTACAAAGCCTTGTGGGAGGGGTTCATTTTTTTTAATTTTTTTAGGATTTATTTATTTTTTTATTCATATGAGAACACTGTGGCTGTCTTCAGACACACCAGAAGAGGGCATTGAATCACATTAAGATGGTTGTGAGCCACCATGTGGGTGCTGGGACTTGAACTCAGGACCTCTGGAAAAGCAGTCAGCACTCTTAACCGCTGAGCCATCTCTCCAGCCCTAGGGTGTTTTATTCTTGACACTATATAAACCTAGCGTGGTACCCTATGTCTGTGATCCCAGCACTTGGGAGAAGCCCAAAGGGTCAGAAAGGTTCAAGACTATCCTTGGCTACATAGTGAGTTCTAGGTCAGCCTGGGCTACACTAACTTCAGTTTTAAAAGAAGGCAATAAAAATGAGAACACTAGCATCACTGTCTAGGAACGTGTCTTTATTCCGGTATCCATAACTTACATAAAAGACAGGACATGTATGAACATTTGGTTTTTGGAGCCATTGTTTCTGTGTTTTATAAAAACTTGGTTCTGAGGTCTCAGTGTATGAAAACATATACTTGCCCAGCAAGTCCTTTACTCCCAGCCAGCTCCCTGGTCCTGAAATGGTGTGTACGTGTGTATATGTGTGTGTGTGCATGT